>NC_091126.1:91116069-91427007 GCF_040183065.1 Periplaneta americana
GTCCACAAGCAAGAGTCCTTCTGAATCGAAAAACACAATAGCCATAACGTTTCCTGCCGAAGGTGTACTTTTGAATTTCTATTTCTTTGGTGAATTTGCATGATGTCACTCCATTGTCTGACTCTGTCTCCGGTTCAAAATAGTGGAGCCATGTTCCATCTTCTGTCACAATTCATGCAAGTAAGTCATCTAGCACTTATCATTGACACTTAGCATGATACCAAATGAAACAAAAGCTACACTGAACCTATTGCGTCTCCGTTTTATTTTTTGTTATCACATCTTGTCTTCAGATTTCTAAAATTCCTATTGTAATACAATTTTTAAAATTGTATAAAATGTAACACTTAATGCTCAACAAAATTTCGCCTCAAACAGCTAAGATTTCTATCAGTAAAGCTAAGCCTATATGGCGACTACAGATGTATCTAAAATTCCAAAAAACTTTTCATAAAATTTCATGAAGATACAATAAATCTTTGTACCAAATATCGTATGCTTACCTTTAGTAATACGTCTGTAATGTAATTACAAACAGCCACAAAATTTGTACGCCTGAGAAATCGACGCAAACTTGCTCTCTCCAAACATAAAAGCTCACTGAAGCAACTACAATAGTCACACAAAGCTTAGCTGTATGTTTCTGGAAACCGGACATCTTATGCAATCCCTTGGCGGAAATTTGGATCTCGTAACACCATTGGTTAGTTCACAAAAGAGCAAAGAATAAGTATCACGAAATAACCACTGCCACAAAATTACCAATGTTTTCCCTATACCTCTCTTATCACGTCTTGCAATCCATGGTTTAACCCCTGACCACATATTTGTATTGTGATCAGGAGTTTAACCCAAAGGCGTTTCTTTCTCAGTAACATGCATATTGTAATAGCCTAATTGCAGCTAAACAGGCATAATACTGTTCTTTATTCATGATGTTATAAACTTAACGCGTAAATAATAGTGTAAACAAATCATAAACTTAACGCGTAAATATTAGTATCAACTAATCCACGGAAAGCGTGTTTTAAAAGATTTTATGTAGTGTAATATACCCCAAATCCTATCTTTCATCAAAGACCTTTGATGAAATATTTTATCATAATATTCTTTGTCAAAGAACTTTGATAGTGTAATAGCAGCCTCACAGAGACTGTATTTCTTTGCGATGCACCATTATTTGGACTAATCTTGAAAAACAGAAATAAAAAACGAAAACGTTTGAAACAGTAGCTGATCGCTGATCGAACCGCACACACAAGCACAAACCCGCGCCAACTCAATTCATAAGTAACTGATAGAAGCGGAAGCTTGGGCTTATGCTTTGATACAAACAAGTTCACCGCACTAAACCGCTCCACAAGCAGTCCGCCGCGACCCGTGCGGTGGTGCAGGGTGACGTCACGGGATAGTTCCGTGCGTCACTGCTTAGCCCAGTGACGTCAGCGGTGTATCAGCCCGTGGACTTGGGCCGATCTGCACGACTCTGACGGAAACAACTGGCATGTGTTGTTCTATTTATTTTTATTGTTCTCTTGAAAAATAGCAATTTTGACAAGGGTTGTTTTTGTAATAATGTCTTCAATTGTTCTGAAGAGAAGAAGGCAGAGGAGAAATAGATCTACGTGGGAAAAACCTGGATATCTCGCCGCAACACGCATGGAGCTTACACGTGCCTTGTCAGTGAGTTAAGGATGGAAGATCCAATTCACTTAAAAAATTTTCTGAGGATGTCATCATCAGAAATAGAAAAATTAATAACTTTGATCGGACCTGCAATTGGCAAAACAGACATAACTATGAGGATTGCCATTAATATAAAGGAAAGGCTGTTGGTCACATTACGCTTCCTAGCAACAGGTTTGTATCCTAAACACATTATTGTATTGTTCTTAACAGAATAAATTATGAATAATAATAATAATAATAATAATAATAATAATAATAATAATAATAATAGACTAATAATAATAAATAAACACGGGAAAAGTGTAGACTACAGTGCTCATGTAAAATGTATTAAGTTTCTTTCATTATGTCCGAAAGGTATGGTGTATGAATTGAACAACTGGAAGGTAGTGGCTGAGTTTATAATATATAATATCTTTTCATATGAGGTATAACAACCATTTATTTTAATATAATTGAGACGTAGAAGTTTTGAATTTGCATGTATTGACCATAAAATATTGTACGAAGCATTTAATATGCAAGGGTGAGTCCTTTAAATGCGCCAAATGTCAATGTCAGTAAGTGTTCTGCTGCGAATATCTAAAACAGAACAGCGATCTGAGCGGCGGAATTGGCGTCTGTATGTTTACACGGCGAAAGTTTAGAGAAGAGAGCTAGAGATTATAGCTGAGTATAGCTCGTGCGGAACCTGGTGAAGCCTGGAGGAAGAGAGCAGTAAAGTGGTGTGGAATCGGCTACCGGCCGATGCATGGATAAATATTATATATTTATCCATGGGCCAAGTTTAGTGACGAAATGCAAGCGAGACTGAAGAAGCGTTACCCCCTCCACTCCTAACCGCCCATAGAACTGGTTTCGTCATCAAGGTCAAGCTTCACCAGGTTACGTTCGAACTATATCACCGGTTTTGAGAGTAGGTATCTCTTTGACTCTAATTAGATTTTAGAGAGTCTAAATAGAGCGGCCTTGAAAACTGCACTCGCCGTGTTAACACCCTTGACAGAGAACTCGCATATGCTCTCAACTCTCATTATAGCTACTCTAAATTATTCAACTGAGTTGAACTTTTTCATAAACTCTTCCGAGAGAAGCAGTGTAAATGGCGGCCAAGAAATAATGGAGTGTCGAAGAGACGAAGACTGATTGAAGCATATGAATTGGGAAGTTGTTTGTGGAATGCGTTTAACAATAATTACAAGAGTAAGGGCCTGAGAAATCGGGAATTGTTAAAAATAGCTGAGACTGTTGAGGCGTCTGAATTTGGCTTTCAGTTTTGTTAATTTATTGTAATTTGGTCGTAATTTTTAGTAAGATCCATTGTTTTACTTGTTAATTTCTTTTGGGTTTTATTCTTGCTTATTTATTTGCTGGAGGAGCTACAGCTTAAGTTCCATAACCTCCAGTAAGTACGAACTATTATCATTATTATTATTATTATTATTATTATTATTATTATTATTATTATTATTATTATTATTATTATTGTTGTCCAATTACCACAATTCACTTGATGTGGAATATTTTCTATATTCCTTTAATACTGTTGATAATGCATCTTATTTAATGATAATAACGCTCACCTAGTATATTACAAACAAATCACATAACTGGTACAGTGGGATCAGTATCGGTATTTTTTAACAAAAATATAGTTATAATTTAACGAAACGAAATAGGCACAACTATTACACTGCATTAGTAGAACCATTATAAAATAGTACATTATGCAACGAGCGCAAGAGAGTTTCATAATTTTCATAGGAGCTTCTTAATTACCATTATAGGCGAGTTTCATACGACTTTTTATGCTCGACCATATTTCTAACTTGATATTATTAATTTTCTTTGTATCTGACCTTGGCCAATGTCCCGTATGTTGTGAGATATGCGCAGACGCGAAAGTATTGATTTTTTCCGAGGAACAGATGTTCACATTGACCTTGCTAGGCCATAAGAACCTACAGAGATAACATTAAAATTAAATTAGACAATGAAAAACGAGATGACAAATTGAGTTTATTTGAATATTATTTACAATTAACGCTAATTGTTATAGTAACAGAACATAACCTTCTGCGACAGTATTGGATTTGCAGCCTCCGTGACTTTTCGCTAATTCTCTTTCGATTGCATATCCGAGAATATTCGATAGTTGCGGTTTTATAACGGTAGAAAGCTGACCTGTCATTGGCTGAACAGTTGTAAACTGAGTCGTCATTGGCTGAAAGACCTGACCTTTAATGAGTAGGTGTACTTTAATGACATACATTAAAGGTCTGCTACCAGGTGTATAATTACTACATTTCGGCATGGTTGAGCATAAACAATATAATGAAAGAAGATGAACAATATTATATGAAAAATTATAATTTTTCTTACTTTAAACAATCGGAGCCGTATTCATAGACATTTTTAGCGCGGGCTTCCGGTGGATGATCAGCGTTTTTCGTATTCATAAACCAGTGTTATGATTTGAATTCTGTACTAGTAACCAGTGGATAGCCGGGGCTAGCTTAGTACGCTCGTAGCGCGTGCTGCGAAATGTCTATGAATAGTACTCTAAGTCTCTTTTGAGGAGCTTAAACGTAATCAGTCATTTTCACCGCAAATTCTGTACACTTTTTTTGAACATTGGAGATAAATTGGACTTTGGTTCTGGTAGCAAGGATATTTTTTTTCCTCTTTAATTTTGGGGGGCACAACGCACATCTTCTTCTTCTTCTTCTTCTTCTTCTCAAGAACACTTCTTCAGCTGTTTCCGTTGCCTCTCTTTCATCAGGAAGCCTGAAAATTGTCTTTATATAGGATCCTACAAAAGAACTTTCCGGTTTCGAACACATGTAATTTACGTACTATGAATCTGAGGTACATGAAAATAGTACCAATGGAAAGAGAAACTCCAAAGGTTTAGTTCCGTAACTTAAAGATGTTCAATGTGTCTCTCCCCCCCCCCCCTGGTAACACGGCACACATCAAGCCTATAGTCAAGTTCCACGTAGATACGCGGATTTTGCGACCCCCAGATACTGAGGTTATGTCTGTTCACCTTACCAGAAAGTTGAAAAGTGACGTCGTCAGAAAACACCACGGAACGAATAAATTCATCATTGTTTTCAATTAAAGTTTGCATACTTATGCAGAAATTTCTTCGTAGCACTATGTTCTCTGGTTTTAGGGCTTGCAGCAACTGTAGTCGGTACGGATGAAATCGCAACCGTTTGCGAAGAATCGTGCCTTCAAATCTGTGTACCATTTATGGATTTTAGGATCCACTGGGTGAATCTGCACCAAAATTTGTTTGATAATTCCGTTGCACATTAATAACACCCCGGTTCAGATGAAAATTAAGCTTTTCTGTCCTCTATTGCAGCCATTTCCCCTCAAAAATGAACAAATTTGTTTATATGATGCGCTATTATGAGGCAGTGTTGCCACAACTAAACTTCTTGAATTTCTCTTCCTATTGGTGTATTTTCATGCACCCTCTGATTCATAGAACGTAAATTACATGTGTGCCGACTTGAGCTATAATTTGCACATTTTTGATCGAAACTATCAGCTCCGCCCTTCGTGCGATTATAGTAGCCTATTCTATACGAATAAATAAATAATGACTCAACCAACAATATTAGTAACGCAAGTGCTATGCGCGGTCAGGTTACACACTGCTCAGAAGTTAGATGAGTGCATGTGTCATAAAAACGCACTGACTAGCATATACTTCTCTAAATGCTCTCTCTCAACACTTTCTCTCACTCTAAACTGTCTGCACCATGTAAACGGTCCGGAGAGTAACATTAGAGTTTAGAGTTATATAAATCTCATGAGAGCTCGCTAATGAGTTTAGAGAAGTTATATTCTGCCACCGGGTAAACACTCTGTTAGAGAGCTCTCCTGATTCTTCAGAACTTCGCTCTGAACTGTCGCCGTGTAAACGTAGCATGATTATTACTTTAGATCTGTATTTCAAGAGTTATGCGCCACCTTTTATAATCTCGTACGTAAGAGTTAATGAAAAAGATCAACTTAGCTGAATAATTTAGAGTAGCTCTAATGAGAGTTGACCGAGTTCTCTGTCCCGGGTGTTTACACGGCGAGAGCAGTTTTCAAGGCCGCTCTATTTAGACTCTCTATTTAGATATTAGAGTCTACGAGATACCTGCTCTCAAAACCGTTTACACGGTGATACTCAGCTATAATCTCTAGCTCTTCTCTAAACTGTCACCGTGTAAACGTAGCATAAACTTTGATGGCTGTGTTAGTAGGCCTACAGACTCCAAAACAACGCCACTGTCAAAAACGTTTTGCCGTGAGAGTACTGATTAAGAAATGAACGCTGGCAATATCATATTTTGAGAACTTTACTAATCTGATCTAAATTGTCACCTCACAACACTATTACCTCGACATAGGCTGATTTAAAATAATTATTATTGTTGGCTGAGGAAAACATTATAACAATTATGTTATATGATTCGTAATTTCTCTTCTCCGTTATCTGTGAACTCCTCACTTTATTTATCATAACCCATTCACAGACACAGCCAAATCAGCACTCGTACTGAAACTGTGTTACTGAAACAAAAGCTGCTGCAGGTATTGTATAGCCCTGTCGCGTTCCCCTCCAAGGCGATTCACACCCTCCAGGTAGGGGAATAGAGAGTGCACATCGCAGAGAGACAGTTGCACAATGTGCGCGACTGCACAATGTGCGGGGTTTTGACATGCCTGGCGTAGTGTGTTGTAAGCGGAATTCATACAATAAGGGAGCTCCCAATTTTATTTTCATATCGTACACATACATGTTGGCAGATGTGCCCACCTTTCTGCTACTGTTGCACCTTCTGTAGTCTATCATTGCTTATAACTCAAAACATAACCACGGATACACCCGGTATAAACCAGGACGGGATTTCAACGTGTCTCGCAATATCGACGATCCCGATTAGTAACAGTCCTTGGTCCTGACGTTATACAGAAAGGTTGTAATTTATTTGACTGTCTCTAGACGTTACCTACATCCTACAGATATATTAAACCTCCTCATATCATATTTCGTATTAAATGAAATCAAATTAAGTGAATAAATGGAGGGTGAAATAGAGTGTGCTGGTGGAATTAAATTTGTGAAAACTGCCACATTTATTAAAGAAAGTCGTTCTGGCGTACCATTACTATTTAGACGAATGAAATAACTGAAAAATGCAGAATAATATATTACTTTAAAATCTAAAATTTACAAACAGAAAGAGAAATAAAAAAACTGACAGGATTTGGTTAAAAAAAAAAAAAAAAAAAAAAAAAATTTCAAAACCGTCACATTTATTAAAGAAAGTTGCTCTGGCGTACCATTGCAATTATTGAGACGAATGGAACCACTGAAAATTGCAGAATATTCTAATACTTTAAAGTCACTTGCCCTAACATATTTTTGCTTTCTCTGTGCCTATAACTAAGTAAGAAACTGGTTATATTTAGCACTGTCACACTTAAATACTATAAGAAGCCAGTGTAATTCATTTGAAGAAAAATTAGATTTTACAAAAGAGACATTTTCTGTAATATCTGAAAAGATCTAGCTTTCATCAGTTCCAGTCATTTTCATTCTGACTTTCGATGAAATGTGCATTAAAAAGAAAAGATTGATTGGAATGGAAAGCCAGTTTGTCGCTTATATTGACCGGCCATACGGAGTTGAAAATTGGGATTGTATGGAAGCTGGATAGGCTTTTGTTGTAATGGATGTAGGAAATAATGTGGACTGGAAGATCGACTTTTCTTTTGGTGAATCAGTTAATTTCAGACGAGAAAACTGACATTGTAAAACAATTTAATAAATAAAGTTGGTATTACAATTGTTGGACCGACATATGATGGGTTGCAAAATAATCTAGCTATGGTCTCTCTTCTTGGAGCTAAGTTTGATGTAAATAAGAAACCTTTTCCCTCCCTTTCAGAAACATAAAAAAATGTGTATTTTTACAGTCCCTGACCATATTATTAGACGCATGTTAATTTTTCACAAATATTTTACTTCTAAGCACCAGATTAATAATATGATATATATACTTCATTTGTCATTGTTGAAATGAGTTTAGTAATGTTATGGTAATATTATTACAGCCAAGAAACACGTTTTATAAGATGTAATTCCTGTGATAATAATTAAAATGTCTTTGAACAAACATTAAATGCCTCTGTGTTAGTAAACAGAGCGGATTTGCTTTCAGTGTGTGCTATTCAGGTTTAATTACACCGGTATCGCTTTATTTGAGAACTGATACTTCTAATTACACCTTTTGGTATATTCAAACAGTTGTTTAGAGTGTAAAATATTAATTGTGTAAAAAAAAGTGAGAAGTCAAACAAGTGATATGACAACTCGAAAGATTGCAGAGGTAAAAGTATTTCTTGGTACCGAATTTTATTGTAATTGAAGCGTCGGCTGGAACAACGTTATAAGTTACATTTGGTAAAATTTACAGGAGCTGCAAAAATGTGTACACGTACAATGTTGTTCTTATAGGGTTAGGAAACTTTTGAGTGGACAAATTTCACGTACTGCATTGATGGACAGTTGCAAGCCAAAGAGTATAGCAAGGTAACATGACATACAACATTATTACACTGAAACACGCCGAATGAAAATTTTGTAACTTACAACGTTGTTCCAGCAGACGCTTCAATTATTGAGGAATTTCTCAAAGATTGCTCGCCTGAATCATCTATGAGACGCATCTAGAAAAAAATTGGGATCCGGCGTATTCGTAACCCGTGCTTTCGCCAACGGTTTTTTTCGTCACGGCCATTCTGTCACGGACTTTTTCGTTATATGGGCATGTTTTGTCACAGATTCATTTCGCCATACGTACCTTTGCGCCACAGTGAATATGTTTCGTCACAATATTGAATGTACTACACAATATTACTTTCACTATTATTTATTGAATACGTACTCATCAATTTTTATACACATTTTTACCCGAAGTTAGTGCATACATTCAAAATAAGCAATTTAACTAAAGTGTCCACCGACACCATGCCAAATTGCTCAAAGGTAACCTAGGACATTCTCATCGGCTTTATATTCCTGATATCATTCTACAATTCGTGACAATCTTGTATTGAGATCTGTATATATTTTTTCCTTTTTACGTGGTGGCGACTGACCACCTTCCCATTTTTCAATGTCATTGCGAATTTTTGCAGTTTCAGCCTGCAGCGAATCGAGAACATGGTAAAATTATGGATGGAACTTTCCGATTAGTGTGTTAAGGCGTCGGTGCCACGCCTCACAAGTATAGTGGACCTTGGAAGATTTTCTAGCGTTCGAACTTAACAATTTTAGGTGGATGGAGGAAATATAGGCACCTGCCTTCCTCTGCCACGCCTTCGTCCTCTTACATAGTTGTGTTCGACATAGTCGAACAGATTAACAAAGTTGTCTGGTATAGTATCTCTTAATAGTTCGAAAGCGGAGACGACGGCTTCCTCAGGAACAAATGCTATTGCAATTAGCGAATGGAACGTGGATCGTAAATTTACATTTTATTCCCGGTTGTACTCTTCAACGAGTCTAACAGACTGAAGTCTTCTCCAGAAACATTGCCCGAGACGAAATAAACAACCGGCCAGCTTCGCTTGTGGAAACGTATTTGAAATTAAATACGTTACGGTTGCCTCGTAATCAGTCGATATAAAGTGCGGCTGTTTTTGTAATCTGTTATTTACCTCCTCTTTAACCGTATAAAAAGTAAGTTCATAAGATTAGAGTGCAATTTATACAGAAATCCTCCATGAATTCATTTCTCCGTCCTAAGTTCAGTTTTCTCAAAACGTACTTTATGTTGACGTAACTGGAAAAATTTTGATTATCACCTAAAAATTTATTCCATAACTTTGGTAACGTATAACAATATGTCGTAATTAATTACTAATTGCTGCAATTATAATTCTGGTAGAGAAATTTAAAATTAAGTGTGTCAGAAACTAATGTGTGACATCGTAGGCCTGTGACAAAAGTAGGCTATAATGCGTGACAAAAGACAATGTGACGAAATTGTAAAGTGTGATGAAACGTACCTATGTCAAAAAGTGTGACAAAACACCTAAACCCCAAAAAACTGACACAGGTCAGAAATTAGCCTCTCCAAGGAACAAACTGAGGCCGACAACCAATATTTACACCAATGTCAGAACGTTGATTCAAGAAGATATGCGGGAAAACCGCTTTGCTATGAAATTGAAGGTCGAAAGCAATACCATTCCTCTATCTCAAAGAAGTGTAAAACGCAAACGTTGAGAACCAGACTTAAAGGGCCGTAGGTCCACTCGGAATTCCAGATTATCCCCTGAATGGTTTCAAAAAGTCTCATGTGGCTAAAAGTTCTTGAATTTCTGGAAATCGGTGAAATTTAATTACAGCACATTTTTTTGGCCACTCAAAACTGAATTACATAATTAATCTCCATTTTATTTCAGATTTGTTTTAGTGACGAGTCCATATTTGAAATCTTAGTCAACAAATCTCAGTTTATGCGAAGGTACCATGGTGAAAAATATCAGCAAGATTCTGTAATACGTTTTATTATCTTTAATCCCGTCTTCGTCATGATTTAGTCTGTTACGAGTGGCAAGTACACGGGCCTCTGAATATAGTTAAAGGGACAATGCAGCAGGATAACTGTAAGGAGGTGTTGAACAGGTTTATTTTATGTAATGTGGAGTTCCTTGTCGTACTGTCCGATTAATAAAATCATTTTTGTAGCAAGAATTTATCCACTTTTGCCTTGGCCAGGAAATTAGTCAGATATCAACGTGATTGGAAATGTTTGGTAGCTCATGAAGATGGAAGTGGCTAAGGAAATGTTAAGAACAAAATTTCGGATCATTGACAGGATTAATGACATCGTCTATCATCACCCATTGATACAAAAGACAGTACAAGCGTGCATGAATAGTTACGAAAATGTGAATCAATGTTCTACTAGTTGCGAAAGGTGGTTTCACTAGATATTGAAAGGAGCGTGTAATACAGTTTGATTGCTTACATATCGTATTACAGTACATAAATGTTTACAGTTCGTGATTTTGTTTACCAAAACTGTGTATTGGTAGTCACCAAAGATCGAAGAGACTGTTTTCTTTTATTCATGCGAAAATAATAAAGCCTACCTTGTTTTAGCCTTCAATCGGTGAATTTCTATTAAAAATCAAGGAGCGTCCAATATTATGATCAGGGACTATATGCCATGTTAAAATTAATTAGGAATATGTTTTCACACTTATGGACACTGGTTAATGTAGACGGAATTAACCCTGAGGCTGAGGTTGACAGCTAGCAGGCGGGTCGGCAGATAGTAGATAGTCGAGGCCCAGTGCTGGCTTGTCTGGCGCCGGGCTGTTCATGAATACTTGAATAATGGCTTAGACCGGCAACCCCCAAACCATGTACCATGCTGAAGGATGAATAGCGGATGGGTAAAGGCCGTCTCTGATGTTGCCTCAGGGGACCTCTGAGATTATTTATCATTGCACCTACATAGGAAGTTCTGTGGGTATAAACACAATTTCCCCCATACTCGTAAAACATCGATATCTGACATTAATAAACCTTTGGGTGTCGCCGAAGAAGAGCCTACACGATGCTTCTTGTCGTTTATCTACATGAGGGCACAGAAATGGGACTAATCTCTCCTGTATCCGGCAAGACCGCTCATTCAGTGTAAGATTCCATGGATTTGAAAGCATTGCACAAGTGCCTACCATCTCCCAACTGAACCCTATCATGAGGTACAGTAAAACCCTATCGAATCTAAAAGACAAGAATAAGGAAAAGAGAATTCTACTTTCTGCAACCGAAAATGGTGGACACTTCAGAGGACGGCTATGCAGAAGGAGGAGGCAACCTCTACCTCAGCAACTGCTGGTTCTCCGCCTCAACTTTCAACATCTGAAAACCTGAAAAACAGGACACTGTAGATTAGGCTGCTATACTCCGTGTCTGAAATCTGTAGAGTATATGGGACGAAACAAGTCATTTGCAACAGTGGTCAGTCCAATGACAGCTCTGGAGGGAAGACATTGCTTGAAGGGAGCGAGCCACTGCAGAGAAGAGATCGTTTCTATCTCAACTCAACTGCAGCTAAGATGCCACAATACCTATCACTTTCTGGCACGCGCATCTTACTCCTCAGCGGCCGCGAGCAGATGCTGCCCGCAACATACTTCCAGACTGCTACGCTCCGCCCATTCGAGTCCCTTCGTATCCACCCAAATGCGCTGACTAACTCCACAGATTCCAGACACGTAGTTTATTAGAAAGACAAGTGCCAAAGGGAGGGGGGCGAATTACTGGTACTTCACCTGAGACATATGTCAATAAACGGCCACGAGGTTTTCTATACACAATACATGGCCTGTCTTACTCCTCTCTAACAAGCCATCTATGGAGGCAGGCAGGACAAGGGGTTTACTCAGGAGAAACTCCTGGAATTCTCGGATGCTGTGTAAGATGAAGTGATCGAGATACGTTATGAAGCCTACCAGGCTATGTTTGAGACTACCAAGCTGTGGAGGGGATGTCTTCTTATCACGTGTGTGGACAAAGTGTCCATGGAATGGCTTTGAGGGTGTAAAAGCCACATTTAATCTTGGACAGGTGTTAACCGGGTAGCTGTGGAGGCCTCAAAGTTTCCTAAGGTACAAAAGTTTATGTTCTGGACCGTGGAGTAACACATTCTCAAACTCAGAATGCAATCGAAATCTTCGACAAACTTAATCGATTCTGAAGGCTTGCAAATGGCGTGTTTATGGAAGCGTGGAGGCAAAAGATTCCGATCTGAAGTTTGAGTTGATTTTAATCAACATCCTGCTAGGAGAAGATTGAATACGGAACCAATTATTAGGAAAAGGGTCATAGTAACACTTCGGGGCCCTAGGAAAAATCCTGCGTGATGGATGCATTCCCCACTAACACACTAGTCTGAAACGTCGCAATAAGTTTTGTTACATCCGCTGTAATATCTGTGAAGTCATTCTAACGATGCCACAGACAGCTGGGATTCTTGTAAGGAGGTTCATTTCATTCTCTCCAGGTATCTCGTAGATAAGAGTTTTTACAGCCCACAGCTGTGGAGTAACGGTTAGCATGACTGACTGTGAACAAGCGGGTACGGGTTCAAATCCTATTTAGGACAAGTTACCTGGTTGAGGTTTTTCGAGGTTTTCCCTCAACCCATTAAGAGCAAATGTTGGGTAACTTCAGGCGTTGGACCCTGGATTCATTTCGATGGCATTATCACCTTCATTTCATTCAGAAGCTAGATAACCACAGCAGTTGATAAAATGTCGTAAAATAACCAATTAAATAATTGTTTTGCATGATTCCACAAGAAAAAATCAAGTGGGGTGAGATAAGACGAATGAGCTGGTCAAAAAATAGGACATCTTCTTCCTCTCCACTTTTCAGGAAATATCGTATTAAGGATACACTGATGTGAAATTTTGTCATTTTTTATCAAAAATATTGATTTTTGTTTTTATTTAAAAAAATTCTTCATGGTGTAGAGATGTCCTCTGCCAATTTTCATGACCATACGATCGGTATATCAGCTGTTTAGGGCCCCATTTCGAAAAGGTTGCGCGCTCGGACTGGTAATGTAAATTCCCCGTCCACGCCCTCAACTCTGAATTCTGCGACGATTGTGAAAATTACGCTGTATTTAATATATTATTTATTACACTACTGTTTGTGAAAAGACAACACCCAGAAAGAATGGCCCGAACGACTCCAATCTCGCGAGATGTGTAGAAAAGTGTACCATCAATAATTGATTACATTTCCATAGAAATGGCGTACACATAGGCCCAACAGTGACATCTCTAGTTTCACCAGCAAGGTCAATGTTATGACTTGCTCAGTCAGTGCAGAGCTTCCAAAGGAAGTGGAAACATGAATCTAGTGTAGGTATGCCTCGTCGACGAGGAAGGCCGCAATATCAGCACGTGAATGAGTTCGGGGGGAATGATTGTTCTCCAGTAAGCAGGTTTGTCATACCGTGATATTTCGGCTCGTACAGGGTATGCTGCTACGACAGTGATGCGTGTGTGGAACCAGTGGATAGAACAGGGTCGTACATAGAGACGAGCGGGTACTGGACCACGTAATGTGACCACAGCACGGGATGACTGCCATCTTATTCTCTTGGCCGTGACGGACCGTACAGCTTCATCCACAGTGTTGAATCGACGTTGGAGTACTGCATCGTGTGTTGATCTATCTGCCGTCGTTCGTCGCCGTCTTTTGAGGGCTGGACTAGTGGCTCGCATGCCGTTGCGTCGGCTTCCATTGTCCAGAAACCACCAACGTCTCAAACTATAATGGGCACGTGTCACTGGCGTGCTGAGTAGCAAAATGTAGTGTTTTCGGACAAGTCATGCTAGTCCTACTTGTCCTACAATGATGGTTGCATACATGTTAGACCCTACCGTGGTGAACACAATCTGAGAGCCTGCATTGTTGAGCAGCATAGCGGAGAAACTCTAGTGTGATAGTTTGGGGTGTCATTGGATACAATATGCGATCTCGCCTTCTACGTATTCAGGGCAATCTGAACAGCAATCGCTACATTAGGGAGGTTTTAGAGCCCGAAGTACTGCCCCTCCTTCAGGCAACTCCATATGCCATATTTCAGCAGGACAATGACCAGCAACATGTGGCGAGGATTGTGCAAGCCTTCTTTGAAGAACGATAGGTCTCTTCTTCCCTGGCCTGCACGTTCGCCAGACATGTCGCTCATTGAACATGTCTGGGAAATGGTTGGCAATTTGTTCGTCATGGTTCTCCAGCACCGACCCTTGACTCTTTGTGGTTTCACACACAAACTGCGTGAAGGGAGATTCCCCAGGAATATATCCAGTCTCTCTTTGATTCCATTCCACGACGCTTAGAAGCTCTGATTGCAGCGCATGGAAGCTTCACACCATACTGAAATCTCACGGTCACAGATCAGGTACAATTCTGTAATTCTAATCATTTGTATATTGTTATGTAGCTAATCTGAGGTATCAATTTCATTTCAGTCACATGTATCTTTCTTGGTGTTGCAATTTCCACAAACATTTGTGTACATTAGATTTCTAATTCAGACAGTGTAGTTTCTCGACTTGTCGAAATATTTCTTCATAGGATCCAACAGATGTCACTTCAAAAATGCTTTCCTTTGAAAAATATTCAGTTACCAAGGAGACCACATCTCTTGTCTAAAGAAAAATTCCATTTGTTGCTAGTAGCCATAACAACGTGTTTTCCATGCTTGGTTTTTGTTTTGTTGTACAAGAAATGTTTGCAAGTTTCTAACAGTTTTATTGTTAGTGTTATAATAGTGTCTACAGTCTATAGCGATTTGTTTTCATAAGTTTACATGTTTTTTTTTTCAGTCGTCATCTTTATTTACTAGTGCAGTTAGGTGTGCACTGCATGGTAGTGTATATAAGAGTAAGTTCTGCGTATAATAAGCAAGGCCTATATATCTCAAAATGCCTAGAAAATAAAAAAGATTCAGTTCTTATTCATTATTATCATAACAAACTTTGAAGTCGATTTTCACCATTTTTAGTTTTTCTACATTTTGCATTGCTAAAATGTTACTCTTCCTACAAATTTTGTACTACATGCATGATTTTTTTGTAGCGGTTTCTGAATGTGTTCTTAACAAAACTTACTATCAGGATTATACCTAACATTCATATTTTATTTAATATTAATTTTTCTTTACGCTCGAGTTGATTTTTTTTCCGTTTTTACACTTTAGTGCATAAAATATATATATAAATATATATATATATATATATATATATATATATATATATATTTATTTATTTATTTATTTATTTTTAGTAGTATAAAAGGAAAAATTGTATAGTAAGTTTTATTTCCGACGGTCTGACAAGTATGTAGACAAAATTTCCGGCCAAAATATTTGAATTTGTGGGAGGAGTACCAATTTTTGAAAAGCTAAATTTACACAATTTAAAAAAACAAAATTATTAATAATTCATATATTTCTGCATCAAATGAGATGAAACTTTGTACACAGACTATATGTATACAGTACGACAACTGTACAAAATTTCAGAGATCTACATAGAACAGTTTAGAAATTTCAAATTTCACACCAGTGTACCCTTAAGTTATTCACGAGCACCATTTGCAAAGTACCTGGGGTCACGTGATGTTGAACTTACATGCGATAACAAAACCAAATGCAACATGTTCCAATACTTCGGAGAATATATATATCTCAAAAACACTGCACACACCTGCATTTAAGCAGGGAAGAACAACATATGGACCAATTAGATACGTAAACATTCACTCTGCCCGCTCACGTATTCACAGTAAATCTTACTTGATGGCTCCTCACAACTGTAGCGCAGGGAATCGCTTCAGTCCATATGTAACTCCTACTATTAAATATTCTATCTCTAGTGAAACTGACTTCATCCGTGAGAAGCGTATCAGAGGAAAGTGAAGGTCGATCATACAGCGCTGCAATAAGCACTGACTGAACACTATGCCAGTTGAGAAGTCAGCAGAAATCAAGACAGGAACTTTCTGTAGATGGTACGGATGCAGCTGCTGTTCCCGTAGTACTTCACAAACAGTAGTGTTCAGGAGACACATTTCACGTTCTAGTGCTCAAGTGTTTGCTGAAGTCTCCTCGGGCACGCGATGAAGCACTGCTTTTTCGTTAGTCCGTATAGTTGTTCTTCCTCGTCGGTAGTGGAATTGTGGCGAAATTGCCCTGTTTCACGTAACGCTGGAAAAGACTTGAAAACATGGTATAAACTAGATGTTTCCTAAGTGGACATCTAGCCTCATACAATTTTTCTACTTCTCTTTGTTTTCATTTGCTTCATCGTAAACACACATCACGTTCCTGCAAGTTCCGCAGTTGCATACTACATTTCACTCAGATCGATCAACTGCACTCTCCAACATGTAAGAAGAGAATGCATTCTAAACACTCGTATGTTAGGATTAACCACACAGAATTACAAATCACACATATGCACAGTGCATTAATTGAGTTTACTTTCCCAACGCCTTCTAACGTACCGATATGGAATTAAAATTTGGAGCGAGTCTTAATAGGCGTCCACCTGTATGTAGGCAACAATTCCACACAATGTCCACAAATAGCATATATACATGGGCTCTTGTTTACTGCAAATTCTTAGTGTGTTGTATGCGAAATTCATATAATAAGGGAGTTCCAAATTTTATTTTCATATCCTACACCTACATCTTGGCAGATGTGCCCACCTTTCTGCTACTGTTGCACCTTCTGCAACCTACGAACGACAGATTTGGGTTGTACATTTTAACTGAGGCGCTTCGGGTCTGGGGTTTCCTATATCAAATTGATGCCTCTGACCTTCATCATTCCTTACAGTTCATAACGTAACCATGGATACACCCGGTATAAACCAGGCCGGGATTTCAGAGTTTCTCGCAATATCGACGTTCCTGATTAGTAACAGTACTTGGTCCTGACGTTATACAGAAAGATTGTAATATATTTGACTGTCTCTAGATGTTGCCTACATCCTACAGAGATATTAAACCTCCTCATGTCATATTTTGTATTAAATGAAATCAAATTAAGTGAAAGTAAATCGAGGGTGAAATAGAGTGTGCTGGTGGAATTAAATTTGTGAAGTTGAGAGAAACGGAGGAACCCGTAGGAAAACTTCACCCTCTGACTATATCATCGCAAGCATTATTTCAGTCAATCGAGTCCGCGGGAAGACAAACTCGTGCCCTATTACCGAAGTTATAAAGAGAGACTGGCTCTGCATTGTGCGGAATTTACGGCTATTAGTTCGAATATCATGTGGATCACGGAATTTTGTTGAGTGTTAATTAGAGACTAAGAGTGTGCCAGCTTCACAGGATTTTTTTTTTATTTCACGAACTCTCAACTTATTGTACGTCTGAAAACCCGGAAAGTCGTTTGGGATTGAACGCCAACAACAAATATTGGAGGTACGCGTAGAATAGTTGACGCGTAAGCGTAGCGTCACGCTTACTGCATGGAGCAACTAAATGTCTGTCCACGAAGCGTACAACAAAGGTTTTTATCTGATGACAAGACGTCGAGCGATGAAGATATTGTATACTTATATATTTATGCCGAATTCGGAATCGCTAAAAATTGAGATTCTGGGTCCATCCGTACATAGAGAGAAACATCAAATTGCAGATTGTGCGTAGCAGCTGGAGAATTATCAAAGGATAACGATAAATGTAATTCATTGTGTAGAATGAGGAAAGATAATTGCCAAGAATTAGTGTAAATTGCAGGACTAATATACACAGACTAATGGATGGTTTTGTTTTTCTTTTTTTTTTAACGTTTAATTGTTTGAATTTTCTAAGGCATACGCCAGTAAGTTTGTTTTGTTTATGCCACGAAAGATAATTTTATTGAGAATATAATTAAGGACGTAATATTTTACATGTCACGGAAAATGAAATAAATTCACTTCTGGGCCCTTTCTGTACACTTAAATAATGGTTCAAATTTGAAAGCACATATGTGGAAGCAAACATGGTTACTGTCCGTGTGAGTGGTTATGTCGCATCTCGGTTTCTACCACCCGTCTCTGCTTCCATCTGTAAAGTCTTGTGACTGGACTGTCTTAGCTACTTGTTATTGAGACTTTTACATAATATTATATAACTATTTCAAATAACTTAAAGAAAAGGGCCTCGTTAAGTAAGTAACTGTCAAGTTATTTCCCCCGGTTCGATGATTCTGCGACATAACCACTCTGACGGACAGTAGGCCTACTAGACAGGAGGCAAATGAAAAATTTGGAAATTTTGAATTAAGCAACATGGCGAGCAGAGCAGTTAGATTCCCGATTTGGCCGTAACTCTGTGTGGCGACCTGTTCTGTAGATTCATCAATTTAAGCTCCAAACTTTCAGGAACTTCTATCGAATGCAAACCAAAAGAATTGCAGAAAAATCTTCATTCCATGTTCATTATCATTCTCTCTTCAAACCTGCCGATGAATTCTCTTATAGGTCTTGAAGAAGAGTCTTATGTTCGATAAGCAGATTTTTTCAGCACTCTCCAGGAAAGTTTATAGTGAAGGAAAGTAGGAAAATTGTTTATGTTCCAATTGGCATTATCACATTTTAAATTTATCTACAAATTCTCTAAACCGGTTGATCATAATTATATCATGCAATTCTGTAACTCAGACGCACAACACGCTGAAGATAAGTGATATCAGTCTCGCCTTGTTGATATCCCATTTTTTCCTTTCGCTTTTCTAAAGCCTTCTATCTTGCAGGTCCAGATAATATTTCTTTACCAAAACTTCCACCATGTCTATTTGTAAAATATCTCCTGATATTTAAATATTATGCATAAGAAAGTGTAGTAGAACACAACACAACACACGTAGCTTTACTTTCCTTCTTAACAAAAAAAAAAAAAATACTTTTTCCCACTCATCAATGGAAGAGAAACGATCTGATCGGATTATACTGTTTCACTCATAACGAGCCTCCACTTACTTTAGACGCGAGCGAACTTCCGTCTTGCAAGAACCGCATACAGACAGTACAGCTAGTACGAAGTTCGTCCTACCTGTACTGAGGTTTTGTTGATATTTTGAGCGCATGAGTAGCGCAACCATGCCTATGGACACGAAATGAGGTGACAAGTCGACTCACCTGAAGCTCAGCTTCCGCCTTCTCGCTGACAACAGATGGGCTAGGGCTGGTTGGTCGTGGCAAGGAGTTTATTTTCGACGACCCGGTGCTATGGCTCAAGGTTTCGGCGGATACGGCACTTGCAGGTGAGAGTGTCCTGAAAACAAATATCTGTGTTTACACTGCTACGTCTCTTTTGAAAATAAGCAGAAACTTTGATATTCTCCCACACCATACACTGGAGAAAAACATGTCGAGACTAAGAAGTGATACCTTGTATCTGCAAAATTTGCAGGCGAAACAAAACAGTTTCAAAAATTAATTTTTCTCAAACTGCACAAATTATTTACATACGTTCCTGCTTTGCAAGATCTTCTACTCCAGGACAAACTATTAGCTAACTGCCCAATTTTGTGAATATAATAATAATGTACAGTTACCCTTAAAAAGAATGAGACGATTCTTGGTCGTCGGAAGTTAAACTTCTACAGCGCTGTTCACTCGATATCGACGTAACGATACATACCATGACAAATAGTACAAGAATTGTTACAAGGACCACAACAAGGACAAGGACCAGAATAAGGATCACGAAGAAGACTGCCATTTAAGGCCAGGATTTCACAACATAGCTCGAGTCACAAAATATCATTGCTTCACTGTACCGATGGCAAATGTCTGCTAAGGGATCTACATTCTGGACTGCTGCTGTCACTGTCTTGTCTCGGTAGTTCATATAGTAGCATGTCGGTTCCACTGTATAACCGAAACGTCTCGTGTTCGATCCCGGGTAATTTTTTTTATGGAGGTGTAATTAATTTGTTCAGAGTTCCTCGACTGTCTAATTTGTCGAAAAATATGGAATAATTTATGCCCAGATTCTGGGTCTTACAAGTGGGCTCAACCTCGTCAAAAATAATAAATCTTACTTGGAAGTTAAAAGTATTCTTCCTCAAACAAAAATCATAAGAAACAAAAAGAGACCTGCTAACTTCAAATCTTGTCCACATGTCATCAGCTTCTATTACAGGTCTAAGTCGATACGGCATGGATGTCACGAGATTGTGGAAAAAGTTCTGATCCCCGGCGAGATCTTCCCAGGTGTCAACAACTAGATCCCACAAATTCGTCTCGATTTCGAGGGCGTCGGTGGGCATAGGTGGCTATCCTTCTCTTTTTCAATTCCGCTCATAAATTTTCGATGACATTCAAATCAGGTGATTTCGGAGGCCAATTAATGATTTCGATCTCGGGTCTCCTTTGAAACCATCTTTGAATGCTTGCAGCATAGTGCACGGGATGGTTATTGGTTACCCTGCTGGAACAGCAATGTATCTTTGGAAAAACGTTCTCGGGCGGAGGGAAGGAATATATTTTCCAGAATGTGCTCGTAAGTTCCCGCATTAAACCGGCCATCGATGCGTTCTATAACGCCAGGTCCATCGTAAGACATCCACCCCCAACACGATATGCTAAAGAGCCCCGATATTTCACATCGGTGCACATAGCGCTGGTCATGTCGGAGACCATCCTCACGATAGACACGGACAGGACCTTCGTAATCACTCGAGATGGTTGTTTCGTCGGAGAAAATTACATTTCTCCAATCGAAATCCACTCGATTGGTAGCGAAGGCAAGACGGACGACAGCTTGTGCTTCCCCCAATATTTCCATTTGCGCAGCCCTCCGGCTCCTAATACCGCGGTTCCTCAACCTGCTGATCACAGTCTGTGAAGAGCCGGGAAAGTTAGATGTTGCTCTTATTTCGTTAGCAGTCAGAAAGGGGTCCTGTCGAACTGTCTCGAATAAGAGAGCATCCTCTTCCAATGAAGAAATCCGCGGACGCCCAGGAATAGGGCGATTTTCGACCTCCCCTAAATTTTGGTAACGATGAACCCACCTCGCGGCTGTACTTCCAGGAACACCGACCAAACGGCCAGCAGATCTAGCCCCATATCCAGCCTCAACTAGAGCTATAACTCGCTCTCTCATGTCACGGCGGTTCGCCATTACGATGAGAAATGAGGGATGACGATAATACTTTAGTGTAGACAATGACTATTTAACGTGATATAGAATTATTAAAATAAGAGGCATGTTGCATAGTAAGAGTTAATAAATCAACCCTAAATTAAATATCTAAATAACAGGATATAACAGGAAGTCCAATTGTTGCGAAACTAATCAAATTAAATCTAAGCTGAAATAGCACAGCCATTGATAAATGTTTTGTACACAGAATTAGACTGAATTTCTATTCGACAGAACCTATAATCAATGGCTTGTCTGAACATGATAAACAAATCCTAAGTGTTTCCAATGTCACTGAACAATTTCAAAATATTAATTTAAAAACTAAGAAAGGATCATAAATGCTGTATCTAGTGACTATTTGCATTTATGTCTACAAAATGAATCTTGAAAAAACATATATGATATTGGTACTACTGATATTAAAAGTAAATGCATTGAATTTTTCACTTAATTTCATAATCACTTCAGTGGATGTTCTCCACTCAATGTTGTGAAAAAATTCAAAAGTAAAAACATGTAGATAACGCAGGACTTCAAAATCTC
Organism: Periplaneta americana; assembly: GCF_040183065.1. Classification (NCBI taxonomy): domain Eukaryota; kingdom Metazoa; phylum Arthropoda; class Insecta; order Blattodea; family Blattidae; genus Periplaneta; species Periplaneta americana. The sequence goes on from NC_091126.1 coordinate 91,138,073, forward strand.
ATGTATTAAAAAGAAGAATCTATATGTAATGAGTTGCAATGTAATGATCCTCATGTTCTTAAATACTGCAAGAAGTACAGTGTAATTTATCAAAAATTATGAAAGAGGGAAATAGAATATATTTGAATAGAAAAGTACAAAATTCAGATAATGCAATTAAACCTATTCGAAATATTATTGAATTTAAACTTGTAGATATCCTAAGAAAGAAAATATTTTTTCATTGAAACCAGTGATTATAAAGTAGAGGATCGCAAATCTATTGCAAATTCTTTTAACGTATTATAGTATACAGTACAGAAATATTATTCACAACTGAAACATTCAAGATTTTGCAAAAGATACTGCAATTGTTTACATAACAGATGCATTTAATAATTAGTATTAATATATGTAATTAGTCAATAACTGCAACAGTGCTTTTTCATTCAATCATAACATGAATAAAATTGAATGCACATTCAATTAAACACTATTGCAAACACGTAGATAAAATAGTTAAAATTAACTGAAGGTGTGAGAATAAAATAATCCAAAGCCATACTTTTAACAAAAAATCTTTTGTGCGAGTGCATTTCTTACACATATGGGAAAGATATTAATATAATATTGTAATAATTACTCAACAAATGACATAGCCTAAGGACTCTAAACCTTTGTAAAAGTTTGTCTATTATTATATATAATTTCTAATTTAATTTTAATTGTTAGTTTTTAATATACATATGCATTTACATTGTATATGTGTGTATAAATGCATTTATTATATTAAGGTTTATAATATTATAACTTGTAATTTTGTATTGTTTGCGATCATTAACACTTAATCTCAGGACTTTGTAAAACCCTATTTCAACGTTACTTAGCTATTTCAACGTTATTTAGACAAAAAAAATCGTTGTGTAGACTAAGAATCGAACTCGCACTCTTCTACACAACACGCAGAAGTCTTACCGTCTGAGCTATTGAAACGACATGAAAGCGTTCCTTTCTGTGCGGGTGTCGATCTAGTCATGAAGGTCCATTGTCGATTTAACTACACGATTTATGTATATATTTATGTTTTATTTACGTAATATTATCATATTTTTTGCAGTTTTCGAAGTGAATTTCGGAACGATGCTAGTAACAAACCAAACAGCCTGAATTTAAGTAACTCAATATTCGTTATCTTGTGTATCAGTGCTCTGGTCTCCGATCATGCGCAGTGTCTTACATCTGAGACTTAAGAATATTCAATCGTCTCATCCTTTTCCAGGGGAACTGTACGTAGTTAATATAAATAATGATGTAGTTAAACTAAATGATCATTTTTGCAGTTACGATGTATCACTTCTTATCCAGCGATATTTAAATAATTGAAAATCACATCAATATTGTAAAACACCCTAGAGTCACGATGTGATCACTGCGAAAGCTATTACACCAGACGTCTCCAAAAGCGTACTCGCGAGTAAGCCCTTGAACGGAACCGAAGTCAGTATGTAGTGAGCCCGCTCCGCCTCACCCATCCCCACCTGTACTGTACTCAATGTTTATGCGCAAACGAAGAGCAGTGGCGGATTGACATTATCATTGTGTTGATCGGAGTGTTCGACCGTTTCACAATGTCTTCTAATCATGACCGTAGTACATTCATAGATGAAAGGGAAGAGAAATGTTATATATATATATATATATATATATATATATATATTTTTTGTTAGTGGGGAGAATATGAAATGTTTAATTTGTTCGAAAATTCTTAAGGGCGTGTTAAAATTGAACATGCGACGACACTACTCAACTCTTCACAAAGAATATCATACAACAAAATAACAGGTATGCTGGACTGTAAAAATAATGTATTTTGGGACGTCTGTATAACTGTTGGTTAAACATAATAATCAGTATATTACAATATGTTTACACTCAGTTTCGCATGATATACTTATAGTTTCTCGTTTTATTTTAGGTAAAATACAAATATTTTGATAAATTTGAAACAAGAAAATACAAACACAAATCACACACGTATCCTCAGTCTTAAACAAAAACTTCTTGCTAGCTATGTTCTAACTTGGAATATTGAAAAATCAATGAAGCCCTTTACAGAATGAGCATTTGTAAAATCGTGCATACACGACGTTACTAAAATACTGTGTCCAGAACAAAGTCACAAGTTTAAGAAAATTAAATTGTCTCCAAACACAGTTCAGAGAAGGATTTGCAAGACTGCAAATGTAATTGAATCTGAAGTCGAAACAACAATTAACTAGTTTGTAGCTTACTCACTTGCATTGGATCAAAGCACATATAGAAATGACAAAGCTTACCTAGCCAATTTCATCCGAGGAATTAATGAACATTTTACTTCGTCTGAATATCTTCTAGATGTAATTACTCTGGAGGAAAATACAACTGGAGAAGATGCTTTTCAGGTACTGAAAGACACCATAGAACAGAAAGGTTGGATTTGCAACGGCTTGTGTCAATAGCAACAGATGGGGCTCCAGCCATGACTGGTAAAAGGACAGGTTTGGTGGGCAAGCTAAACAAATGGTTGAATGATAAGGGAGTGCCTGTAAATGTAACATATTTGCATTGTTTAATTCACCAGGAAGCACTGTGGAGTAAAGTTGTAAATATGAAATAGATTATGGATGTCGTCGTACGATCGGTCAACACAATTAATGGTTCCTTCCTAAAATATCGGAAATTTCGTAAGCTGTTAGAGCAATTAATCCTAAGAGAGGAATATGAAGATTAGGTAAGATTTTTATGCATATGCTTTATTGTATATATTGTTCAGTATATCTACATTGTTCATTGAAACTAATTGTTCCCTTTAATTTACAAGGGAAGAACATACAGGAGATGGAAGATGAACTGTTTGTTACTGATTTAACATTCCTTGTTGGTATTTCGGAAAATTTCAACAATTTGAATTGTCATCTGCAAGGACACAATCAGAATATAATCGACATGTACAATCGTGTTACATGGTTTGTGGCAATGCTAGATATTTGGAAAATGCAACTTATGCGAAATGAATTATTCTATTTTCCATGTTTGCATTTGCTCACGAATATTTCCCAATCAAAAGTATAAGCTTCATAATATGTCAAAATAATATACAAACGTATGATATTTCTTATCCTTTTGATGTTATTATTTGTATACATAAGCAGATCGTTGCCGCAATCCCCCACTGATCGCTCCCATCGGTTGAGGTACGAGTCTCTCCCCCTCCTCTAGCCTTACAGCACACTGTGTTCGGCGGGCAGCATCGAGAGCACGAATGATTATACGCTTTTTGGAGACCTCTGTATTACACTAACCAACCCGACCCAAATACCTTCCTTTCTTACATATTCGACCGATGATTTTCTCCGATATGCACACACAATGATGATGTAATCCAGTGGTACCACTATGATAATGCACTACGCTTAATAACGCAATTATTTCGTCGCTATGGTCCAGAGTAAATCTTCCTTTCTTTGCTATGTTCGACGATAAATCTATCCATCTATCAAAAGCGCATATGCAAGGCACATCAAATGCATCAACAAACCATACCTAATATATAGGACTAAAGAAAATTATTGGAAGGTTTTAGGGTAGCAAATAATTTCTATATACATTGTTTACAAAATGCGTCCGTCGCCGGGTGTCTCTATTCTCTGTAAGGAGCAGAGAGAATGAACATTCGACACTCCTCAATAGTAGACGTGCTTAAGTGACGTGAGGCGGTATGAGAATGCCGAAACGAAAATAGAATAAAGAACAGATAATAAGGCGACTGAATTCAAAACATGGGGAAAATGTGTTTGACTTAATTGATAAGAATGGTATTTTTTGTAAATTTAATATTTGTTCCGAGTTAATCAATTTGAAACACAAGTAATGCTGTAAATGTAAATTCTATTATGAGTTCATTCATACGGAGCGGACTGTACAAACAGCCGCTACCGTAATCAGTCGAGCGTGCACACAAGCACTTTGTAAACACACAGCTCTACATACGATGCAGCTTAGCCTATAACAAAAAAATTTTTTTTTCAGCCCTACAAATATGTCACTGATCCTCGGCCAAAACTCTAATTTTTATCTTTCCAGATATTGGCAACAACGATACAATTTCCCAGAGTCCTCTGTCGGATATAGTCAGAACTATTGATATATACATGTATGTAACGGATAATTTCCTTTAAATCTTTCTTGAGTGGAAATATGGAAAAGTAAAGTACAGTCGGACACTAAAGTCTACATACACCCCCATTTTTAGCATATTTTGTACAACCCTGAATGCACAGATCTTAACGTGAAACTCTATGTCTGCGTCCACTTCCATAACAACAAAAACCAAGGTATTCAGACCAGTATCTTGCACTACAAGCTTGTTAGATGCAACTGTTTGTGTTTACTGAAGTACAGAAGTCAACATACACTGCGATTCTTTCGTCAGTTGTAGGAGAGACGTTGCAGTGAACACAGTGAAATTGGTGCAGTTTGTTAAAACAGTAGATGTGTATTACAATACATAATTTGATCGCGTATCATGGATCCAAAAAGAACTGAAATATCAGTGGAGGTAAGAAAAAATATAATTGAGCTCAATAAAAAGGACTTTTCACTGCGTAAAATTGGGGAAATTGTTAGAAGGAGCCATGCAAGTGTCCAAACCGTAATAAGAAACTACAATGATCGAGGAAGTGTACAAAACAAAGCCAGATGTGGAAGACCAACAAAATTATCTAACAGGGAGCAACGACACATCATTAGAAAAGTGAATTCAGATCCCAAAATTACAGCTACGGAGTTGGCGGTAGATGTCGCAAATACTAGTGGAAATATTGTTCATCCCATCACAGTACGAAGACTTCTGAAAAAGCATGAGTTTCAAAGTGGAATAGCAAGGAAAAAACCATTCATAAGCATTGTAAATGAACAGAAGAGCCTAGAATTTGCAACTCTGCATCGAAGTAAAGATTCCACATACTGGAATACAGTGCTTTTCACGGATGAGAGTAAATTCAACATATTTCAATGTGATGGAAAGCAAAAGGTGTGGCGAAAAAGGAATGAAAGTTTGAAAATGGAAAATCATGTTCCATCAGTGAAGCATGGTGGTGGAAATATTCTTGTATGGGGTTGCATGTCTGGAGCTGGGGTTGGGAATTTAGTATTTATTGAGGACATTATGGATAAATGGAAGTATCTCACCATATTAAAAGAGAATTTGAAACAATCTGTTGAGAAACTGGGACTAGGAACAGACTGGGTGTTTCAGCAAGACAATGACCCCAAGCATACGGCCATTGTATAAGAATGGCTACTTTACAATGTACCAAAACAGTTGCATTTGCCTCCCCAGTCACCAGACATCAACCCAATTGAACATCTTTGGGAAGAACTAAAGCAGAGGATAAAAAAATACAAAAGCAAAAGCAAGAAGGATTTGAAAGCTGCCTTAGTGAAAGAGTGGAATAAATTTACATCAGCGGACACAAAAAAATTGGTGGAATCTATGCCTCAACGTTTGGAAGCTGTGATAGAAGCAAAAGGTGGAAATACAAAATATTAAATGGTGCCTGAAAGTGAAAATAATCAAAATGTATGTTGACTTTTGTACCTGAACGGTTTTTCTTTTGTGTGCTTAAGATGTTATTATAGGAAACTGTTATTAATCATATATCAGTATATATGTTGTTTTTCATTTCCTAAAATGTCTGTTTATGATACAGAAAGTGAATACATAATATTTTCTTTATTGATTTTGAATTTAAGTGTCATTTTTAGGGTGTGTGTAGACTTTTGTGTCCGACTGTATATATAACTTAATATAAGCCGCATGTATATTTGTAAAGTTATTCGATCTCTGATTTTAATTTGATTATGAAATAACGCAACGAAAATCGGACGTCAGTCCCGTGTGCGGTGTGCAAGGTGATCGAAGTTTCAATGAAAATAACAATGACGATATTTAATTAGTAGATTAGCAAATAATGTTTTGTCTAATAAACATACGAGTAAGAAGAGAGTATGTAAAAAAGGCACAAAGGTGACACATACTTTCGTATACTTTTTACTCATTTCGTAATAACTCAGTTGCTTTATCATGTAGCGAATGGCATTGCCATTAGCTACTTAAATTTATTTAAATATTATTTAAAATTATAAAACATTTAATTAAAACTTTTGCTATACGATTTTCTTTTTCTGGATTGCACATAAAAGGAATTACTTTCACAAAAAATAGGACAGTAGACTTCATTAAGTTGTACAGTTATTTTTATTTACTGGTTATTTTACGGCGCTTTTCAACTGCTATGGTTATATAGCGTCTGAATGAGATGAAGGTGATATCATCGAAGTGAATCCAGGGTCCAGCGTCGAAAGTTACACAACATTTACTCTTACTGGATTGAGGGAAAATCTCGAGAAAAATCTCAACCAGGTACCTTGTCCCAACCAGGACTTGAACTCGGGTCAGCTCGTTTCATAATCAGGCGTACTAACCATTACTGTACAGCGGTGAACAAGTTGTACACTTTAAGTGGATTAGGCTATGTAATAATTTTGACAAAACGGCTACTTGTATGCTGTAACAATTTTCAAATGTATATTATTTGTATTTACGAAAATCTGTTCCATTTGTTTTCATTTTTACATTAAAAATAATTTTGCTTAATACACTCGAGTGCATACCCCCTGCGGTAGCCGAGTGATCAGACTTTCAGCCTGTTACGCTAACTGTCCGGGTTCGAGTCTCGATCAGGCCTGGGATTTTTTCATTCAAAATCCATAGTGACACTTGTGGCGGACAAGGTCGCAGTTGAGATATTTCTCGGGATTCTCCCGTTTCCCTATATTAGGCATATACATTATTCCGTCAATATGTCAACATTTCCCCATTTCTTCATCATTTCATAGCATTCCCCTCCGACTGGCGACGCACGTAGGGGGCTAGCCTAGGGACGAGATGAATGGTGTTGCCTGCTCGAAATTTGGATACGCAGCAAACTTTAGTGTAGTTAGCTGGTGTGGGTTTGGCAATGCATCTAGGTTAAAGGTTAGCGCAATAGATCTTCATAGGTTGCAGTGCTCGATCATAGTGCCATCTTTCCCAAATTCCATTCCATTCCATATAAAGGGTGCGGCAGTGGGACATGACAGCTTTCATAGCCCTGTTGTGGGACACTCACGACGAATTAAAAGAAAACATATATACTGGAATTAATCTAGTACAATGCAATTTATTAATGTATGATTACTTTTTAAAAACTACATTTCGTAAGTAGCCTCCACAGCAACGAATACATTCCTGTAACCTGCTATGAAAGTTCTGCATAATTCGCTCCAGCAAAAGAGGTTCGTTGCACTAATTTCGTTCCTTATGTTTTGTTTCAGCTGCATGATGGTGCGAGGCTTGTTGCGGTATACCCTACTTTTGAGATAAACCCATAGGAAGTAATCAGCTGCAGTCAGGTCAGGAGATCTTGGCGGCCAGGCAATGTCTCCAAATCATGAAATTATTCGTCCTGGAAACATGTTTCGCAGACAGTCCATTGAACTATGAGCAGTGTGCGCTGAAATGTAGTTTTTAAAAAGTAATCAGACATCAATAAATTGCATTGTACTAGATTACTTCCAGTACATGTGTTTTCTTTTAATTCGCCCCGAGTGTCCCACAACAGCGCTATAAAAACCGTCATATCCCAATGCCCCACTCTATACAACACAGCACGGAAGACTCCTGACTTCGGAGGCGTCGCTGTGTTTACATACGCAGAGAAGTAGTGAAAAGATATACTCAGACTATCAAGACAAATGAAGCACTCACCCCAGTTTATCATGGTAGACACGTTTTCCATGATTATGCATATTATTACAAACATGTAATTAAGGGAAATGTCATGTAATATCTGGCTGGTAAATAAATAATTTCTGTCAAACTCAAGTCGGTTCATACTTTAAATAAATCTTAAATACTACAAAATGAATAATAATGCAAGGTAATAAATTTACCAATCTACTTTCGAAACAATTTATTGTTAAAATATGTAAAAAAAAAAACACACACACTCTCTCTCACTATCTCTCTTTACTCAAATATGCCTTTGTAGTTTGTATTTGCCTCATAATGTAATCAGTAGAGTCCTGTGTTTGGTTACTTTGATTAAGTTACAGGTTAGGTGTACATCATACATTATACTAGCATCGCTTGGTGCGGAGTGCAAGTTGCGAGTTAAAGCTTGGCTTTTCTGAACCGACGCATGTGACTTGCGAGGTGCGAGGGAGCCTCGCACTAATCCGGACTACACGAGAGATTGTGAGTGGTTTCTATCGTATAGTCCGGATTAGTGTGAGGCGGGCCTCGCACCTCGCAAGTCGCATGCGTCGGTTCAGAAAAACCAAGGCTTAACAGTATTAATCTGAAGCAGATTTGAATTTCTCCCTACAACCAATTTTAACATTATTTGTCTATCTCTGATTTTTACAATAAGTAAAAGGCATCTACGTAATTTAGATCTAATAAAAGTAAGAATTAATAAATGAAAAATATAAATATCAACTCAAACAGGAAATGAAATAAATTATAAAATTATAAGTGAGTGCTTCACGAGATTCTACACATTAGACTATAACAGCTCTGGGCGTAAAGGAGAAGGAAAAAGAAACGCAGATACCCCCGTACATGTTCTTTCCGCTTCACCACATTAGAAACGAACACATAGTAAAGCACTGTGCATCAGTGGTAGATTTTAGGCGACCAGCGAAAGCCGAAAGCCAGAGGTCTCCAAAAAGCGTATCGTCTTTCGTGCTCTCGATGCTGCCCGCCGAACACAGTGCTGTAAGGCTAGAGAAGAGGGAGAGACTCGTACCTCAACAGTTGGGAGCGATCAGTGGGGGATCGCGGCAACGGTGTGCTTATGTTTACAAATAATAACATCAAAAGGATAAGAAATATCATATGTTTGTATATATATATATATGAAGCTGGAGCCCCGTCTGTTGCTATTGACACAAGCTATTGCAAATTAAACATATTCTGTTCTATGGTGCCTTTCAGTGCCTGGAAAAGATCTTCTCCAGTTGTATTTTGTAATTACATCTAGAAGACATTCAGACACAGTAAAATGTTCATTAACTCCTCGGATGAAAATGGATCTAGGTGAGCTTTGTCATTTCTATCTGTGCTTCCGTCCAATGCAAGTGAGTAAGCTACAAACTGATTAATTGTGGTTTCGACTTCAGATTCAATTACATTTAAAATCTTGAAATTCCTTCTCTGAACTGTAATTGGAAATAATTTAATTTTCTTAAACTTTGACTTTGTTCTGGACACAGTATTTTAGTAACGTCCTGTATGCACGATTTTACAAATGATGCTTTTGTAAAGGGCTTCATTTATTTTCCAATCTTCCAAGCAAGAACATAGCTAGCAAGAAGCTTTTATTGTTTAAGACTGAGGACACGTGTGATTAGTATTTGTATTTTCTTGTTCTATATTTATGAAAATAATTGTGGGCCTACGCACTTCACCTAAAATTAAACGAAAAACTTTATGTTTGTCATGCGGAACTGAGTGTAAACGTTTTGTAATACACTGATTATTATATATAACCAACAGTTATACACATAGCCCCAAAATAAATTCTTTTCACATGTCCAACATGCGAAAATAAATAATTTTCACATTTCCAACATGCCTGTAATTTTATTGTATTATATTCTTTATAAAGTGTCGAGTAGTATCGCCGCATGTTGAATTTTAACACATCCTTAAAATTTTTCGAACAAATTAAGCATTTCACATTCTCCCCACTAACACAAAAATATTTCTCTTCCCTTTCATCCTTAAATGTACTACGGCCATGATTAGAAGACATTGTGAAACGGTGGAACACTCCGACCAACACAATGATAATGGCAGTCCGCCACTGCTCTTCGTTTGCGCATAAACATTGAGTGCAGTACAGGTGGGGATGGGGAAGGCGGAGCGCGCTGATTAAGTACTGGCTTCGGTTCCGTTCAGGGGCTTACTCGCGAGTACGCTTTTGAAGACGTCTGCCGAAAGCTATGATGCATGCCTTATACAATCCGTCACTCAGCAATGTTTGCCATTAGTTCTACTCCAGGGATGTCAAAGTTCCTACACTGCGTGCTCTCAAGAACCCGCCCAACATTTTCTTGTACTTTATCTTGCTAGAAAATGAACCTTGTTGGATGTGTATTGCTTGTAGTATGAGCACGTAATACAGGTGCTTTGACATCCCTGGTCTACTCGTATCTGTCCCATACATAACTTTCTTTGCCGGGGGGTTAAGAGGTTGTCTGCAGTACCTGAATTCAGGTATTAACGCCCAGGCTTGGAATATAATCAATGACTGTAAGCATTTTAACTATTTCAAATGAAACATTTCTCCTCTTTCTGACAAAATACATTTTCATCTTTCCTAGTGAAGTGCTCACTACAAAATTACCCTATTAGAGCCTAGTTTTGTTTAGTTTTTTTTATGTTCACTGAACAGAAGATTTGACTGTGTATGTAGGGATATTTGTACATGCTGCCGAGCTGTACTCCATAGGCGACATACAGTACTTGAACTGTTGCTGCTTGCTTGGAGTCTCCTCTAAGTAACCAAACGCAGGACTCTAGTAGTCACATCACAATTTGTCCACCGTTGTGGCTGAGGGGTTAGCGAGTCTAACTCCGGTGAGAACGAGTTGCCAAGGTGAGGTTTTATTTTTTCCCTCACTCCTATGGATGAATATCAGGCAACTTTATCAGGCGATTGGAGCCCCACTCATCTTCGCCACTTCCTTTCTTCCCTCATCATCCCGTTTCTGGTTTTTCAGATCACTCTACCGGCGGTCTCCCGAAGCTGCTGACTCTCTCAACCGGCCTCCGTGGAATGTAGTTCTGCGATGTTGGATGGCTTCTGCAATGGCACCCGAGGCGGACCTACTCGGGGGAGGAGTTTCACCTCGGACCGACAGGGGGGGCCTTGGGGGAATTTGCCGAACCAGGAACTATATGGATTCTGTCGGCTGTAGGGACCGGTCGTTAAGGGATTCATGTGGTTAGGCGGAGCGCGTAGGGGATCTGCGGCATGCAACTCATTCCATATCCAGGATTAGCGTAATAGATCTTAATATGTCGCAGTGCTGGGCCATCCGTGCCCCCCTCAGTTAAATTCCATTCCATTCTACTACACTACAATTTTTTTTAACTTCACTAGCTGGGTCAGTATCAGAATTTCCACTTTTTTCAGTTTCCCCTTTCAGACTTTTCTTCATCAGTTCTGCTGGAACTATGTACGCCAATTTGGTTATTTTACGACGCTTTATCAGCATCTTAGATTATTTAGCGTCTGAATGAGATGAAGGTGATAATGCCGGTGAAATGAGTCCGGGGTCCAGCACCGAAAGTTACCCAGCATTTGCTCATATTAGGTTGAGGGAAAACCCCGGAAAAAACCTCAACCAGGTAACTTGCCCCGACCGGGACTCGAACCCGGGCCACCTGGTTTCGCAGCCAGACGCGCTGACCGTTACTCCACAGGTGTGGACACGCCAATTTGTATCACTATGTTTTCAATCTGTATTTTCATATTTTCCAATATCACTCTGCTACTTTTTTTTTAACACGAGCAACGGCATTTTCCAAGTATTAAATGTCTACTTATTTTCTCAACAACGGCAAATGTTAGCTGTTGTAATATTGTTATAGGAACACTATCAGGTCAACACCTGTAGAGTAACATTTAGCGCGTCTGACCGCGAAACCTGGTGGCCCGGGTTCGAATCCTGGTCGGGGCAAGTTACCTGGTTGAGGTTTTCTCCGGAGTTTTCCCTCAACCCAATGTGAGAAAATGCTAGGTAACTATCGGTGCTGGACCCCGGACTCATTTCACCCGCATTATCACCTTCATTTCATTCAGACGCTAAATAACCTGAGATGTTGATACAGCGTCATAAAGAACCCAATAAAACACTATCAGTACCGTTATGTTATCTGAAATTTTACTTTTCTTTGTACTCCAAATCAGCTCTATTACATTTATGTTTGGATGATAAGTTAGGAGGTGTATTGTTTTGAACACTTCTTTCTCCAGTAAATTGTCAATAGAAAACGCCGGATCACGTTTATATTGCTTTAAAATTATTAACAGTAATTCAGTTTTTGTCAATTATATTCCTATTAAATATTATTGTTGGTAAGCTAGGATTGTATTTCTGACTTAGTACGTTGCTTCAATTAGACTTGTTTTCCTGTTTATTATAGTATAGGGCAGCGGTCGTCAGCACAGAGCACCCTGGGGCTAGCGTCTCTTACCTGCGGAGAATACAGTGCACCATGGTGCACTCATAACTGCTAGCGGGTATGCTCTCTACCTTTTCCTGCTGCACGACGGGGCACACGGAACGGCTCCGCTTACCCTTTGCACATTTCAGCGGGTGCTGACGACCACCGGTATTATTTAGGGCGGCTATACAGTACTGTCTTTTGACAAAGCAAATATAATATTGATCTTTATCTCATATTGAAAATTATTAAATTTCATCTCATCATAATAGTCCCAAGAATTTAATCTCGAATCCTATAGTTAAAAAGCAGTAGGGACAAATTCCATTTCTCCTCCAGCATAAACTACAGTAAGGCGCTGGTATGGAGTGCTACTGAGAGAGTGCCGGCAGTTCATCTTCATGCTGCTAACATATGTTTACTAGGTATATACAGGGTGATTAAAAAAATAAGGTAAACCGGTGAGGAGATGGTTTAGGGCGACATTTAGAGCAGGAAAGTCCTATGTAAGTTTTATTTATTTGCAACCGTTTCACAGTTACAACAGGTCAAAGAGTTAATTCACATCTCATGATAACTAACAATAAATACTAATTTGCCACTCCTCACGCCTTACAGGAGGACCTACGTGAGTTTTTCATCATAAAAACATGTTTTTTTACTTGGTTGTTTGACGACGCTATATCAATTACGAGGTTATTTAGCGTTGATGGAATTCGTGATAGCGAGATGATATTTGGCGAAATGAGGCCGAGGAATCGCCATAGATTACCTGACATTTGCCTTACAGTTGGGGAAAACCTCGAAAAAACCCAACCAAGTAATCAGCCCAAGCGGGAATCGAACCCGCGCCTAAGCGCAACTCCGGATCGGCAGGCAAGCGCCTTATCCGACCGAGCTACGCCGGTGGCAAAAAAAAAACAAGTTAATTTACAGAATGAGTAATCTTTTACCAGAAAATATAGAAAGTTACTTGTGTGCCCCCCACCATACATGATACTGATGTCTGATTTGCGTTTAGTTATGGGTTACGTTGGTTAAATGAAAGGATAACTAAGCGACATGAGACAGAATTATGTAACAAAGTTAGTTCTTAACGGTTTCGGAGCAAACTAATGGAAACAATGAGGAACATGAAAAATGCAGGTGACAGTAAATTAAAACATTGTTACCTTATGTTCTGTTTAATAGAGTACTTTTCCTTACAGAACATGTTCAAAAAGTCCACCGTCACCTTCAGTGCACTTTGCACCTCTTGTAGACAGCTGTTGTGTTGCTGATCTGAGCTGATTCGGATATTCCTTTACTTGAGCAAAAACATGTAAAATGCGAGCGAGAAGTTTCCACTTTGCGCTTGTATACTTCGCTCTTAAGCCAACTCCACGCACAGTCATCCCATTTAGTAATGTCGGGTGACCTCGGTGGCCTAGAAATGACTCCACAGCGACCGATACAACGCCCAGGATACATTTCATTGATCCTACTCAACCTAATGTCATTTTGGTTGTGTCCACATATGAGTGCTGATGAGGGACATGAGACTGACGCCCGTGATTTTCAAACAGCTGTATGTCGCATTCTGTTAAGAATATGACATATATTCATAGAAACTTTTTGTTCAGAAATAGCAATATTATTATTCCTCAAACCATGTACCTTTCCTCTCGATTCACCCTGTATATTGCATTGTTAGTCCAATATTAACCGATTAATTATCCGTTATCTGAAGTGGCAACTACTCCTATGCAATAGACTCGAATAAGGTATTACAGGCTTTATTGCTCTCCATTACGACTATCGCGATTATACTTCGGCAGTGAGTACCGTCGCACAATGGAACACTATTTTTAATCATTAAACGCTTTACAAGATCTTCTAAATATTTCAACCAAGTCCCATTAAACCATAAATATAACCAAGAAATAAACGTATTTCATAAAGTAGAGGAAAAGTAAATACCTGCGTGTTTCAAATGGAATTAATTTCTGCGGAAAACTGATCCACATATACACAGAGTGGTGTAGATGTAAACGGATAAATTTTACAGTGTCGGAGAGCAATCTAAGAAAAACGTTGATGCCCTCTGTTAATGAGATATATTTATCTTTTTCTGTACTAACAAGCAAACATTCTCATAAGGGCAGATAAAAAAGTTATTTTATTTCTTCCAATATGTTAATAATGTCAAAACAAATGCTTACACAAAATCTGGCCACTCCAGCGCAATTACGAGGGCCGCAAAAATAATTTTCCCCGAGGCCGTTTACAGAAAGAAACACAATTTCACGAAAAGTTTTTGACCTATTTTTCAACATATTCCCCGCCGGAATTGAGACATTTGTCATACCGTGTGATCAACTTTTGTATCCTTGTGTCGTTGAAGTCTGCCGCCTGGGATAGGAACCAGTCTGTGACAGTCATCTGTACCTCTCTGTCGATCCCACGGTGTGAAAAATATCTCAATTCCAATGGGGAATATGTGGAAAAATAGCTCAACAATTGCTGTATCTGTACCAATAAATTTTTCCACTGAAATTGTGTTTTCTTTCTGTAAAAGACTCCAGAGAAACTTATTTCTTTAGGCCCTCATACTTGAGTTCGAGTGGCCAAAATTCGTATAAGAAGTTGTTTTGATATTGTTAACATGGTGGAAGAAAAAAATAACTTTTTTTATTTGTCCCCATGTGAATGTTTGATTGTAGGCCAAAGTTACCTCACTCCCCTACATTTTTATTAGTACTGTTGCTTTATTAATTTTATGCTCGACCATGCCGAAATGTAGTAATTATACACCTGGTAGCAGTCATTTAATGCATGTCATTAAAATACACCTACTCATTAAAGTACAGGTGCTCAGCCAATGACAAGTCAGCTTTGTACAGTTATAAAACCTCAGCCAATGACAAGTCAGCTTTGTACCGTTATAAAACCGCAAGTATCGATTATTCTCGGATATGCACTCGAAAGAGAATTAGCGAAAAGTCACGGAGGCTGGAAATCCAATACTGTCGCAGAAGGTTATGTTCTCTTACTGTAATAATTACCGTTAATTGTAAATAATATTCAAATAAATTCAATTTGTCACCTCGTTTTTCAATGTCTAATTTAATTTCAATGTTATATCAAAGTTAATATTTAGTTTACTGTGTAGGTTCTTATAGGCTATCAAGGTCAATGTGGACATTTGTTCCCCGGAAAAAAAAATCAATACTTTCGCGTCTGCGCACATCTCATAATTTACGAGGTATTGCTCAAGGTCAGTTAGATACAAATAAAATGAATAATTTCAAGTTAGAAATATGGTCGAGCATAAAAAGTCGTATGAAACTCGCCTATAATGGTAATTAAGAAGCTCGTATGAAAATTATGAAACGAGCGCAAGCGAGTTTCATAAACATTCATACTCGCTTCTTAATTACTATCATTATAGGCTCGTTGCATAATGTACTATTACATTGCTTCTAGCATTACCATTTATATTACTTTCACAAATGAAGGGTACACGGGAAAAACGAACAATGTCACAATTCCTATAAGGGTGATATCGTTATCTAATTCACTGTATTACTACAAGCTTTAGGTGTTATTTTTACCAAAAGTGGTAAAGGAGAATCAAAACCACGGATACACTCATCACTTCCTTCATTTCAAGTAGAAACACCAATAAATTTTGCAGTAATATACTGAAATAGATCATTATCTCACCCTTAATGGAAATGTGACATTGTTCGTTTTTCCCGTGTACCCTTCAAATATTAAAAATATCCACTTCGCGTCTTTTAGCATGTTTCTAGACGTTATTTCAGCGATCACTATCCACTGACCAACAGATTCATTCCTAACAGTAACATCAACGTTATTTATATGTTGTAATCAAGTGTTCTCGTGTTTCTTGCTTGTCATTTAAGTACACCCATGACTTTAAACATCCCCGCAGAAAGGACACTATTGTGGGGAGGTAAGGTGACCGAGCAGGCCATGTTATTTTTCCCCATTTTCCTACCCAGCAACGAGGAAAAGTTCGATGAGAAATTCCTGCATTTAACTTGGCATCGCTGGATGCGGTTTAATAGGTGACAGCCTAGCTCCACTAACTTCACGATCATGTTATCACTATCTATAACAGTGACGTCATTAGCTCCACTGCTTGCTGAAACATTACAATTATATTTGAAAGGTCCACACCTGTGGAGTAACGGTTAGCGCGTCTGGCGGCGAAACCACGTGGCCCGGGTTCGATTCCCGGTCGGGGCAAGTTACCTGGTTGAGGTTTTTTCCGGGGTTTTCCCTCAACCCAATATGAGCAAATGCTGGGTAACTTTCGGTGCTGGACCCTGGACTCATTTCACCGGCATTATCACCTTCATCTCATTCAGGCGCCAAATAACCTAAGCTCTTGATAAAGCGTCGTAAAATAACCTACTATAATAATATATTTGAAAGAGTACTGTGGCGAAATGATATGGTCAATAATAGAAAAATCTAGTTCATTATTCATGTTCAGAATAAATTAATATCAAAGTCGAATTGTCCCGTCATGCATATTATGAACAGTTTGTATTTTTTTAGTTGTTATTTAACGACTACTGTATCAACTACTAGGTTATTTAGCATCGATGGAATTGGTGACAGTGAAATGATGTTTCAGCGAGATGAGGCCGAGGATTCGCCATAGATTACCTGACATTCGCCTTATGTTTGGGGAAAGCCTCGGAAAAACCCAACCAGGTAATCAGCCAAAGCGGGAATCGAACCCACGCCCGAGCGCAACTCCGGGTCGGCAGGCAAGCGCCTTAGTCAACTGAGCTACACTGGTGGCTAGTTTGTATTTCACTGACCTCCCAAATGTGCTGATAAAGCAGTCACTTCTAACTCAATGCTCTGTGACGTCATAGCGAGCTTCTCTCGTTCTCCGTAGCAATCTAGGTAGACTCTCGAAGCAGAGCGCAACGCCAGACCCTATGGAAGCAGTGGTGTATGGCAAACCAGTTTAACTTAGCGTTTACAGTACATAATAATAATAATAATAATAATAATAATAATAATAATAATAATAACAATAATAATATATATTAATGTCTTAGGAACGAGATAGGTACACGCTACTATACTTAAATAATTTCGGTATCTTTCTGATATATTTAATGTAGCTACTCTAAATTCATGTGGACTTACAGTATTTTCAGACTGTAGTCCTGGGCGGCTTGGCCTTTTATTAAAAACCCTTTGTGTCAACCCAAGCTAAATGCAGTTATTTAGTAGGTAGGCATATTTTACTTATGTAGAAAGTCATCTGATATAACCTAGATATCAGAACTACATGTCTTTAAATAATTTTATATCTTACTTTCTAGGTTGAAGATATAAATGAAAATGCAAGTAATTGCACCAACCCTGAAATTTCTGCAAAGTGTTCGAAAATATTTCTGTTGGAAGTGAAGTTGATTTATCAGCTCACAATCCTAGGAAAGAAAGATTAAGGAAATTAAAATGACTTAAAAACGGTATGTACAAAGTAAATTATCCTCATTGTCATCTGTAGGAGAAAACAGTCGTGATTCTCAGCTTGCGGGTGGAAATAGCGACCAATTAAAAATTTATGTGATATGTTTTTAACTACCATAAAGATTTAGCATACATTGTGAAAATTCAAGTGGATTTACGGGATCGTAGCAAGAAGGGAATGTGATACTCAAAAAACTGAAAACTGTGGCTTTAACGATGTTTCTAAGTAATAATGTTTGTAAGTTTATGCAGTACTACAATTGTCTACAACGTGCTTAAGACAAATGACAGAAAAATGACAGTACTCACATGCCCCAAATGAATTTATATATTCTGGTGTAAAGTTAAAAGTGAGTAATTTAAGTGAGGTAGAGAAATATTGTCGTAATTTCAGATGAAAGTCATTTCTTACTTCATATCGAATGATGAAATACTGGGTGTTCATTTCAAAGTGTGTCATGACGCCACTGTTGTGAGTCAGCGATTTTAAGCGAGTTTCAGCTTTTATGTCAGAGAAGTTGCCTTTTAATCAAGGCGTTCAATCTGAACTTAAGAACGTGTAAGGTATAACTTGAACGTCGTAGCAACAGATGGCGGTTTGTACTGTCTGTGTGCTACCATAACCTCTTTCGAACTGTGTTTTGCGCGGCAAAATTGTACGCAGGGTATTTGTTATCATCGGTTGCGTACGGCAACATTCCACAATACAAATCAAATGCTCCGTGTCCATGTTGACCGTCGAAATTAGTGTCAACAAATACGTAAGAAATCGTCTTAACCCTCTCCCCATATCCTGACAGTAAGAAAAAAACCCACCTCAGTACATGTTTCCAAACAGTTCACATTCCTGCCACTACCGGCGTTACCGTACATATCAGTAAGTACTCTTCAGAATGAACGCTGTACTTGCTATGCAACTTCTCTAACACATAGGTAATACACTTCTACGGAAGTGAAGGAAGATTGAATTCTCTAGGCTCATCGACTAGCCATGTGACAGCATACAGCGAGCCATGACACACTTTGAACTGAACACCCAGTAGTAGGATTAGGTAATACAAGTACTTTACAATGAAATGTGCAATCTATGTTTGGCATGAACTGGTAGGTCTCCAATGTAGATTCTACATATTTGTAGTTGCTTCATAAATGAATGGGAATTTAAAAAAAATGAGACAAAAGTATTGCCCGTTTAAGTATGGCATTCCTTGCATACCGTATATAATATGGTAATATGCAACTACTGCTGCTGCTGCTGCTGCTACTGATATATTTTTCTATTATGTATAATAAGTCTAATTCTGTACCTAATCCTTTTTCATATTTGTATTTCTTTGTATTACTAGTATGTATTATACCAGGCCTGGTTTCAACACGGCTGCCAGAACGGCTTCATAATAGTCAAAGAAACCGATATCTACTTTACTTTCTGTATATTACTTATTCTCTACATCACACTATTAGACCTATACTTTCAACCAGAGCTAATAGCTCTGACAATCCACGATCCGCCACAGCTCCGAGCTCGGGTCTGACTATTTCTCCGGGCCTCTTCTCCGAAAGGAAAAGCGTGCTCCGACGTCACAACTCGACTGCTTGGTACTGACTGTGATAAAGTTTGTCGGACTATATCTGGGACACTCTGTATAATCAAAATGTTTGTCACCAAAGATTCTGTGTTTAAAATAGGCCGAATGTATGAGATTTTTTAGTACGAGCATTTCTCCACAAAACATTTTTGTCATCTATAATTACCTTTTCAACTACCGTACACTACCATCGATGTTTATCTTCAGGCTATTATCTCAGAATAGTAGTCCTATCCATAATTCTAATATGACACTAAAACATGGATATTTCTTACTCTCTATTGATCGGAGGTAGATAATCAGATTATGTTTCTGCCACGTGTCTTAGAGGATTATATTGTGTTAACAGTAACTGACATGACAGAGAAATTTCTCATGGGGCAGTGTAATTGAATTATTACGGAGAATTGGATTAGCGGCAGTAAAAACATTTTCCCGAGAAAACCTGCCGTACACGGTATTTGTAAATCAAATTTTCATCTTGAACTTGACTCAACTTCGAACAAAGTGTCTCCCTCATGAAATACCATCATCATGTTAATCCTATAAAAGACTGTGAATCGAATTCAATATGACGCACATTTCTTCTTTATTGGTCTAACACATTTCTCAGCAACTCAGTTCTGGATAATGTTCTGAATAATATTAGCTACTGTTTATAGTTTATTACATTCAACTATCACTTGGCATATTTGACTAAAAACTTAATATTTACTATGCACCCATATAAGAAGAAACACTTTTCCTTTCTGGACGCAGTCGGTAGAGTACTGGCCTTCTGTGCCTAAAGCCTCGTACAGATATGCGCGCCGAAACCCGTAGCGCAACCACGACCCGCGCCTGGGCAATGCTACGCACGGTGGTTGCGCTATTACGTTGCGGGATGAACTTTTTAAACCCGCGCCGAAGTCCGCAACACGACGGCCCGGTTGCACCAACCCTTGTTAAATATT
Organism: Periplaneta americana; assembly: GCF_040183065.1. NCBI lineage: Eukaryota > Metazoa > Arthropoda > Insecta > Blattodea > Blattidae > Periplaneta > Periplaneta americana. The sequence goes on from NC_091126.1 coordinate 91,158,418, forward strand.
TAACATTACGTTAAGGCAGTTTAACAGCAAACTTAACGGAAGTGATGTTTCATCAACTGTTGTTACTGCTATCATCATGTTAAACCCACTGTTAAATGAACATAGCATACTCCCTCAGTTAAATCCTTAACGTCCTGTTACAGCGTGAATCATGGCTGCCAGAGAACATATGTTACACGCTGCATTATTATATCGAGATATATTTGCAGTGAAAACAATTAGCTACAATCACCACTTCAGCATTTTTAATTATTCAGAATAGATATGTTCATAAATACTAAAGTTATTCATATTAATATTAGCACTGCATCCACAGTAAAGAGAAGATATGTGTTTATTAACGTAAGCATTTCTGTTGTTATTATTTCGTATTAATACTCAGATATAATTGCAGATTTTCAAAACGATATTTCTTTATTTCACTGATTTAAGAGTTCACATGTAATATGACTAATAACGCGTGAAGATATGTTAGATATATAAGATATGAAAATAATGTTAACGCTTATTCAGTATCACAATTATTTTCATTTGGTTCTATTTGATCCTGGATAATTGAAAGAATCTTCGTACAAATATCAACTTTGAGAGTGAAAGTACCACCGTCAGTTTTCAAATGTTCCACTGTATCTTATGCATGACCCGTCTTAGCATTTCTTTTAATATTTTCATAACATTGATTTGTTTCATAGTTTGCGTTTTCACATCCAAATGGCGATTGAAAATATTGGGTTAAAGAGACCCATGTATGTTCCTTTTTTCCTAATGAAAGTTCCATCACTACGTTTAAGTTCAATTACATTCATATAATTGCTAGATATACTGAAATAATCATATTTCTCATATGATGTAAAATTACTGCTCCTTACACTTTCTTTTTCTCGATTTCCGTTGTAATTATGTTAGTCTCCAATACTTCCATAATGTAAAAAATACAATTCCCCGCTAAAACAAATGACTACACCAACTAAAGGCACATTCAGTAAATTTTTCATACAATCACTGCTTCTTTGATTCCTGTTACATTACTCTTAACATCATGTTACCTAACCAAACTACCTCAAATGAAACACTATTACACTAACAGGATGTTTAATTTTTAACAACGCGTTAGTTAACATGCTTTTAGCGTTATTGTAACGAAGTTTGGTAAAACTGGGCCCTAACCTACCAGCGTCAGCCAGTTCAGGTACTCCTACTTTTAATCATGGACGTAGTTGCAGCAGCCTATATTTATTTCCATTTTGCGTGCAAAAATAAACGGAAACAGAGGCAATGGTGGCAAACATAGTTACATATCATATACAAGTAGAAATAAATGTGGTGATTCAAGTTTTCTGGCTGACTTGAAGTTCAAAACAGTTGGTGGACATTATAAAAATTTTACCAGAATGTCACCTACAGACTTTAAATATTTGCTGGCGCCTAATGTTGCAAAGAAGGATACCACATTCACTTCAAGAAAGAGTGGCAGTGACGATGCGATTTCTGGCAACCGTACCATAATATGCAATGACATTGCTGAATCAACACACAAGACTAACATTAGTTTAAGAATCTTTAAAGGACTTTGAAGCTAAATTAAAAAATGAAACCTGGAAATCAGTATATGTCAATGAAGATATGAATAGTAAATTCAATGGGTTTCATAATACATTCTTAAATATCTTTGAACTAAGTTTTCTTGTAAAGCACAAAAATTCTCAAACATCTATAAATAATTGGATTACACAAGACATAAGAATCTCATGCAAAACAAAGAGAACTCAATATATTTAAAGTAGAAATAGTAATGACCGCAAATTAATAGGTCTAATTTCTGTAGTACAATTTTATGATTAATACAAACGAAGGCTTTGGAGAGATCACAGAATACCCCTCTACTTGTAATTTTTTATTAATTGCTTCCAGAATTTTATCAGTTAAATGAAACAGAAAGTAATCTTAAAAGCCAAATAACTTAATTTTAACAATTTATTCTAAACTTGACTAATAAAATCAAAACAACTAGGAACATTATTTACTTACTTACTGACTTTTAAGGAACCCGGAGGTTCATTGCCGCTCTCACATAAGCCCACCATTGTTCCCCATCCTGAGCAAGATTAATCCAGTCTCTACCATCATATCCCACCTCCCTCAAATCCATTTCAATATTATCTGTGTATCTAATGCTTACTCACTTCACTTGCGTGATTCGGGTTCCGCATACTGCACATAGATGGCAGGACTGTGGCCCACTTTCAAATTGCACACCACTTCGGCGGGCCACGTTATGCTTGATGTGTATCTATGAATAATTATGTCGTGTAGGCTACTAGAGGGAGTGTATGTGTAAGTGTAGTGTAGGGAATGAGTGAGGATGATGATGGTGAGGAAGGAAGAAGGGGAAACCCGGTGCCGGCACGTAGCCTACTCTGCCAAGTAGCACCAAGAGGGCCGCCAGGCTTAACGTCCCCACCCGACGGACGAATCACCATCACTATTTACATGAAAATTTCTGACCCCGCCGGGAATCGAACACGGACCGGCTAGTCTGGATGTAGAACTTGCTACCACAGAACTAACTCGGTGGGTAAAATTTGTATGCATTCAAACATAACATTTAATGGAGAATCGGAATATGTAAATTTTAATATAGAGTATCATTTAAAAAAATTAACTCTACTGTCACACCCTTTATGTCTGAATATCTAACTTTTTTCGAACGCTGGTATCATATTGTATGGTTTATCTCCAACAGTTTTTTTTTTGTATAAAGCTTTTTTTTTTGTAAAATTTAAGACGTTATTAGCAATATTCCATACTTATTGTTCACTGTGTTTATAAAAGAGTATATCAACATCTTAATTGCTGCAACATTCTCATTTCAGAACAATAATGTGGATTGAGAAAGAATACATCAAGTGAGCAAGCTTCGTTTAATTTAACTGACTATTACACTCTTACTACGTCATACTACTTTTGACCAATAAAACGGTACGAAAGGACGTATTTCAACCAATCATGGCTGCTTATCGCACAATTTTATTGCGTCCCTAGCATTTGTTTAATTTTATCTCGTCCCTAGCATTTGTTTAATTTTATCGCGTCCCTAGCATTTGTTTCTTTGTTTGCCAACATTTGAAACTGCGCTGGTCTGTACGTAAAATATATATATATATATATATATATATATAATTACAAACCACTCCAGTTGATGCACAGCAGTTTCAAATATGACTCGCATTAGCATTCAAGAACAAGAATTAATAAAAATCACTGATCATACCTATGCATCTTCTGAAATCCGATTTACAAATAAATGAAGAGCACCATTCGGAAATCCTGAATAAGTTGAATACACCATGTAGGCCTAAATCAACGAGTTCCACTTCTATTACGCACACGTCCAATATAACATCAATTGAACCACCAACCACATTCAAATTTGAAAATTGTACATTCAATAATTATTCCTTTTAAAATTATTCATTCGGAAATCCTGAATAAGTTGAATACACCATGTAGGCCTAAATTAACGAGTTCCACTTCTATTACGCACACGTCCAATATAACATCAATTGAACCACCAACCACATTCAAAGTTGAAAATTGTACATTCAATAATTATTCCTTTTAAAATTATTCATGTTTATTTTTTAATGTCATCGTCGTTAATTAAAACTTTTCTAACACTTGTGTATATTAGTTAGGTTATGTTATAGCTTCTGCTATATGATATTATGGATAGTCACGTATCAGAGATTGTTTAATATTGAGATTTAATGAAAATCATCTGTCAAGTGACGTTGATTATTGGGATTCGGATAATTGATGTGGAATGTTGCATTTTAATAAAAATGAAACTGAATCAACAAATCCTTCTTGACTAATAACATTGCCATCGTGTATAATAGATCGAGAACTTCTCGACGACAAGGCATTGCTCACTACTGCCATCTAGCATGCATCTAGCGTAATATTTGTAATGCTGAGATGGTACAATAATACATTTGAAGACAGTTGTATTTTCGTAAGTAAATTAATATTTTATTGTATTGGAGTACTTCGTTACTTCTAATCTTTATATACTTTCTTCTAATCGTGTAATAGTCAATTAAATCCCACTCGAGTTTTGATTTTCTCTAGATAAATCAAAACGTCTAGTGAGATTACTGTTGATAAAATTCTGGAAGCAATTAATAGGAAATTACAAGTGGGAGGGATATTTTGTGATCTCTCCAAAGCTTTCGATTGTATTAGTCATAAAATTCTACTTTAAAAATTAGAATACTATGTTATTAAAGGCATAGCATAACAGTGGTTTGAATCATATCTCCATTTCAGAAAACAAAAGTTGAAATCAACGCATTCAGTGACACCTTTAAACCTACTTCAACATGGGGAAATGTTCATACAGGAGTCACTCAAAGTTCTCTATTAGGACCTCTTCTTTTTCTAATTTTTATAAATGATCTTGGCCCCTTAATAAAAGGAACAGATTATCCTATACTATTTACAGGTGACACATGTATCATAATTACAGACAGAAACTTTGCCACATTCAAATATAAAACAGAAACACTTTTCCCTAAAATTTACGACTGGTTTACAACCGATAAACTAGCTTTAAACATTAACAAAACCAACATAATTCAATTTAAAACCTCTTCAAATTTAATCTCTGAAACATGAGACACAACTATCAACAATATACATCTACTAGAAACATCAACAACCAAATTTACTGGTTTGCATATTAATAATAGGTCTACATTAAACTGCAACCATCATATTAATGAAATAACCCCCAAACGTAGCTCAGCATGCTTCGCAATTAGGTCGTTACAACAATTCGTAAATAGGAGTATCTTAAAGACAATATATTTGCCTATATTTATTTCATTATGTTCTACGAAATAATATTTTGGGGATAGTAAAAATATATTATTACAAAAAGAGAAATTAGAATAATAGTTGCAGCAAAGGGTATAGAATCGTGTAGATTCTGACTTTAACAAATCAGTACATTATACTCTTCAATAAATTTCCTCTAATGTAATAAAGAAATTTTCCAACTAATTTAACCATACATGTATAAATACCTGCAGAAAGAATGATTTTCAAACGCCATCATCAAACTTATCATGCTATCAAAGGGAGTACCTTGCATGACAATAAAAATTTTTTCAGTAGTCTTCAAGACATTGAGTCATAATCAAAATCCTGCATTATTTAAAGTAGAACTAAAAATTACCGTACTTAATATCTCACACTTTCTATTCTGTAGATGAATTCTTGACATTTCACATATTGGTAGCGTAAATATTTCAATACTATGAAATGGTAAATATATTATATTGTATAATATGTTATTGTCATTAAGGTATTAATTCTGTATATATTTCATATTTGCATTTTTATATTTTAAACGAAAGAATTTGACATATTCTTTATTCTATACTCTAAAGCAACTGTAAGATATTATGGAAGGAATAAATATGTCTGTCTGTCTGCCTGTCCGTCCATCCATCTATCAATTTTAATAATTGTTATATTACATCTGTGGATAATATTAGGTTTCTTTAATTTTTTGTCGACAACACTTTACAATGGTAGGCCTATATTGATTTTATTTTTAAAAAATCTAAATACCGTAAATTTTGCTATTTGTACAGCTTAGGTCTACGTTGAATGTACATTCTTTCATATCTATATATTATTCTCATTTTAATCATGGTACCTTTTAAGGAGAAATGCTGTAATTATTAGCAGAGTCTTTATAGCTCAGAAACGAGTTATTAGAACGATTTTGTTATTTAAAGTACAAAACCTTGTAATTTTTTTCTTTTTTTAGGAATACAGAATCTTGGTTTTTCTTTGTATAGCCTATACTTCTATTTATAAATGTTTAATGCTGTTTACGCATGACGAAACTGAATATAATTAAATATTACGAGTAAATTGTCATGATTTTAATACACGTAATGCAGAACTGTTAGAATAGAAAGTCACAGACAGAAGAAATATGATATGCCTAATTATTGTAGTACTTTATTGTTTAATAAGTTAAAATCTAGGGAGTTGACCACCGTAATTGGCGGTGATTTAAACTCATTTCGTATCGGTGTATTGAATTTTGTTCAATTAACAATTGAGAAATTGAGAGTAACTTCAATTTTGTGTTCCTAAGAAGTGTTAATTACTTTTTAGTGTTTGCGTGTATTTAATTTTTGATAAGTAATTCATTATGGCGTGTGTTTGAGCGAAGTGTAGACATCAGCAGTATGTATACAAATAATTATTATTATTTATACTTGCTAGTATAATAATATATTATTGAGATATTTTTACATGCCAATAACTTCATACTTGCTGTTATTCTTATTATTGACAGTAATATTTTGTATATGGACAGTGATTTTGGTTTCCGAATGTGAATTAACATAAATGTTACAATTTTGGATCTCATTGAATACTACAATAAATCAGGAAATAATCAGAGTCAATAAAATAATCGTATGAATGTAAATTATGATAATGATGATGCTAATAATAATAATAATAATAATAATAATAATGAAGTTGAACATAAACATAAATAAGTATAAAGCATGAACATGGTACTGGTGCAGCATGGTTTGCTGAATTTAATAATAATTCGGAAACAATAAAATTCAAATTGCAATCATTAACATCCCAGTGTGACGTCAGCATGCGCAGTCCAACGTATTTGTGTCAGCGTCCACACATACTGCAACTGGAGAGCTGAATCCTTTGACTGTTACGCAGGAATACCGACCTACTGACGGTTCGCTCCGCATCATCGGTCCGCAACGCTGGGTCGTAACATCCGTGTAACATCAAGGTCGCGCCAGCTGCTCCCAAGCATCGTTCCTTAAACTTTTGTTAAAATTCCTTGTGGTTTTTGGCATTTCACAAAATTTCTTTACCTCTGTATAATTTCATAAAGTGCAACGTGTTTTGCTCGGTCCATTCCATGTTCATTGCCCACACACACAGACGAATGGGTGTTGATTGATTGGTTGATTGATGGTTGATTGATTGACTAATTGATTGACATTAATCCTACGCTAACAAGTGGGCTATCTTTCCTTGACCCTGCAGGTAAGGTTTCATCATCTACTAAAGAGCCCGAATAGAACCTGGAGCCTCAAGCCCTTAGAACCTAGATTAACATCGGAAACCCGTACTTGCCATAAGTATAGGGGTTGAATCATTTCGCAACGCAACTTATTTGCGTACATATTGCGAGTTAAAAGGTTTCATGGGTTAAATGAGGGGATAGCTGAGCGACATAAGGCCGAGGAATGAGACAAGTTTGGAATGGATTAGATGAGGGGATAAATAATGTGAGAGGAGACATACTACGTAGGAACTAAAACCCCGCTCGCATTTTCTTTTGTTTCAATATGGTCGAATGTGCTTTTCGCTTCGCTAGTGATGTACGAGTATTTTTGTAGTGGGTTATTTTCTGAAGTCAAGGGCTGCAGAACTTTAATTTCCTTAAATGTAGGTTAGAAAAACATCCTATGATGAGTTGCCAGACCTAAAGCGTTGCAAATATTTAATGGAATGTGTTCCACTGTATTTATTTTTATTTTTTGTTTCTTATTTTTATTGTATAATCACGTAAACCGTGTTTATTTATCACTTAACGCCAATATGTATCCCACTGTGTTGTTCTTTTATTATTAACTTAATCTATTTTTTGTGTACATTTTATTCAATTGTCGGTTTCTGGTTTAATTATGTGAATCCTACTTAATTGTAATCTAATACTAATATGTATACTAATGTGTTTATTTTTATTTTTACTGTGTACATTTGTTATTGAATTATCGGCTTCTGTTTTTATGTGATTCGTATTAGATTCTAACAATATTAATATGTATCCCACTACGTTTATTTTTATTTTATGAGGTAAATTTTTATGTAACTACCTCTTTTGATCTCATTATGTACCTAAATTGTATCAGTATGTAATTACTTAATTCCGATCCAGTTGTAAGTTCAACTATGTAAGCAAGTTTTAATCCTGGTGGAGTGTAAGAGAAGGCCTTACGGCTTTAACTCTGCTAGGTTAAATAAAGCCATTATTATTATTATTATTATTATTATTATTATTATTATTATTATTATTATTATTATTTGCGACCCTGTAACAACATCTAGATTATTTAGCGTCTGAATGAAATGAAGGTGATAATGCCGGTGAAATGAGTCCGGGTCCAGCACCGAAATTTGCCCAGAATTTCCTCGTATTGGGTTGAGGGAAAAACCCGGAAAAAACCTCAACCAGGTAACTTGCCCCGACCGGTATTCGAACCCGGGACATCTGGTTTCGCGGTCAGACGATCAAAATCTATGGTTATCTAACGTCTGAATGCTATGAAGGTGATAATGACAGTGAAATGAGTCCAGGGTCCAGTGCCGAAAGTTACCAAGCAATTGCTCTTAATGGGTTGACGTAAACTCCCGGAAAAAAACCTCAACCAGGATTTGAACCCGTGCCCACTCGTTTCACGGTCAGGCAAGCTAACCGTTACTCCACAGCGGTGGACACTAGTGATGTTTCTAGTCGCCCATTGTTCTGATAAATTTTTTCGTAAAAGTGATAAGCAATGTTATGAAAGCAATAATTAATTTCATGGCAGCTGAACGTTTCTTTCGTAAAGACGAGCTCTTTTCTCTGAACCAAAAATACAACGCCAATGCGGTTATAATTACGTACCCTAGCTAGCGCTTGACGACGATTGCCACGAAATTTGATTTCGTCGGTTTCAGTGATATTTCCTAAATCACATCATATTTTTCCTTCATTTCGCTGTAATAATCTGATATATCTTACTAAATCTGTATTTTCTTCTAGTGCATTCAAAAGATCGCTGTTATACTCCGTAAACCTTGCATTTGAAATAATGCTTAAAGAATATAGTCGCGAATTTACTAGCGAAATTTCGATTGTCTTATTTCGGTACGGCCAGGTCACTAGTGGCGAGCATAGCCGGCGCTGCTGTGAGGTCCGCCTTATCCAGTTGTTCCGAGAGATGAAATGAAGGAGAAGTGAAGTGTTGGAATGAAAGAGGGAAACAGAGTACTCCGAGAAAACTCTTATGCAACGTCTATTTTACCATCATACATTCCACGCAGACCGAACCCGGACCGTCTTCATGGAAGGCCAGTGCACTAGCACTGTAGCCACACATGCGGCACGTATGGGTGTTACACGTCCTGCTTCCATGCACGTCCAAACTTACTGCAACTTCAACGCTCTGGGGCCTGTTTCACAATGTTTACAATCTTTGTAAATTGTAAACTTCTGTTTCACGATCTTTGTTTGTAATGTTGAACTTTACAAAGGAAATCAAATCTTTACAAATTAAATTTTGCTCACTTTACAAGTATTCTGTTTCACAATGAAGAGTAATTTTACAAACATGTAAATTTTACTTGTAAAATTAGCACATTTTCTACAATACCTCTGAGATGTGTAAAGTTTGATATTGCAACAAATTATGAATAAATACAATAAAGAAATAGTTATTAAATTAATTTTTGAGTAACTGGATAATATTAAGAATTAAACTAAAGCAGTTTTGATGTTATTAAAGAGTTCTAATGACTCAGACGAAGATACTGAATTTAGGCCTAATCAAACGAAGACGTATACGTAAAATTCTCCGGGCAAGAATTAATAACACGTTCGTATTATTGTATAAATTTAATGAAAGGTTTCGAATGAGTCCCGCGCTATACTTCAGAATACCGCGTAAGTATTTATATACAAAGACTGTATTTAATAAATACTCGCACTTAATAAAGAAGTTCCCTGCACCAAAAATAAATAATTCAATGATGCTATAGCGACACTACTTACGCGGTACTCTGAAGTCGTTTCGAGTCCCGTTTCGCTGGAATCTGTCCTACAAGATATGGGACATCATATATCCAACATTCAAAAGAGAAAAGTGATGCTCTAACTTCAAAGCGAGAACTGTATTATTTTGCATTGGATGCAGTCACCAGTCAGTTCCGTGGGTTAGCAGATAAGCACGGAATTTCTAAGATATCAGTGTGCAAAAGTGCGCACAGGGTAGTTGATATTAAAAGAGTTAAATTCGGGGCAGGTTTTTGATCACCAAAATGTTATTTACTATAGCACAGAATTTTTATGCTGCTGATGGGATCACTAATGTTTGTGAGGTTAGGGATGAAACATTAATAAATACTGATGGATCAACACAAAAAATTAACCTGATTTTGTGTTTAGACATCGTAATTATTTTATCAATTGCATATTTGTACGTAGACCAAATCTGTTATTTACTTATTTGACTGAATTTTGTGCTAACTTTGGTCATTTAAGTAATAGGCGTATTGGTATACTCGACCAATCACATCACATGAAACTCCACTGTCGCCAATATATAAAAATCTAAATACTTTTAATTATTTTAACAATACTTTATATTTCTGTTGGTGAAATATGAATCAGCAAGCTTAGAATAATCTATTTTAGTACAAAATATAAATATATGTATCGATAGTAGTAAAAATACAGCGACTTTAGCTCTGCTCCTTAGCGATTTTTTAAACTATCGTTGGCGATATTGTGTAACCAATAATGCGTATTTGTAAATTTCTTTAGCTGATTTTGTAAAGTTCGTCAGACTTTACAAACTAATAAAATAGCATTGCGAAACACAGTTTACAAGTATTTGTAATATTTTACTTGTTATTTGTAAATTGTTAATTTGCTATAGTAGCTTATAAAAAATGAATTGTCACCTAAACGCCAGCAATTTGCATAAATTAGGAAAATTTCTTTTTAGAGTTAAAATTAGATGGGAAGAGAAAGTCAAAGCTCTAACGGAGATGGAATTATAAATGTTGAGTAGTCACACAATAAGTTAACAGAATAATTCTTAAGAGATTGAGCATAAAATGAAAAAGCTAAGGTAGGAGTTTTAAATACAAGAGCTATACTTATTATTAGTTGTGTACCATTAGTATTATTTCTATTATTATTATTATTATTATTATTATTATTATTATTATTATTATTATTATTATTATTAGTACTGTAAACAGAAGATGCTTATAGGTTCATTATGTATTAGTTTGTATTATATTTGTATTGAGAGTGATGGCGGATTAAGAACTGGAATACATCTAATCCGCCATGACGTGAACAATGATTGATGAAATAAATAAATAAATAAATAAATAAATAAATAAATAAATAAATAAATAAATAAATAAATAAATAAATAAATAAATAAATAAATAAATAAATAAATAAATAAATAAATAAATAAAATTGTTAATTTGTAATTTGTAAGGATTGTGAAACGGGCCCCTGGATCCTTTGATTTTTCCTTGGAATAAACGACAAGTTGTGCAACTCAGCGCCTCTCGGTCCAAAACGCTCAAGTTGCGGGCTCACGCTACGCGCCGATGTTGCGAAGTATCGTTCGCTGTCCAGATAGGATCGCGGCGCGGTTGCGCTACGATGGTCTATTGCAAGTCTGGACGCACTTTAAGGTTGCGGGTTCGATTCCTGCCAAGGTCGATGGCATTGAAGTGTGTTTAAACGCGACAGGCTCATGTCAGTAGATTTACTGGCATGTAAAGGAACTCCTGCGGGACAAAAAACGGCACATCATCGACGCTGATGTAACCTCGGCAGTTGCGAGAGTTGATAAGTAAAACATGGAGTTTTAATTTGCTTTCTGGACTATAACAAAAGTTATTGTCTCTAATCGCCAAAATTTACTTCAATTAATTTATAAATTGTAATACTTAACTATGTGTTACTTACACAAATCTACAACATATATCAGTATTAAGGCATATATTTAAATTAGGCCCTTTTAATATATTTTAAGTAAATCGGCAACCAAACGTGATTCTTTAAATGTAAAAATGTAGCCTATTTAGTGGTTTATAGTGATTCTAACTTATAAGTAAATTTCTTTGCTTCCTTTCAAATTACATCGTGTGAAAATTCACTCACATGCACGAAGGTAAATAGGACCAATTAGTTAATGCCTTAAGAAAGAAGAGGTTTTAATGTATATCATTAAATTTCTATTACTTAGTTTATTTTTTATATAAACTTTCATGTCATTGCAGTTTATTTTTATATAAACTTTCATGTCATTGCAGTTTATTTTTATGTAAACTTTCATGTCATTGCAATGTTGAGATTTGTTTGTGGAAATATTTTCCCCTCTGATTTGTTCACTAGAATAGTCGTCTGCTATAGAACCACAGTCTAATATATACAGTCGCGCAACTTCAACACTTTTTTTGCCAACATTCGCGACACTAGCGCCCAAGCGGCAGCCAAGGCACTGGTCATAGGGTTGGTACAGCCAGCACATGCTTTAAAGGGATGCGAGATGTTATAATAACGTTTTAATCATGCGTCGGAATAAAGGCAATGTGTGCAATGACGAAAATTGCAGTAAATACAAGTTTAAATCTCCGAATTTGTCGTTCTTCAGATTCCCTAAAGACCAAGAGAAAATCATAACTCAGTCATAACCAATAGTTGTAGGTAGCCTACGTATTGTGTTCTATAAAACATTTATTACTTATCAGTTACCTATTTGTATGTCAGGAAGGACAGTTTAAATAAAAACAAAGTAAATACCTGTTACAGTATATTATTTTTTTGCAGAGGTTATATGTGTTAATGTGTAACCATTCCGATTTTGGATAATATATCTACAGTTTTTAATGCAAGTAATTCCATAATTTTTGTATTCGTGTTTTTTCTTTATATTTTTCAAGAATGTTATATAGCATTCAAGTAGGTATCATGGTGTTAATTTTTCAAGAATTCATGGAGTATAGTAATCCTTTTGCAAAATATTCACTTCTTGAATAAATCCAGACTGTGTCGATAAATTTCTGATGTGTTGGTGTAGATTCATGTGGCAGACGTATTAAGTTCTCAAGAAATAAAAGAGCCTTTTTAAATTTAATATAAAAAGCAATCTTTTCTGTAATAATTTGCATGACTGTTATTGATGTTGATTTTACATTCCCAGTGATTATTTGAGACGTTCAGTGCAGAAGTGGTGTAAGTCAAAATCAGGCAATGAGGTTTAAAGTAAAAAGTCTGTAAAATACAGTGCAAAGTAGCAATTAATATATCCTTCGTGCTATTCACTGACTATTAACAGTTTAAATACATTCAATATTAACTGCCACTTTGCGCTGTATTTTACAGAATGTTTACTTTAACCCGTCATTACCCACTTTTTACTTACACCACTTCTGCTCTGGAAATAAAATTAGGCCTACATTTTCTGAGTTAATTGAAGTTACAAAATGTTCAACAAAATTGTGTGTTAATTTATTTGTTCTCACCTACGTCACATTAACAGTAAGTGCATGTAAATTACGTATTATATAGGTAGGATAAGTTAAAATTAGGCATTATGTGTGAAAACTGGAAATGTAATGTAAAATGCGGTAAACTTGCCATAAAAATTTAAACCGTAACATCAGCACTATTTGTGACTCAAAATAATAAAGGAAATACCGGTTCTTAAGAAATGAAAAATAATGAACTTCATAAATCAATGTCTGTCATATTAAGGTTTAAATCTTCCCCTTTTTTATTTTCAAGTTTACCTCAGCGGCCGAGTATACTCCAATTTGCGGTATGGAAAATAGTTAATTTCTCGGGAAATAGGGAGAGGAGTTCACCACGCGATATACCCTACGAGATATGCCCTACAATTTTGAAGCTACTAATTTTTACTCTTCTCACAGGAAATATAAAGTTCCAATGATGCATAAATATATTTAGGAATGAATACAATTAACCGACCACGCACGAACAATTATATTATTTCAAACCATGATACGTGATCAGGGCCATGATTCAGTTGTAAGGAGCAGAAAGAATTACGTTTATTCCCAGCTTCTGAAACTTGTAGATTAACTGCGTGTGAAATTCTTCCAGGATTCTAAAGTAGAATTAATAAGAACCATATACACTTATTGTATAGCATAAACATATAAAATAAATTACGCAAAACCCGTTTTCTGATGTGTTATCATATGTCGTGTGCACACTTTTAACTTGCCTGCCGCTAGAGGGCTACTGTCGCGCCAGCTGTCAAATGTTGGCATATTTTATACGTATGAGTTGCGTGACTGTATCTATTAGACTGTGATAGAACTGTCACTTGACAGCTGTGCTGTGTTGCCACATCTATGAACATGGCTTGAGAATTTGAAATGGCGGTGCTACAACAGATCAGTTGTGTTAGATAAGGCAGTGTTCGGCCAAGGGATGAGCCCTATCGGAATCTGGTCGCTGCTATATATTTGTTATCATTAGAGCCCGGATTTTTATGTTTCTATTATTTTTTTGCTGTATTGGACATAGCTGAATCTTCGTATAACAATTTATCGCATGCTTATAAATGGAATTGTGAAGCTTTATTTTACATAAAAATCCATATTTAGAACGTTTCAACATAAAACCACACATTTTTATGAAAATACATAAAAAGCAAATATTTCGGGTTTAATTTGTCTTTAAATCACATTTTAAATGAAAATGTATTTACAGTAAATCGAATTTTAAAAATGAAAATGCATAAATTACATATTTTCGAATTCTACTTTACTTTTCGTCTAATAGACTTCTCCAATTAATAATGTCCAATTCGCGTTCCTCACTGATTCTGTGAACACCCTGAAAAGCGTGCATGTCACTCTCGTTGACGCAGCTCTAGAGGTGAAAATCGTTATCACCAAAATAACAATTCTGTCCTGTAGGAAAGTAGATACACTCAAAGAAAAGTTCACAACACTAATGAAAATACCGGATTCAACACTATGTCTGCTATTGCCAGTGCCTTGGTTGGTGAAGACAATATCATTTCCTGAAAACCTGAGTGCGAAACTATCGGCTTCATTCGAGTAAGCTAAACTCACAATATATATGTGATGTGGAACGAACATTTTCACGCTAAAAGACTTTATTTCGTGAGAATCGTCAATCATAAGCTGCTGAAAATTTGAAAGTGGTCTACGTAACGCACTGAAACTTGCAGATATAAAGGTAACATATCGTCGTTGTTCCTGCAGTAACCCCTATGTGACATATTTATCGATTTTCAGACTTTTGCTCTATTAAATAACTTAAATAGTGATACAGCAAATAATAAAATCTCCTATATGTAATTACATTTCTTTGTTTCGAAAATGTAATAATTCACAATCTCCTATGTACGGCTGCCATAGAATGAATAAATGTGTTTTTTCTTCCTACTGAAAAATTTTATATTTTGCACATAGGAGTTATTGCAGGAACAACGACGATATGCAAATTGACATTAATGCAATACTTTTTCCATAGTTATTATAGTTTTAGCACACTTTTCGGATTTATAGAGCATAAATATTTCTAACATTTTTAGCGTTTAGGCCTAAATATTCTTCACTTCACTACCGGGTTAACGACACTTCTGCCTATTAAAAATGCTACTGTGTCTTAACTCAGTCTTAAAAACATCCTGGTTAATAACGTAATACTTGACAACAATGAAAGTATTTAGATAATTAAAACTTCATAAAACTTGTTGCGAATCTAATAAACTGAAGAAAAATCTAATGTAGTAATGTTCAAATATAATGTAGTAATGTTTAACATCCGCACTTCACCGAAACGGATGCTGAACTGATAAATATTTTAGCCCTATTTGTCATCAGTTTGGGGTTAAATTTCAGACCTGACAACTTTGATGCACAATGCGCAAGTCACATCCAATCAGCTTACGACTACTGCTCTCCTGCAATGACATGATAATCTCCGAGATTTAGAGGTGACTGCATAAGGTTCATATTTAATGTTAGGTCTTCGTCCAATTTATATTAGAAAATACTCTCTAACAATTATATTTATTATTAGGTTATCATCAATCATCATCATCATCATCATTATCACTGTCATCAGAGTTGAAATAGATCGGAGCGGACCGCAACGGCGTCCCTGTTAGTGAATTCCAGGAAGCATTCCGTTCCGTCTCGTAAAAAAAGGCTATTTTCCGTTTCGTTCGTTTTAATTTGGTATTACGACAAGGCTGGCCTTTATCACATACACTCTCTAAAGCTACTTGGAGGATTTAGTGAAAAACAAGTTTTGAAGACATGGGAAAAAATGATATTAGGAGGAAGAAGAAGATTTTCTATTGATATGGCGTTGCTAGCAGAAGAGGAGATCATACTAAGAGATATGCTACTGGAGATGATTGACAGCTGTTAGCAGTATGGAATGAAGATAAAATGCAACGAAAACAAAGACCATGGTTATTGAAAGAAAACTAAAGATGGTAAAGGAGCGAATTCCAAATGAGGCTGTAGAACAAGTGGACAGCGTCAAATACTTGGGAAGAGAGGTACTGTAAATAATAAATAATATGAGCTGCTTCCAGGAAGTGAAAAGGAGTACAGGAGAACCAGGATTATGCGTCATCCTATACCGATTGGCGTATTATCCGACTGTCTTTCTCTCCCTTTATTTCTTTATTGTTTTTTTTTTGCTAAAGAAACATAAGAAGTAGATACTATCGTACGTTATATTAGTATACGTATTTTTTGTAGAGAGTGTTATTACAAGCATTTACACTTACACAGTTTTGTTTACTGTACGAGTTGCCGTACTTTACAACTTCTATATAAAATATATTCCATGAGAGTTAAAAGAAAAGTGTTGTGTTAAGTATCGAACAAAATGCATATAGGCCCTAATTAAGTGGTTTGGATAAAGACAAACTGTGGGTCATCTCGCATCACAATACGAGACTGATTTAATAAAAATCAAAGAAAAAAAGTGTATACAGCATGTATATCTACAACTTGAGACCTCTACTATTCCTATCTTTCCGATGACAGCCATTACAAGGAGTTTTCTTACCCCTTAAAAACACGTCGTTAACAACCGAACTAAAATTAATGAACTTCTGATTCACTACCAAGCGTATTAAACATAAGACCACAGAGAAAATGACGAAAGTTCAAGTGTTATTCACATAATTTTACGAAAATATATATTTTTTCGATTAACCGTTCAGTCAACCCCCTTCATTACCACGGATAATAGGGGTTCTACTGTATAGCAGCGATAAAGGAAGCTTTCAATAGAAAAAGGAGCTTCTGAGGACCTCTGTAAAAGAACCGAAGAAGAGACTAGTGCAGTGCTTTGTGTGTAGTGTGGCATTGTATGGGCAAAATATGGACATTACAACGAAGTGAAAAGTTTGGAAGCATTTTAAATGTGGATATAGAGAAGAATGGAGCGCGTAAAATGAATAGCCAGAATAAGAAATGAAGCTGTGTTAGAAAGAGTGGGAGAAGAAAGAATAATGCTAAAATTGATCAGGAATAGAGAAAGAAATTGGCTGGGTTACTGCTAAGAAGAAACTGCCTACTGAAGGATGCACTGGAAACGGAGAAATGTTCGCAACAGAAGGAGATATCAGGTAATAGACAACATTAAGCTATATGGATCGTATGCGAAGATTAAGAGGAAGGTGGAAAGTAGGAAAAATTGGATAATGCTGGATTTGCAGTGAAAGATCTGCCCTTGGGCAGGAAACTACGAATGAATGAATGAATGAATGAATGAATGAATGAATGAATGAATGAATGAATGATTGGATTAGATATGGTATTTCAATACATTTTTCAATTAAATTATTAGAAATGACAACGGTACTGTCGGCAGTGCGTTATCTTTCGTATAAGCTCTCGCTAATTTATAAAGTTCTTGCAGCATGCATTTGGTAATATATTTGATTCTGTATTGTGTAGCGTTGAGTTTTCGAATAGCGCGGCGTTAATGAAATTAAAAATGACAGGAATTCAGCATCACCTTTTCATTCCATATCGAGCTAATGGACAGATAGCCTATCATAGGCCACTGATAGGTATAAGAGTAGGTCCGCAAATCATTTTCTTTCGCTAGTAATATATAATATAAGCGTGGATGTATTATTATTATTATATTATTATTATTATTATTATTATTATTATTATTACTATTATTAAAGGTATGTGTATTTTATTCAATTCTTTTTCGGCTGAATGAACCGACAACCTTTCGTGGTTTCCGTCTGTGTAATGTCGAGGCCATACAGAGCGCGATGTTCGCTACGTCCGCAAAATATAGCTCTCTATATTCACAGTTGGGCTGACCACACAGAGTTGCGTACGCGATGTTCGCTATCTTAGCTGCGCCGCAGAGTGTTGGTTCTCGGCTATATTTTCAAAATGTCCAATGGTCTATTGCACACTCACACTCACACTCACACAAGAAAAACAGAATTACAGTAAATTTTGTTTACATTACGTAGAAACTGACTGTGTCTATTTTAGTGAATTATGTTCTTAGGATTATATAATGATTATAATTCCATTATTTCAAAAGATGTCAATGTGGTTACAAGTTTTTTAAATAAAGAATTATAAATATTTACCAAATATAATTTCCCTTGCAACTATTCAACTTTACACCCATTCTTAAGCTTTTCAGAAATGGTGATTGACATTTTGGAGGTTATGGAAATTTTGGCCAGGAAATTCGGAAATTGTCCCACTATGCGACGTGTTGAAGAGTCGTTCCTAACCTACCCCTAGTCAGTCACTCACTTACCCACCCACCCACCCATCCACCCACCACCACCACCATCACCACCACCACCACCACCACCACCACCTATGTTACAATAATCTTTGATGTAAAATCTTAGCTTAAAATGTGACTGTTTCACTGATACTGCTCTAAATGAAATGTTTAATCCTATATTACAATAATCTTTGCTGTAAAATTTAACTTAAAATACCGGTACGGTACTACTACAACACAAGTATTATCCTTCTCTACAACTGTACTTTACAACAAATTTTTTTAAGTGCTTGTCCTCAACTTTGTTGAAAAGAATACTGACATGCACTATCATTTCGCTAAATTCTTCCGTCGGCACGGAATTACTAATTGAAGGAAGATCGCCGGATTCATTTCTTTCTATCAATTTGAAATGAATTGTATGCTTTTTTTTTTTAATTACAGTGGTGCTGTAAATACTATTTTTAGAAAAGATTATGTCAGTCTTGCATTAAATATACACAATTATGTAGTTATGTAGCCACTTACACAGGCACACTCTATTCCGAATTCCTTTTCCCACTTCTGTACTTTCGTACTTGTTTAAACATTTAAAAAATATCGATTTCTTTTATGTCACTACTAATACATACCGTTAAGAAACGCGATTGTAGAAAGAAATTGGAATGTCTTTTTAAATTAATATTGTTACATTTGTTGCACATTTCAAGATATTGTCCTACATATAGTCGCTTCGAAGTGTCTCTGGGAGCGTGTGTTTGCCCTATATAGATATTTAATATTGTTTAATATATTTCAAAAAAGTTATCTTTTTTATCTTAGCTTGAATGGTTTTCTGATTATATATGTGTGGACAAAATGAGGTGGCTCCTGAAAATAATTTTATCTATCCCTAATAAAAATTATTTCTTATTGCACAAAAGCAGCCTTTAAATAAATACTTTTTTATTATTATCATTAAATCCAGGTGATATTTTGTACATAAGTACTATTCCTGTTATTCACCGATTTATACATATAGATACACGAACCAGGTATAAAATCACAATACCGGAGCGTGCGGGAAGATTGCTGAACTGTAGAGTGAACTCTTGACTCGAAACTTGCTTTCCGTATCAAACGAAGCTAGTACGTTCGATGTATACCTAACTTGTATTCAAAGTAACCAAACGCAGGACTCTAAAATTATAACTCTCCGAAAGCTGCTCATTTTGCAGCTAAAATGTATAGTCATGTTTTCTTCCACAGTGTTGTATACAGAAGTTTGTGAAGTGTAGAAATTTCTCGCTTAACATCATAATATTCAACAAGAGATTTACGTCGTACTACAGAGTGATCGAACTTTTCCAAATCCTTTTTATTTGTTATGCTTCTTTTTTTCTGGGTGATACAACTCTCTCACCACTCTCTTCTGCATTCCTACAGTCATTCAATACATTTTTTTCTATACGACAAGCGGATCTGAAATCCTGGAAAATATGTGAACAAAACTGCTTGGTTTCGCTTCCCTACCTGCAACTATTTCCTCCCTTGGACCTGTTCTCTTCCCGAACCACTTCGAACCTGACCATCTGCCTATACTTCGCTCCATAATGTCTGACCGGCGACGTAAACACTGCTGGAAGAGAAGGAGAGAAGTATAATTGCTATTTAACCAATGATAGAGGTCTCAGTCCATGCTTGACTTAAAGTAGGAGGGGCTAGAACGCTTCAGATTGCCAAACTTCATGATAAGCGTGGAATGAGTCTTCTGCCATTGGTTCATTAGCAATCATCATTATCTCTTCCTCTGGCGGCAATGTTAACGTCGCCAATCAGATATTATGGAACGAAATATATGTATTTTACAAATTGAGATACAACCTAGTGAGAGTCCGTGGTTGCCAGTTTTCTAAATCTTCTGCTTTTAGTGTTAGATATTTATTATATTATACAGTGCTTTATAGTGTTCACTTAATTTACATCAGTGCAATTTCAGTATTATTGAAATTATTTGTATTTAGTGTAGTTTAATCCTTGTATGATTTTAGATGATGAAAAGCCTAAAAAAAAATTAATAATACTTACTTAGGACTTTTAAGGAACATGGGGATTCATTGCCGCCCTCACATAAGCCAACCATCGGACCCTATCCTGAGCAAGTTTAATCCAGTCTCTACAATCATATCCCACCTCCCTCAAATCCATCTTTGCTGTATTCGTGGCAGAGAATAATAATAATAATAATAATAATAATAATAATAATAATAATGATAATGATAATGATAACGATAATAATAATAACGATAATCAGACGATTGAGATGGTCAGGACATGTAGCACGTATGGGCGAATCCAGAAATGCATATAGAGTGTTAGTTGGGAGGCCGGAGGGGAAAAAGACCTTTGGGGAGGCCAAGACGTAGATGGGAGGATAATATTAAAATGGTTTTGAGGGAAGTGGAATATGATGATAGAGACTAGACTAATCTTACTCAGGATAGGGACCAATGGCGGGCTTATGTGAGGGCGGCAATGAAACTCCGGGTTCCTTAAAAGTCAATAATAATAATAATAATAATAATAATAATAATAATAATGGGAGCAAACTTCAAACAAAGGGTTTTTCTATTTTCAACAACCTCATCTCACCTGTGATCAGCAAAATACCCTTAAAACTTTTATGTCTTAAGAAAAACCAAGGCGTGATTATATTTATTATTATAATGCCCGAATTGTTATATTTTAAATGTCTTCTGGACAATATAGGATCTTTGTTTATATTCTGAACAAGAAAAGAGTTCGAACAGTGCTTGCTTAATCTAGCCAATTAGAATGCATAGTTAATTTCATTTCACCAATATGACTAATTCAGCTGTGATTTACTGCGCATGAATACACTTGCTGAAGACTTTGATAAAGCCCTGTAGTCCACCGCTGTGGACTAACGGTTAGAATGTCCGATTGTGAAACAAGCGGGTCCGCGTTCATATCGTGGTTGGGAAAAGTTTTCTTTTTACTTGGTTATTTAACGACTCTATATCAACTGGACTCGAAGTTAACACTTTTAGTTTCGCTACGTCAATTACACTGTGTATATGTATCCAATGCCTACCCACTTTACTTGCGTGATTCTGGTTCCGCATATTGCGGATAGATGACAGAAATGTGAACCATTTTCAAGTTTCACGCCACACTATGCATGATGTGTATCGTGAATCGTCACAGACCTCACAAGTGGTAAATCTAAACTGCAACGTATCACATTTCTTCCCTGCAGATGATGTAATGCAAAAGTAAATTTTACGCAATAATAAAATGGGCATTCACCAGCACCGTAGCCGCTCATGTGACAATTTTTCTTTCTCTCTTTCACGCCTTGGGGCCAAGTAAGATTAAAACTTCTACAGATAAAATATAATGCAGCTAATGTAAACGCATGAGCACTGCAGATACTTATCGGTTAGCCCAGCGGTGCATATTCAAGTCCGTACGGGTTGTAGCACGCGACGAGCAAATTGCCCTGCGTGCGGGTTAACTTTCTTCCTCTACAATAATGCAACGAAAGAGGGGTAGCGGTGCAAATGTTGTCCATGCATACGTTAGGTAGAGCAGCGTTGTATAGAACGAGGAGGAGATATACTGTCCTTAATATGTGGAAAACATTGCATTATTTAGAAATGCAGTATTCAGAGACGCTAAATGGAACGACTTTAATCTGGAAAACATAGAAAAAATGCACTTGATGACCTATAAAAACCACATAGATCCAATACATTTCTTGGAGAATGTATTTATTTGCTATTATGTATCGTCTCCGACTACTCAGACAAAACATGA
This sequence comes from Periplaneta americana, assembly GCF_040183065.1. NCBI lineage: Eukaryota > Metazoa > Arthropoda > Insecta > Blattodea > Blattidae > Periplaneta > Periplaneta americana. Next base: position 91,180,898 of record NC_091126.1, read on the forward strand.
TTTTTCATAAAAGTCCGGGTTCTACCTATGACCACAGTCTAGTACGTACAGTCACGAAGCTCAATACGTAGTAAATATGCATCCATAGATATTTTCTAACCACTAGGATCGCTAATATGATCTAATTATAGACAATGCTAAATAGTACCGGCACAGTCTATTGTTCCTAGCACTCTCACAACTCAAGCTTTGAGACTGTATATACTAGAATGTGCTAGGACTATGTTTACTGTTTGGTTTCGTCATCGGGAATTGTAATTGGGTAGAGTTACACACGCACTCTGTGATTGTCAACAATGACGTAAGACGTATAGTTCAAAACTCCGTCGATACGGCTGATCAGTTTGTAGTTTGGTGCATACGAACGCCGCCGTGCTGACTTTAATAATATAACGTACACTGACGTCGCCCAGCGCTCAAGATATACCGTGAATTGTGTACTACAGAAGATGACAGTACCCAGTAGTTTAGACAGAGGAACACTACAAAGAAAGTACAAGAGAAAGTTGCACATTTAGACATGCCGTCAGTTTTTCTACTTGTGGAACATAATATGTTAAATAAGTAGAAAAACTAATTACCTTGGCAGAAAGTAATGCGTTTCAATGGGTTGAAGTTATATGTCACAGGCTCTTACAAGAAGGTGCAAGAATAATATCCATTCTTAAACTACGACAGAGACAAATGTTTATGTATGAACATATTAAAAAATTAAAATATAAACCTTAAGCTAGTGATGTTAAAGAGGAACGCGACCTTCGTTAACGATCTCTGATAAAGAATTCCTCTTAATATTAATAAAACGTAAGCTATAAAAAAGCGTATTGGAAATTACATTTTTTTTAAAGACTGCGAACGGTGTTTGCAACTCTCTTTACAGAATGTTATCTTTTTATATAAACACATGTAATAATAACGCCGTCAGCAAGAAAAGCAGAAACAGAAACGACGGTAGCAGGGACAATATAGCACAGCTGTAGTAGTAACGAGTGTCTCATGTAAAAGTTTTGCACAAGTGAATTTTCTCGTTTCCCGTCAGATACAATACCTATCACCAAGAAGAGTAGACAATACTGTGCGGCGCTTTTGTTGTCTCCTCTGACTTCCTTACTGCAGTTTGCGATTTACGAACATATAGCAGACAGAACAACCAGTCTATTTCCTTCATATCTCGTGTGTGGTATGATCATGGTGAGGTACAGCATTGAATAACGCGTGCTTCTTGTCGAGACATTTATTGCAAAACAAGTCCTATCATAAATGCATCACAAAGCAATGCCGTAACAGAATTATTCTGATGCATATGCAGTGAAAGTCAAATTCATGTTTTATGGCAAATTCAGAATGTTTTGTAAGTAACATTTTGAATACATTAAGTCAGAAAGTAGATACACATAGTCACTTTCAACAAGATAATACAGTGCAACGATCCACACTGCAGAAAATATCATGAGCTTCGTAGTCATGTGTTCGTGGATCGAATCATTACTAGAGGTCTATGGCGGAACTGCGGTGGCCGAGTGGTCAGACCTTCAGCCTGTCACGCAGGCAGTCAGGGTTCGAGTCCCGGTCAGGCCTGGGATTTTTCATTAAAAAAGGTTGCAGCTGGAGTTTTCTTCGGGGTTCTCCCGTTTCCCCATATTAGGCATCTGCATCGTTCCGTCAACTTTTCTCCATTTCCTCGAACGCCGACTGGCAACGCACGGAGGTGCTGGCCTAAGGACGAGTGGGGTTGTCTACTCGAAACCTGGGTAAGTCCGGGTCAGCTTACTTCATACCCTAAGGGTGAAATCTACATATGCTAGTTGATTTTGATGATTTTCTAGTTTGCAGGTTGAATTTTATTTTGCCAACTTCGTTTCGAATTTCGATACTGACAAATACATTGCAACTCCACAAATAGACACTCCACAAATAGACGCTCACTCTCGTATACTTCACGATACAAGGTAAGTCAACGCATCCTGTCCCGCGCTGCACAGGGCTAACCAGTTGACTATACTAAAAGCCAGGTTATGAACCGACGAAACAGGAAGTAGTTGGATGGGCGAGAGGAAAGTGCGGGTTAGAAGGTAGCCTGTGCAGTGATGACACGTTGAGTGTGGGGATGGAGGGGAGAACAAGAACGGAACGGAACTTTTCATTGGACCTCGCGTGAAAATGTCGTCTGCTAACGAAAATCTGGCAACGGAATCACGGAGACAGTGTAGCCAGTTTATTTGCAGTACCACGTGCATTACGAGTCGCATTTCGTACCAGCGTCATTAGCTCGTGCTTTCTTAAAAACAGTAATTTTAATTACTAATATTGTGGATAGTGTTATCGAGAACTATATACAGCAGTTATTTTAAACATATCGGTGACAAACGCTGAACACACTTTGAATCTCGCCCCACTATGTGGCAACAGAGCTCAGAAAGAGACCAACAGAACGTTGCTTCCGGTTTAGTCGGTTCATAACCTGGCTCTTAGTATAGTGCAGTAGTATGCAGATATTCGTACACGTTGGCATCAAGGCAGGGAACAAAAAATGTGTACTTATGTTGAAGCAGAAGTTACAACTATTGGAACGGTTTAAAAAAAGGTGAATCAATCAGAGCCATCCCTCAAGAATTTGACATTTCGATCAGAACAGTGCATAGGATAAAACAAAATTCATCTAATTACGAGGCATTCCGTAGTGATTATAAGAAGCTTTGTTATTATCAGTTGATTGTAGGATGAAAACACAGCTTATTTTGTGTATTTCCTAAATTTAATCAATAGGGATGATTTATGTTCTCTCTTGAAGGATATATACCATTTTAAAATAAAGTAATACACAAACACAACTATTACAAGATATGCTCAATAAGTTTTTGTAGCTTTATTCTCTTCGGCTCTAATCAACAATAACAAAAATGCAGGTTACCAGGCGACGATAGAAAAGATGCGAAAACAAATGAATGTGGTGTATAAACAATTGAATGCTATCTTCATCTTACGATGTTTGGTGACGTATATACGTCCGTTGATGTATTTAAATTCATTAATTGAATTCTATTTCATATTCAAGTATAAAAATATAGGGGTGCCATTTGAAATTTCAAAGTGGGAGTGGTTAGGAGTGGGAGGTGAAATCTAAAATGCAATTAAGCCTTGTTTAAGACTTCCCCCTTGATATCTAAATTTACGTGATTTTTTTTTTTGGTTTACATTGAATTCAATAATTAACTAGTTATTTAGAGTGGAAAGTTTTGAAATAATATATATATATATATATATATATAGAGAGAGAGAGAGAGAGAGAGAGAGAGAGTTTCTCCTTTAGAAGTTTGTTTTATGTTTCAGATGTATCACGTATATATTATACTTAATCACGGATTTGTTTTGTTATATATTTTGCATATACTACAATATTTATTATTTTTTTATTTTATTGGGTTATTTTACGACGCTGTATCAACATCTAGGTTATTTAGCGTATGAATGATATGGTGATAATACCGGTGAAATGAGTCCGGGGTCCAACACCGAAAGTTACCCAGCCATATATACTACAATATATTATTTAAAAGTATATACGTTAATTATTTATGTTTCGGTCCGCACGCCATAAAAAACATTGTACACCCTTATGTTTACCAATGTCCGCAGTGCTCCGTAGAAAGACAGCGTTCGTACCTCGTCTCGCACACGGACCATTGCTGTGTCTATTTGTGGAGTTCCACTGTACTACAAATGGTAGTGATTTTGTAACTAGTACGTTGGCAGCTGAGACAAATATCGACAATATTTTTCGGTACTGGAGTTCCATGAAATTGAAATTGTACTAGATTTCTGAGTCTGTTACTGGAAGCTAGTGAAATTTGAACATACTAATAATTAATTAATAGCAGTATTAATATTAATACATAATACTTATTTATGTGTTGCGTTGTGGTTATAATTCAAGACTATAATCAGGTACGTTTTCGGAGTTAGTACTAATAATTTCATGTGGTCAAACAAAATACATTTTTAGGTTAGGTTTCGTGAGTCAATTGTTCATTGAAACCAATGAATTTCGTAATGCCAGACAAAATACTTGATATGTTGATCCCTTTCTCGTATAGTTTGCCTACGAAAATATGTTACAAATTATTGAATTATTTAGAATAACCTTCCAACATAAAGTACGGTAAGTAAATAAGTCATTTAGTACGAAGGATCGTGTGATATCTGGTAACAGTTGGCAACACTGACAAGACGCCAATATTTGCTGCTTGGGAACTGTTCTTATGTGACCCTCACTATAGGTAGTCACCTGGTGTGTGGGTTTGGGAATGAGCCTAGCTTGAGGGTTAATGCAATAGATAATGGAAGGTCGCAGTGCTGGGTCGTAGTGCTCCCTCCCGAAATTCCATTCCATTCCATTTTTAGTAGTAGTAGTAGTAGTAGTAGTAGTAGTAGTAATAATAATAATAATAATAATAATAATAATAATAATAATAATCCGTGGCGCTACAGCCCGTGAAGGGCCTAGACCGACCAGCCGGCTGCTGGCCTCACGCCCACATGCCGAAGCAGAGGTGGACGATCATCCAACCAGAATGGAGGTATCGTGTGGTTAGCACGATGATCCCCCCAGCCGTTATAGCTGGCATTCACAACCGGATTTCACTACCTATCATAGCTCCCCAAGTGCATTACGATGCTGGGTGGGCACCGGTCCCATACACTGGCCGAAATTTCATGAGGACTCGAACCAACGCGCATTCCGTAACGCGAGTCCTAGGCAGGATGCCTTAGACCGCGACGCCACGGCGCGGGACAGTAGTAGTAGTAGTAGTAGTAGTAGTAGTAGTAGTAGTAGTAGTAGTAGTAGTAGTAGTAGTAGTAGTAGTGGTGGTGGTGCAGAGCGTTCACTTACATAATGTAGGTCGACCGGACGCACAGTGTGTAAAAACGCAAATCTAGCTGGACAGAATTAATAACTTCTCTGCATTCAAACGGATTGTCATGAACTTTGTAAAGAGCTTACGGGTAGCATCTATTTTTTGCGTACAAACTCTCATTACATTTATGTAAGAGGAACTACCCCTTTATAGGGCTAGAAGTATCAAGAAATAATTGTTCACCATTTATTAACAGGAGGATATGTTATTATATGTTTGGCACAGGATGCAGAAACAATCCACGATTTTATTTTATAACAATTCTAGAAATCTATACAATAAAGCAAAAAAATTGAACGAAACAAAAAAGATACGCTTTATCATTGCGATTTATGTCACGAATTGCTAACAGTCGTCATTAATAATTCTAATTGAACGTAAAATGTTGAAACCACAACAAAAAGTGGAGTGCGTGCTTTGGCTTGCTGAATTTAAATCTGTTACCAGAGTTCGACGCCGATTTCGTCTAGAATTCAACGTAGATCCACTTACGTTGAAATCAATTTTGCAGTGGGATAGAACTCTTAAAGAGGCAGGATCCTTGATTCCACAAACAGGAAAAACGTCCCAAGAAAAAATAACCGAAGAAACGATCGATTGTATACGAAATGTATTCAACCGGAGCCCACGGAAGTCCATTAGGCAGACTAGTCATCAGTTACAGATTCCCAAATCAACTGTTCATGACGTTCTTCATAAACGACTCAAACTACGTGCATACAAGCTCCAGCTTCTTCGCCGCATTCAGTCGAACGATAGAAGATTACAGTATTTTGCGACTGAAATTCTGTGACTTATTAACGAAAACCCTTTATATCTTCAGGAAGTGGTATTCAGTGACGAAGCTACATTCCATCTCTGCGGTAAAGTTAACCGCCATAACTGCCGCATATGGGGTTCCGAGAACCTTCGTGCTGTAGTGGAACAAAAAAAAGGGGGAAAAGTTAATGTTTGAATGGGGTTAATGCACAATTATGGTACATTCTTCTTCTTGGAGAAAATCGTGACTGGGCACAGTTACCTTGATATACTAGAAAATTTCGTTGTGCCTCAAATCCCCCTTGGATCAACATTTCATAAAGACGGTGCTCCACCACATTATCACCATGATGTCATTACATTCCTTCATGGAAATTTTCGTCGTCGTTGGATTGGAAGAGGCGGACCCAAAGAATGGTCACCAAGGTCTCCTGATCTGACTCCGTTGGATTTATTCGCCTGGGGATTCATCAAGGACTTCGTATAATATCAACAAAATCCAATTCAAAATTTGTTACAATTGAGACAACGCATCATGATAGCAATTGAGCACATAACGCCTCAAATGTTACAAAACATCTTGGAGGGAATTGGAGTATCGTTTGGACATTTGGAAAACAACAAGAGGTAATGACATTGAGATATACTGAACTGGATGTAAAACTTGGAGAGTTTTATATAACATTAAAACAAATTTTCAGTTAATTACTCTTATGGTTAAGTCAGGTTTTTTCTTTTATTTCTTGATACCTCTAGCCCGGACATGGTGTATTTTTTTGTATAGATTTCGTTTGTGCAAGAGACACTATCCCTTTGTAGTGGTGAATTTAGACAAAATTAATAAATTCTTTCCTATATAACAGATTTTTATGCAACTTTGTGCTGAAATTACAGGTAGTATACACAATGTGATTACAAATTGTTTCCCATACAGCAGATTTTTACAAAATTTTGTACAGGAATTACAAAGAGCATAGACTACACTTTTGTGTAGAACCATTGGTTACGTTAGTGTAAGAGCAATTACCTTTTTATAAGGTGTGATTATAGAGAAAAGTAATAATTTCACTCCTCTATAGCAGATTTTTATGAAACATTGTATGGAAGTTACTGGTAGCATACATTTTTAGTGTACAAACTATATTTACAATTCAACAAGAGGAACTACCAATTTATACGAGGTGCATTTACACAACGTAACAAATTTTTATGAAACTTTGTACAGGAGTTACAGACAGCATATTTTTTGTTTACAAACTCTGATTACATTAAGTATTCTACCAGTAACGATTGTAGAGTGTTTCATAAAACTATATTATATAGGAGAGAAATTAATTTTGTTTTTTATTATTTTACGATTAATTTTGTCTTAATTTACCTCACTATAAGGGGGTAATTCCTCTTATAGAAACATAATCAGACTTTGTAGACAAAAAATATATGCTACCTGTACATTCTGTGTAAAGTTTCATACAAATCCGTTAAATAGGAGAGATGTTATTAATTTTGCCTAAATTCACCCCCTATAAAGGGGTAGTTCCTCTTACGGAACCGTAAATATGGCGGATAGCTGCTAGACACGTGTTATTACGCTCCGACTTAGGTGATTATTAGCAGCGGTTTTAGAGTGCATTACTATTTGAAAGTGTTTAAAAGTGTCGTGGTATATAATTTTGTGTTATTTCGCATTCGATTTCTACGACAAAATGGGTGGAAATAGCAATAATAAGAAGTCATCTCCCAGCGAGTTCTCCGAAGAAGCTGTCCGACGCGTCATGGTGGAAGCGTTGAAAGATCCCGGCATGCTGCAGGTACTGACGCAGGCCATCAGGACCGCCATTGTGGAGGACTTGAAACAAACTATTGCTGAAAACAGTGCTGTGATAGAAAGCCTGAAAACAGCTCTAGAGGAGAAGGACAGGCACATTAGGCAGCTCCAGATGAAGGTGGACGATCTGGAGCAATATCAGAGGCGACAGTGTTTACGGATTTTCGGTGTGAGTGAAAGTGAGTCTGAGAACACGGACACTATCGCCATTGAAGTGGCTTCTAAAATAGGAGTACAATTAACTGAAAGTGATATCGACAGAAGTCACCGAGTGGGGCGAAGAAACAGTGATAGGCCTCGGCCTATCATTGTCAAATTCGTCAGCTATAGAAAGAGAGCTGAGGTATTCAGAAACAAAAAACTGTTAAAGGGTAGTCTTGTTACCGTCCGTGAAGATCTAACTAAAGCCAGGCATAATCTGTTAAAAGAATGCATAACTAAATACAGCTTGAAAAACGTGTGGACACAAGACGGAGACATTATTGTCAAAGTAGGCGAGCACAAACACAGAATTAAATGCCCAGAAGACATGATCTGAACGAGTCGGCTGCGTAAAACTAGTAAGGCAACTAATTTTAATATACTGCAATATTCAATCTATATTAAATTTTACTCTATCAGTAACTTTACGTAATAATTAATTCTTTTTCATTCTTATTTTTATCATTTAGTACTGTAAGTCACTTTAACTTTTACCATATAATAACATTATTTATTAATTAATTATTTTTCTTCTTCACATTCTTTATCATTTAGTACTGCAATTTTAAGTTATTATTGCTAGAAAATAATTTAAAAACTTGAATTGCATATAAGTTGGTACAATTGAGAACAAAAAGCAGCATGTTCACCCGACAGTCCCTGAGGTCAGTGTACAGAGACCGGTCCCCTCTATTAACACGAACAATAGCAATCCTACCTGCCCACTGCCCTGTACCGCAGACATACTCAAGGCTGCGCTTTCTTTCTCTCCTTTGTCACTTAATGTTGTTCACGTGAATGCTCAAAATCTGTTGTGTCATTTTAACGAATTTTCTTCTATCTTCTCACCTTTAGACATTCACGTTATTCTTATCTCCGAATCTTGGTTACATCCTAATCTTCCTTCCACTCTCGTAAACCTTCCTGGCTATACGCTTTGCCGTAATGACAGAGAGGGCAAGAGAGGCGGAGGGGTGGCTGGTTATATTAGATCCGATTTGCGACCTAAAATTATTCATCACTCTCCAAGCCAGTACTCTGCCAAACCCGAGTTCATGTTCATTGAAATTTGCACCTTATTTACAAAATGTCTAGTGTGTGTCGTATATAAACCCCCACATATATGACGTAGATGATTTCGAAACCGCCTTACTAAACGTAACGCCGCAATATGAGAACGTTATAATCATGGGTGACTTCAATTCAAACTTACTTGACTTACATTCTAGTACGACTAAAAGACTTAAATCATTCTTTCAGTGCCTTGATATGGTAATCCTACCCCTAGCTCCCACACATCATACGGAAGGTACAGACACATTACTGGACTTGATAATTACTAACAATGCCGACAAAATACTGACGCATGGACAGTTGCCTGCACCAGGACTATCAGGGCATGATATCATTTATCTATCGTTTAATCTGCAGTGTCCTAAATCGACTCCTAGAGTAATTACTTACAGGGATATCAAAAGAATAGATGATATTGCACTGAAAGAAGACGCTGCACAACTTCCATGGCACATGATCTGGACATTACGAACTGTAGACGAGAAAGTAGACTTATTCAATACGTTAATACTTCAACTTTATGACAAACACGCACCATTAAAGACCAAACGTACCAGAAAGACCCCAGCCCCTTGGATGACGACTGAAATACGTAGCCTGATGTCCGAACGCGACTTAGCCTATAGGAAATACACCCGCAATAAAAACGACGAATATTTTAACTTATATAAACACCTAAGAAACAGAACGACTCAACTAATAAGAAACGCTAAACTGAAATACTCCTACAAACTTATAGAGCCCAACACAACCCCTTCCGAGTTATGGAAAAATCTGAAGGTTATTGGACTTGGAAGGGCTAGTGAACAAGCAGACATACCCATCCCACTTGACCGATTGAACGAACACTTTGTAAAGGACCCGACCTTAAACAACACAACGAAACAAGACACAGTTTTGCCTGACTCAGCTCCCCCAACTCGAGACAAATTCTATTTTACTGACGTCACTCCTATTGACGTAATGAAAGCCATCCGACGCATCAAGACGAAAGCTCAAGGGCCAGACAACATTAGCATATTACTCATACAGAGAATACAAGACATAGTAATACCTACAATTGCACACATATTCAATAGTTCCTTAATCACTTCAACTTTCCCTAAAATATGGAAGCAAGCTTTCGTTCTTCCTCTTCCAAAAGTCAAAGTTCCCACCGACCCGAACGACTATAGACCAATCAGTATCCTGCCAGCCATATCAAAAGCACTGGAAAGAATCGTACACAGACAAATTACTAACTACATGAACGAACACAAACTATTCGACAAGTATCAGTCAGGTTTCAGAGCTGGACACAACACAAGCACTGCTCTACTTAAAGTGACAGAAGACATTCGTGAAGCAATCGACTCTAATAAAGTAACAATACTAACACTTCTTGACCTTAGCAAAGCTTTCAACTCTGTAAATTTCGACCTGCTCACCCATAAATTGAGAAATCTGCATTTGTCAGAGACTGCTGTGAGTTGGTTCGAATCCTACTTACGGGAAAGACAACAATGTGTTGTATCCGGGAATCGAAGCTCTTCCTGGTTTAACATAACATCAGGTATACCACAGGGTTCGGTACTCGGACCATTGTTGTTCACGATATATGTCAGTGATATTACATCTCATGTAAGGCATTGTAACTATCACTTGTATGCTGACGACCTTCAATGCTACATCTCTTCCCGCTTAGATCGAATAAATGACGCTATAGATAAATTGAACAAAGACATTGACTCGATTGTGACATGGACAAAGAAATTCCATCTTAATATCAATCCTGGAAAGACACAAGCAATCATATTAGTACACAAACGGCAAACCGACGCTGTAAAGCACCTCGACATTTCCCCCGTTAAAGTAAGTACAGTGCATATCCCTTTCAGTTCTTCGGTAAAAAATCTTGGCATTCACATGGATAATAATCTCAACTGGGATATGCAAATCACAGAAACCTGCAGAAAAGTATATTCTATTATTCATGTGCTAAAAAGGATAAATGTTCATCTTCCCTCTTGCTTAAAAAAGTCCCTTGTGCAGACCCTTGTATTTCCCCATTTTGACTATGCTGACATTTTACTGACTGACCTTTCCAGCGACAACAAAATGAAACTTCAACGTGCTCATAATTTGTGTGTACGTTTTGTAAGCAATGTTCGTAAATATGATCATATTACCCCATCCCTGGAAGCAATAGGTTGGCTTAAACTAGATAAGAAAAGAAATTTACATTCACTTCTCTTTCTCTTCGAAATCTTGAACTCTTCTATTCCTTCGTATCTGTCGTCTCGCTTCACTTACCTTTCTTTCCACCACAATCTGAACACACACTCTCGCCATGAAACAATACTAACAATACCATCCCATCGCACCTCCTCATACTCATCCTCTTTCACAATAGCCCTGCCAAGACTCTGGAATTCGTTACCTGCTAGCATCAGGGACTGTCGAAATAAAATTGAATTCAAACGCAAACTTACTAGGCACTTGGTCAGTAATTGAGACTCGTTCAGACATGGTTTCTTGTAAATAGTTCTTTTAATCTACCACAAAATATCTCAATATCCGGTAATTTCATCACTATAGAATTTTGTTATTGTAGGTTTAATTTGTAATTTAGTAAATACAAAAATATTCTTTGTTCTTAACTTCTATGATAAAATGTCTAGCTTTCATTAATCAGGTATTCTTGTCGTACTTTAATTTTTATTGTAATTGTAATTGTAATTGTAAATTTAATATTAATTGTAATCTTATTGTTCATGTTATAGTTGTAATCCCCTGGTAGAGGGGCAGAGAAGGCCTGACGGCCTTATCTCTACCAGGTTAAATAAATAAATCTAAATCTAATCTAAATATAGTTTGTACAAAAAAAATATACGTGCTACTTGCAACTTCCGTGCAATGTTTCATAAAAATATTTTAGTTAGAGGAGAAGTTATATTGTCTAAATAACACCCTATAGAAAAGTAGTTTCTCTTGTACAAACGTAATCAGACTTTGTACAGAAAATATGTCCTACCTGTAAGGCCTCTACAAAGTTTTACAGTATAACAATTCGTTAGAATACAGAGAAGTTATTAATTCTGTCCCGCTACTGGATTTTGCGTTCTGATCCACATTGCGTTAAGGTCAGATAAAAATGTGTCCAAAATATTTTTAACCCAGTGATCATTGTTATGGAAATATGCAGGCCTAAGAAACTTGCAGGGTGATCAAAAACTTTCTCATTTCGTGATTCTGTTTTGCTTCTAAGCCAAACATGGAACAGCTGCCGCAGTATTACCATGTGACCTGTCACTGAAAACAATTACTTACTGATAAATGCGCAAGAAACTGCAAACTTAAAAAAAATTGTTTGAACACTCTAAATGACGATGCAATAAAGATAAAAGAATTATTGTAACCGGACATGATTGGTTATAATAGAAGTCACATTATACACTTCATTAACACAATAAGAAGAAAAACACACAATCTAACGTCAATATAACCACTTCTACAGAGAGACAGAACTGGACTCCTGAGCGTGCGGGAGACGGTTTGCCACGTTTTGCATGGATTTCGTGCCGGTGGCGCCGCCCGCACATCCTACATTATGTAAACGGTCACTCAATAATTTTACTGAGTAGTATTAGGTAGTAGTAATAGTAGTAGTGAGCAGCAGTAGTAGCAGGGAGTGGTAGTGGTAATAATAGGGAGTAGTAGTAGTACTAGTAGAAGTAGTAGTAGGGAGTAGTAATAATAGTTAATAGTACGGAATAGTAGTAATACGCAGCAGTATAATAGGTAGTAGGAATAGTAGTAGTAGTAGTAGTAGTAGTAGTAGTAGTAGTAGTAGTAGGGAGCAGTAATAGTGACTATTAGCCGGAAGTAGTAGAATGGTAGTAGTATTAGGGAGTAGTAATACTACCCGTAGAGTAATAGTAATAGGGAGTGGCAACAATAGCAGAAGGAAGTAGTATCAGTACGAAGCAGCAGAAATAGTAGGGATTAGTAGTAGTGAGAAATATGTAATGTATGTATGTATGTATGTATGTATGTATGTATGTATGTATGTATGTATGTATGTATGTATGTACGTATGTATGTATGTATGTAATGTATCGTCGTTGTTCCTGCAATAACTGCTATGTGACGTATTTATCGATTTTCAGATTTTTGCTCTATTAAATGACTTAAATAGTGATACAGCAAATAATAACATCTCCTATATGTAATTATATTTCTTTATTTCGAAAATGTAAGAATTCACAGTCTCCTATGTACGGCAGCCATAGAATGAATAAATGTGTTTTTTCCCCCTACTGAAAGATTTTATATTTTGCACATAGGAGTTATTGCAGGAACAACGACGGTATGTATGTATGTATGTATGTATGTATGTATGTATGTATGTATGTATGTATGTATGTATGTATGTATGTGTATGTATTAACACTACAATTCGGTATACACCCGGTGGCAGTGATATATAATATACAATAATAACATTACAATAATTAGTACTAGTAGTAATACTAGTAGTATTAGTGGTGTGAAGTATTAGTGAGAAGCAGCAGGGAATAGCAGTAGTAGTAGGTTGTTGTACTAGGAAATATTTGTAGTAGTATTAAGGAGTAGTAGTAATAGTATTAGGGAGTAGTAGTAGTAGTATTAGGGAGTAGTAGTAGTATTAGGGAGTAGTAGTAGTAGTCGAGTAGTAGTAGTAGTATTAGGGAGTAGTAGTATTATTAGGGAGTAGTATTAGCAGTAGTAGTAGTAGTATTAGGGAGTAGTAGTAGCAGTAGTAGTAGTAGTATTAGGGAGTAGTAGTAGTAGTCGAGTAGTAGTATTAGGGAGTAGTAGTATTATTAGGGAGTAGTAGTAGTAGTAGTATTAGGGAGTAGTAGTAGTAGTCGAGTAGTAGTAGTATTAGGGAGTAGTAGTAGTAGTAGTAGTAGTATAAATAATATTAGGGAGTAGCAGTTTGCTTTATTTAACGACGTTTTAACTGTAGAGAATATTCAGAATGAGAAAAATGACCGTAAAATTTTGCCTGCATCAATCTATCAGGGACAGAGCTGCTTTATGTGTCGTAAATCTACGTTACGAAATGCACAGTTTACTTCTCTCACTTAGGAAGCCATTCTGAAGATTTTAATGCCCTTGAGATTTCATTTCTCCAGCCGGGTCAGGAACAGTGAATGTCGGATCAAGCTGCTAGCATAGTGGACATTAAACCACCAAGGTTCTCTAGGATGCAAGTGGTCAGTCTAAAATTTTCACAGTTAATTGTGCAGGAAATACAACTGTGAAAATAGGAAATTTAAATTAAGCTTTTCTACTCTGCAAATCAAAGCGGCTTTAATGTATAACTGTTTCTTTTGTGAAATGTAAAATAATTTCAAGAAATAAAGTCATGAGAGCATAAGTCTGTTTGTCCACATAATCGTTTCGGTTGTTAGTATTTAATATTATTTTACTACCGTTCTCGATTAATAACATCTCCAAAGCAGTTTTGTCTAATCAAAGTAGTCTCTATTATATTCCAGTGGTTACTAGATGCAATATTTACAATTGTGCTTGTTTAGCTTACATTTAACGATCAAATCGAGTACAAGTTTCACAACTATATGTTATTCTTCGTCATTGGTTGTTACCGTAACGAGGGTCTGACCCTCCTTGAATAAGCAAAGTTTATGATGATTGAACTTTAATAATTTAAGTTTGTATGTACAGCTCTACCTGACTTACGAATCAATATTCGCGGTGCAGTTTCTTGTAGGAAGGCACGGTGTGAAACTCCAACTCATTGCGATGCATTTACTCTCATTCGTCCACCTCTGTGCAGTAAGGGATGACACGTGTGACCATGAAACGAGCAGGCCCGGGTTCAAACCCTGGTTGGGGCAAGTTACCTGATTTAGGTTTTTCCGAGGTCTTCCCTCAACCTACGAAAGCAGAATTGGTGAGTAACTTTCGACATTGGAGCTCGAATTTATTTCGCCATCGTAATTATACTTCCCTTCTTTCATCACCTCTCCGACTGTGAGCTGAGCCGAACTTGGACCCCGTGGATATGTGGTCATTCGTTGTTGGTGATAGCGCTATGCACAGTGGGCTCTCCAAAGGGCTCATGGTAAAGGCTGATTCACAAACCGGGAACGGAAACGACAACGAGAACGAGAATGGAAAAAGGTTAAAATAAATGTATTTAAATGTGAGCATTGACAATAGTTAATTGTGAATGCTCACATTTAAATACATCTATTTTAACAATATTTCCGTTCTCTTTCTCGTTTCCGTTCCCGGTTTATTGTGAACAAGCCTTAACTCTTGGGACCGCGGTGAGGCCTACTTGGAAAGGTAAAAGGGATCATGTAGGCAGTAGTGGAGTTCGGAGGCGGCGTGCAAGGGGATCTGTAGTGCGAGGGTGCCTTAAGGCATGCACATTATTCCATTCCTGGTAGTACAAAGGACCCACACGAGCGGCCTGCGTTCGAGGACAGTCCCAGTCTATGCCCTCCCCTGAAGAGATAGATTACTCTCAATCAAGCTAATAAATGCTCCACATATTAAAAATTTCACTGTGGTTTTACAGTTGCTTTTCTTATATCTGGCGTTGCTGCTGCTGCTGCCTACGGTAATGTCTTTTCACAATTTTGATAGTACTATACATCTTATATTCCTCTTTGTGCGACTTTGCCTGTTATGTTGCTGCTATTGTTATTACTAGCTCTTTTGTTTTTGGCGTCCATGCTGTTCTGGGTTCCTCTGCTTCTGCTGTTGCTATTGCTCATATTGTTGTTGCTGTTGATGCCATTGTTGCCATTATTACTAGTTTAATATTCTTCTTCTATTATTATTATTATTATTATTATTATTATTATTATTATTATTATTATTATTATTATTAATTAATTAATTAGACATAGGCATGGATGGGCAACTCGTACTCACAAAGTTCTAGAAAACCTTAAAAGAGAGAAAGACAGACGGAGCCAGCCGCAGCACTTACAAGTTGTTTGTAGTTTCGCTGCAAAAACAGTTCACTGCCACTGTGCGCTCTGGCGGCTCATGCAGGTGGTCGTGATATCTATTCCATGATTTGAATTTTAGAATGACGCATGGTACAATAATTATAGTAATTTTAGACAGACTGTACCTAAACACAACAGCAAAATTATATTATTTCCTAGCTTTGTAAATTAGTGTAATAGGCCTACTGGAAACACAAACTGAATACACCTTTTCAAGATACAACAAATATAGCTGCAACACTTATTTATTATTACACTATTTGGTAATATTTCTTATTATATGTCTTATTTGAAATTTAGAACGCGAGAATTTACAAGTCTTTATACATTAAAGAGTATTCCTCTGTTCTTACACAGGTAATAGTCTATATTCGCAAACAATCACAAATCCAAGGAAGTATTTTTTACATGTCACGGCAAATGAAATAAACTTACTTCTGAACTGTTTCTGTACATTGAGAGCTTTTACACTTCTTTCTTGTATTAAACTCTGTCTCAAGCACGTAGGCCTAATGTGGAAGCAAAAAGTGTATAAGAAAAATCTGACTTAGGCAGCATTACGAACAGTTCGATTCCTGATTTCGCTGGAATCTGAGTGGTGTTCTGTTCTGTAGATTTATCAATTCGAGCTATAAACTTTCAGGATCTTCTATCGGCTGTAAGCCAAAAGGATTTCAGAAAAATCTCGATTCCTTGTCAATTGTCACTGTCTCTCCAAACTTACCAGTGAATTCTGCTTAGATCTTGAAGTAGAGTCTTATATTGATAAGACGATTTTCTTCCCACTCTTCAAGATAGTTTATAGTCAAGGGAAGTGAAGTTGCCTATGTTCTACATGATACTGCCACATTTCAAAATTTATCCATAAATACTCTTAGCTAGTCGATCATATCTCGTGGTATTCTGTAACTCGCACGCAATACGTGCTAACGATATTTGATATCAGTCTCACCTTGGTGATATTATCCCATTTTCATCTTCAGCTGTTCTAAAGCAGATCTAGACGGTATTTCTTTACTAAAAATTTCACTGTGTTTCTTTGTAACATAAAATGTCATGCGTAAGAAAGTGTAATAGAACATAATACAAGCTTTACCTCCCTTCCTAATAAAAAAACTCTCTCTCTTTCGACTCATCACTAAAGGGAAATGATCTGGGGATTATATCTTTTTTCACTTAAACGAGCCGCGACTTACTGCAGATGCGAGCGAACTTGTGTTGCAAGAACCGCATACAGACACTACACCTATTACAGGATCCTTTCTACCTGCACTGAGGTTGTGTTGACACTTTCAGAGCACGAGTTGCCCACCCATGGACATAGGCCTATATGGACAATCTGATCAATATATTTCGATTTAAGCAAATATTTCGGGGTCATTTCACGTAAAATCTTGCTTTATAAGTTGGGAAACATTGGTCTCTCTATAAGTTACATAAACTGGTTGAAACATTTATCTCAGTGACAGACAAGTTTTTGTAGAATAGTTTAAACTTAGTTCCTTACCTATTTTATTTGTACTGTGGACTGCCACAGGACTCAGACTTCAGGATCTCTTCTATTAAGTAACTTCATAATTTTGATACACAATATCTATACGAGAATGAGCTCTGACTGTTATTCGCTGACGATATGAAATTCTTTCATACCATATAAATCTATTATTGAATGCCAAACTTTTCAACGAGAAATACATTATCGTAAAATGGTCTTACAGAGAAATCATTGAAGTAAATGTTCTCGGATCCTACCTTCACTAAACAAGTATTTTGTTTAATAACAAATTTAATTAAAAATTAAATTGACAGAATTAAAAGTGTCAAAGATTGTAGTATATTTTTTGAGAGTACATTTTATTTTGGGATAGAGTCCTGCTGAGTGACTCCGAAAATAGTTACGAAAAAACCACGTAATTTTTTCAAGGAATTTTATGTTCCAGACTTCCAGGTCTTTACGTTCTCGTTTTATTGAAGGCATTTACAAATAATACACTGCTAAAAAATAAGAGATAAAGCCATTACAACGTCATCTAACAGTCGAGAACGGAGAATTGCCACAAAGCCATATGTGAATTGCCACAAAGGCATATGTGAACTACCACAAAGGCATACAACTTTCCGGTACAACATTTTCCCTCCCACTTTGTAGACAGGGCAACTAGCATGGTTGGTGCGGTTAAAATGCTGTTCTCTTTGTCAAAAGTTAAAAAAGTTGGATACCATGGAAAAAACTTAAATTAAGTCTTATTGCCACGAATTAATGCTAAAAGTTACAAAAGTTAGAAAGTCTTACAATCACTTTCTGCGTTTTAATGCCTTGTTCCTATATGAAACTTTCTTTGTAAATTCAAATCGCGTGATTTGTCCACAGGAATATTCTTGCATGACCTTATCTAAGAAAACATATTTTTTTTTCAAGTGACTTTTTTTTCATGGGTATAATAATTTGTTGTGTAGAAATTCTAATTTTATGTAAGTGTTGGTCTGCAATGTCTTTAGGACTTCTATAAATTTAAATATATGGGGGTGATGATGGTAAAAGTTAGAGTTCAAATCCGAATAGAAAGATTCGCAGGCATTAGTAGTGTGCAGTGAATGGGACGAATAAACTTGACCACATTTCCGGCGGGAAAGTGCTATCTTCACTTATATAAGAGTCTAATAAATAATCACGATATTTATCCACAGCAGTGTCATTAGGCTTTATTGGCATGAAGTCCTCAACGAAACAATCACTCACTTCGTCAAGACGAAGAAATGGTAGGCCATAAACGAAATTCAACCATTTCCCAACTTCACCTTCATCATCAGCAAATTGTTTTGAAACGCCGAGTTGTTGCATTTTTCTGTGCCACGCTTGCCCCAAATTGAATGTACAACCTTCAATTTTACTATGTGGAAACACTGTTTCGATGGCTATCTTTGTGGGAATGTCAAAGTCAATGAGAAATTAAGAGGGGAAATTCCAAGATTTTTCAAAACGCCTAACAGCCTAGTATAGGTTCCAAGTGCCTTATTTGGCAAAAGTGCGAATAACAAAGTATGTAGATATTATTTAACAGCCCATGCACAGAATACAATTGATAAAACTGACGGTTACAATATTGAAATGTCCCATCCATGTAGACAGTTTCTGCATTTTTCAAAGCTGGTACATTTGTGGTACAAGAAAAAAAATCACTAATTAACTTTCTACATCGTTTTCAAGAATAAAATCTTCGCCTCTATTTGTCTTTATGGTCATTGATTCCAGCACTTCTTGGACATCTAGTCTTGTTTTATGCAATGCGGGATATACAGCTGATCTGGCAAAATGTATATTTCGTCTAATAAGTTCAAGATCCGCTGTTGTCAACTCAACTTCATTGTCATGATTTGCTAATTCATTACGAAATTTTTTTTAAGGTTTTTTAGATAAGTTTTCTGTTGTTTTTCTTTTGAATGTATTGTTTATTTCTTGTCGATTTAATTTTACCTCGACTATGCTCGTATGATGAGTAAAGTCACACTTACCCATGTCACATATTTCTTCAGTTTATCCTGTTATGTAAACCTTCGCTCTGCAGCTTCTTTGGACACACCGCCATGTATGTTTGTTATTTTTAGATATACAATGAACATAAAACTTAAAATTGTTGATCACTAAACGTTGTTTACTTCTTTTCACTGTAAGTCAAATGCACTGTCATCACTAAGCAGGGTAGGACAGACACTGAAACGAAACATAAGCAACTTGATTGACACAGGTACCAACAACAAACTTTACCGCAGGTAGTTTTGTGGCAATTAACATATCTCGCAGATACCAACTCTGAATTGACCGCAGGTAATTTTGTGGCAATTAACGTATCTCGATCTTATAACTATCTTTACCTGTTCGGGTTTTGTGGCAATTCATCCGGACCCCCAACAGTAACTCTGCAAACTTAAAGCAACATAGTTAATAAAGACGCCGTTAAATTAAAATAGTGGCACTGAGATTCGTTATTAAATCAGTCAGCTATAGAAATGTTGATCATAAGATGGTGACCCCACGGGTTATAAATACCGCTTCCAGTTTAGGGGCTGTTTACTTTGGAATCTCATGTCGTGTTGACAGTACATCCACAGTCTAATACTTACAGTCGCGCAACTTCAACACTTTCTTTGCCAACATTCGCGACACTAGCGCCCAAGCGGCAGGCAAGGCACTGGTAATAGGGTTGATACAATCTCGTTCAGCCAGCACGTGCTTTAAAGAGATGCGAGATGTTATAAACGTTTTAATAATGCGTCGGAATAAAGGCAATGTGTGCAATGACGAAAATTGCAGTAACAACAAGTTTAAATCTCCGAATTTGTCGTTCTTCAGATTCCCTAAAGACCAAGAGAAAATCATAAATCAGTCATAACCAATAATCCACGTTGTAGGTAGCCTACGTATTGTGTTCTACAAAACATTTATTAGTTATCAGTTACCTATTTGTATGTCAAAGTAGATACCTGTTACAGTATATTATTTTTTTGCAGAGATCATATGTTTAAATGTGTAACCATTCCGATTTTGGATAATGTATCTAGAGTTTTTAATGCAAGTAATTCCATAATTTTTGTATTCGTGTTTATTTCTTTATATTTTTCAGAAGTTGAACGTTATATTGCATTCAAGTAGGGATCATGGTGTTAATTTTTTAAGAATTCATGGAGTATTGTAATCCTTTTGCGAAATATTCACTTCTTGAATAAATCCGGAATGTGTCGATAAAATTTCTGATGTGTTGGTGTAGATTCATGTGGCAGACGTATTAAGTTCTCAAGAAATAAAAGAGCCTTTTTAAATTTAATATAAAAAATAATCTTTTCTGTAATAATTTGCATAACTGTTAACTGTTATTGGTGTTGATTTTACATTCCCAGTGATTATTTGAGCCGTTCAGAGCAGAAGTGGTGTAAGTCAAAATTAGGTAATGAGGGTTAAAGTAAAAATTCTGTAAAATACAGGGCAAAGTAGCAATTAATATATCATTCGTGCTATTCACTGACTACTAATAGTTTAAATAAATTCAATATTAACTGCTACTTTGCGCTGTAATTTACAGAATGTTTACTTTAACCCCTCATTACTCATTTTTGACTTACACCACTTCTGCTCTGAAAATAAAATTAGGCCTACATTTTCGAAGTTAATATTGAAGTTACAATTTTTTCAACAAAATTGTGTGTTCATTTATTTGTTCTCACCTACGTCATATTAACAGTAAGTGCATGTAAATTACGTATTACATAGGTAGGATAAGTTAAAATTAAGCTTATGTGTGAAAACTGGAAATGTAATGTAAAATGCGGTAAACTTGCCACAAAAATTTACACCATAATATCAGACAGACCAACGAGTTAGAAAGAGAAGACTATAGAGTGGCCATGTTGTCCTGTACAGCGCTCTTTGCGGTGCCACCGCGAAACACGGCAGATCTGAGCTAAGCGCCCACCTTTGTAAAAATTCGTCTGCTTACAATGTTGTATAACGGAGGTAAGAAGTACAAAAAAACGAAGAAAAAACATGCCTGTTGTGTGTGCTGCATATAACTGCAATGTCAAAAGGATAAAGACAACTGATATATCATATTTCATGTAAATTTTATGAAGTTAAGTCCATAGTTTTGTTAATTATCAGCATTTTTTTCATGCATAAATGTGTAACAACGCCCGGCATAAATAAAATAAATGGTTCACTGGTAATGTACTTAAAACTAGATACGGATAAAATCAATACAATTCCGTTTCAGACCCAGTGAAAAACAAATAGCAATACAATATTAAAACTGTATTTCGACACCGGCATCCTTTATTTCTGCTCCTTCTGTCCTTACTGCTTATACAAGAAGACGATGAGCTGTAGCTTATAAGAAGTAGGCCTATTTCGAAGACAAAGGATTAATAAAATAAATGGTTCACTAGTAATAAAGTTAAACTAAATACGGATAAAACCGCTACAATTCCGTTTCAAACCTAGTAATAGCAATCAAATATTAAAATTGTATTGCGACACTCGCATCCAAAATAACGCAAAACTCTGGGGTAGGTCGTATTGTTGTTAGTATTTTGACTGGAAGGACATGAAAGAACATAATTGAGCACCCACGTGCAATAATGGGGTAAGTATGAATATATATTTTCGTAACTACTTACCCCATTATAGTACGTGGGTGCTCAATTATACACTATCTGTGGTGCCACAGGCCTTGAAAGGCTCAGACAGACCAGCCGGCTGTTGGCTTCACGTTCACACTTCGATAATAATTAAACTTTACTGTAACAAAAAAACTGAAAGCGAGTTTTGTCATGTTTCACCCACGTTACAAGCTTGGAGGTAAAGGTTGTTTACTACAGATAGGGCCTACTTTCATTCTATATCTTATGGTATAGTAAATAGTTTTGCAACGTGTAGAGACTGGGAAAACAATTTAATAAAATCATCCGAATCATACTCGTTCATTTTATAGGCAATTTTGCAGGTCGCATTTAAAAGAACCTAGGAATATTAACATTTTCTTCAGTATATTTGCTAGGACTTCTTGTCATACTGCATGACAATTTTGCTTAGGTTATTCTTTTAAGCATTCCTTCTAGGAATAGCTCAAGTGTTTTAAATTTAGCGTACATAAGTTTAGATTAAGTTCCTAGCACGTATTTGACGAAATACTAGGTTTTTCCACTTCAGTTTAACTGATTTATGCAAACGAAATTAAGACAGCTGACGATTCTAATGTCAGTTATCACCACGCCCACTTTGTTTTGGGCGCATAAGTTCATTACCGACGGTCGTTCAATTTTCTTCAAACATGGCGGCGCAATGACCGCTCTATATCTTTCTCTTTCTAACTCGTTGGGACAGACACAGCAGTATGTAGCCCAGCGTTGCCAACCGTGGCCGAATTCGGCTAAACGTAGCTTAATTTTTAGTCATGTAGCTTGTAGCAGAATGGTCGTAGTTGAATGTCAAAGTCCCTATTTACACCATAGAGTTACTAAATAACCACTAGACCGCTCACTGGCGCTAGTGTTATGCTCCCAAATTGAACAGCCGGCGGGCGGCCATTTGTTTGTTAGAGCTGAATAAGCACAGTTCTTTCGTGTGCTGCTTTTAATTGCAGCAATGCACACGGATGTAAAGATAAAGTAGGAAGGAATGTTATGTTTCAATGATTAGTTAATCCTTCATTTCTAAGACTTTTTTTCTCCATATTATGTTATAGAAGACAAATTATTGTACTTGTCATGTGACTCTTTATGCTTCAAGTTTCCTCTGAGTAAAGATTTTCTTAACCGAAAGTGGATAGGTGCAATCCGCAAAGAGATTTTCTACCCTACAATGAATCATTCAGTGCGTTCAACTCCTTTCGAAGATAGTTTTTACCTTTCAAACTATGCTATTACCATATACATTGTTATTGTTCTTCATCCACTCCATATCATTCATTTTCTTCGAACAGTTCTTTTTTCAGTGCATATATGAATAATTATTCACCGAATTTAAAGCTACAGAAACTGCATAAGTTATAATTTCGTTTTAATATAACTGATTGAAAGTAGTTCTTATCTTAGTTACGAATTAATGAAACATTTTCTTATGCTACTACTGCTGCTACTACTACTACTACTACTACTACTACTACTACTACTACTACTAATAATAATAATAATAATAATAATAATAATAATAATAATAATAATAACAATATTAATGCTTTTTGACTTCATGCAGCAGTTCAACCTATGGATTGAATTAAAAAGTTGACATTAATTCTTTTATTAATCGTGGTTATGAATATTCACATTCAGAGTTCCTACGAAAATGATACAAGTCTGACAGCCAGGGTTTCCGGGTATCCCAATTTAGGCGGGATTCTCCCAATTTCCTGGTTGAGTCCCGATTAAAGCGAGTCGGGATTGACAAAAATCCCGATTTTACAGTTTATTATTTAAACAAATTATGTCGGTATTTCCTATTATTCGATATTTTTATTTAGGCCTATATATTTATTCAAATGGTAACATTGTAAACATAGAAGTAACACGGATATTTAGTAAGTCTGTGAGGTAGCCCAGCTGATTGCCGTAAGGCAACTAAACTCGCAAAATAATACCTACTTCTCCTAGTTCTACCGCATTGTTGATTAATCCGTTTCGGTCCCTGGTCGCTGCTCTCACAATTATTAAATATTGTGTACTTTGAGTGCGTTGAATGGCAAAAAAGATAGCGTTTTAATATCTTATTTTACACTAACAACAGACGCATACAATTGCTGTGTTAAAAAATTTAGTGAATTGTGTTTAAACATGGATTCATCGTCAGATAGTGAAACTGTTGCAATACCGGTTGCAAAGTTAATTTAGTAGCAAGTGGTTAAAACATATTCGTGATTAATAAAAGAAAAAATTATAGTGTTCACTGTACTGTGTGTCCTTTATACTTTAGTGTTTATCACGGAGGCGAATAGGCCTATTGCATTAAAAAGCACGCAAACACTAATTTGCAGAAAACTGCTATACATTTTATGGTAAAGTGTTGATAAGACTAATGTCTTAGGTTAGCTTCTGATATCCCGATTTCTCTCGCAGAAAACCTAGCAACTCTGCTGACAGCAGAAACACGTTATTAAAGGTATCTCGCAAAGGAAGTATTGTTCCTTTACAGAAAAACATTTAGCTTTACGATACGCAATACACGTATTCAAATAGCGGTTTCGAAATCTCGCGCGTTTCTACCAACAAATGGCGGATTTCTGCTGCTTCAATTTGGGAACATATTTCTCACTTCTCCGCTACGGCGTGGTAGGGGCTCGATTTACACTTGCTATTTGTCGCGCAACATCAAGCGCTTTCTGTCGGCTATATGTAGCATCACCGTTTACACTTGGCAGATTTTTCTTCCACAAGCCGACGCAAGTTGTTGCGCTTTCTGTCGGCTAAATGTAGTATCACCGTTCACTCTTGGCAGATTTCTCGTCTGCTACTCGAGGCTAGTTGTTGAGGTCGAGCAACGTGTGAATGATGAGGTGAGCCTTTTAAATGAACAGAACGGATTTTAACAATAAAAAGTAGCTGTTTTAGCTTCTGCAGCTTCAAGTGTTTTGTTAGCTTGCACTAATGAGAAGCAAAAAAAAAAAAAAAAGAGAGAGAGAGAGAGACTGGGAAAGGAGATGGAGGTCCAGAAGGCAGGAGAAGGGGTTATTCCATGTTCTCAGTAAAGATTTCAAACTGGAACAAAATTGTCCAATAGATATTTATTATATTAAAATGAATTGAAAGTTTAATTTTTTTCTTGCATATTGACTTCTGATGTTCTTAATTTTTGTCTTGATGTCGGAGGGAATAGTATTGGGACGAACAGACTCCAAATTTTTACAAATAAACTCCAGTGCATTTTTCCTCCGAATCCTATTGTGATAGTCCTTATTTCTGATGTCATAAACGTATGGAAATTCCTCGTAAAGCTTGATTAATTTCATTCCTTGGTTTTTGTTCCACTCTGACATGATGCTACAAAGCGCGCGGAAAGAGAGAAACAGCTGATTAAAAGTTGTCTGCTACTGCTTTTCCGAACCATGTTCGGGTCCTGTCGCTTCAATTCGGCTGGCCCACCTAGGAAATGTCGCACAGAAATAGAAACAGCTTCTACTCAGCAGATGTCGAAAGGAAAGGAACGAAATCCGTACTGCGCATGCGCCCGCGCTGTAAGTCGAACGACAAATAGCAAGTGTAAATAGGGACAAAATGTAACCGAATTGAGATTCGATCGAGCGACCATCTGTGAATACTCTACTTTTATGTTGTAAACACTTTATTTCAACAAATTTATTTTCTCATACTAATACCCACCATAATTTCCTCACTTCCTTATTAAAATTACGAAAACATACCGGTAGAAACTTTGTCAGACTGAATTCTGAACAATGCGACCCACATTTATGGCAAGGATAGCATTGCTATTTTCAGTTTTATTTTCCTATTATGTGAATAGTGCCTATTACACCTAACTGACAATTTCTGTACTCGTGAATTTGCAGACACTTGTCAGGCGGTTTATTAGGGGTCGCCTACCCAACAAAAGTAAACCAGTAACCTGTCAGTTCCTCTGTTTGTGAACTTCCCGGCACACAGCAGAGTTTTTATTAGGGGTCGCCTACTCCGCAAAAATAACCGTACTCCGACTTCAAATAACAATGAAACTTAAGCCTCTTAGATTTTAAAAACTGGCTTGCACAGGTCCTACGTCACTTCCGGTTGCAGCCGATTTCGCGTGGCTTTCTTCCCAGCGTGGTGTTTGCCGTTCCTAACCTATTTCGTTCTGTTTATATCTCAGATATTGTATCGCGTACCTTCCTGTTGTCTCCACTTATTTCCCCTCTGAGCTGGTGCTTCATTAACGCTTCTGGCGTGCTGCGTTTGACTATTCGCGCGGTTTGATGCTATGTATTTACGAATTGTTCTTCCTTCGCTAGAACTCAGTCGCCATCGCCGCCGCCATTATACTTTGGAGCATCTTCAACGAGCATTTAAAGAGCGCAGCCCCAATGCTCATAAAAGCCTGGACGGACCTCTTCAATGAATGCTTGTTGAGAGGGAGTATTCCAGAGCGTTGGAGAACATCGAGGATTAAAGCGCTATATAAGGGGAAAGGCAACGCTAGTGACCCTCATACATACAGAGGCATCGCTCTGGAATGCACACTCCTGAAAATACTGACGAAACTTGTCGCAGAAAGAATAACAGCACTAGTGGACCATCATATACCAGTAGAACAATTTGGCTTCAGAAAGAACCGCTCCACAATACAAGCCGTGGAATGCCTCCAAGAAAATATAAAAGAAGCGCTCCACCACCCGAAGGGGAAACTCTACACGGTGTTTGTGGACTACACAAAAGCGTTCGACACAATCAATAGAACAAAACTCATAGCCAAATTAGAGAACCTGATAGGAAGGAGAAACCCCATAGCCAGACTGATAAGGGACATCTTGATGGAGAATAGTATTCGGATCGACGACACAATAACAGTGTCAACACCGATAGACCAGACAACAGGAGTTCTTCAAGGGGCTCCGCTCAGTCCCCTGTTGTTCAACATAGCGACACACGACGTAGTAGAGGCAACGAAAGCAGAAGGACTGACGACTTATCTGTATGCAGATGATATGGTCATGGCATCCACATCACGAAATACGCTGCAAGGAGCACTCGACCAATTGGTAGAATGGGCCAGAGGAAATGACCTCACTTTAAACAGGACAAGAACAGTGGCGATGACGTTCAAAAGAGGGGGAAAACAAGCGGCAGCAGACGTGCTGTACCTGGAGGGCGAGCCACTGACCAACGTAAAGACTTTTAAATACATGGGGATAACCCTGCAACAAAATGGATCGACATACACAGCCCACATCAAATACAGAGTGGCAGGGGCAATGATCGCCATGAATGACATTCAGTACCTAACCAGGATCTCGTTGGAAACGGCGATGAAAATCTTCACGGTTAAAATAGTGCCTATCATCACATATGGCCTCGAAATCGTCTGGCAATACCTCACTAAAAGTAACCTGAAGGACCTCGAGAAAGTGAAAGCGACACATCTGAAACGGGTACTTGGCCTGTCCAGATTTGCACCATCCAGAATCGTCTATGAGCTAACCAGAGAACCTATGTTACTCGAAGACCTACGGCTGCAATTTCTACTGCCATCAACATCAGCATACGAGAGCACCGTCATCGAACACCAACGTAAGAAAGCAGAAATATGGGAGGA
The DNA here is from genome assembly GCF_040183065.1 of Periplaneta americana. Lineage (NCBI taxonomy): Eukaryota > Metazoa > Arthropoda > Insecta > Blattodea > Blattidae > Periplaneta > Periplaneta americana. The sequence continues at coordinate 91,208,474 of NC_091126.1, forward strand.
GTTCTACGTCACGGACGCCATGGCCAGAGAGGACTGGAAGGAGGCCAACTACCTACAGAGACACCTGGTGACCAGATTCGCGACCCACGGCTTCCACTTCAAAATATGCCGCAACACCAGCTTTCACGACCCGAACGAAGAGTGCATGTGTTTACTTTGTGACGAACTATGTGGAAGATACCATGTGATGGAGTGTAAAAACCGATTAGTTTCACTGACCAAGTTCTGCAGCAGCGAAAGCTAAAATAATATATTATCCTGCACATTGTGCGCACTTCCGTTATTATTAAAACTGGCTCTTCCCATGCATATCTATCTCATTGTCCACTTGTTGCGACACTTAGTGCAAAACATTGTAAACATCATAACATTGATCGTCGATTCTATTTATTAGGCCTACTCAAGAATAAGGGCTATGTCTAAAGTTCTAAAATCTAAACTATCTTCATACATACCGCACTTTACGAATGGTCTTCTGATGACACAGTGTTTAGGCCTACAGTGGGAAGGCCGGGAAGGGCCAGTTTTTAAAATGTGTGAGTCTTATGTTTCATTGTTATTTATTTCATTTTATGGTGTCTTCCCCCGTCAGTATACTGGAAATAAGGAAAACAGTCTTACATGTGTCTTATTTCCAGTCACTCGAGTTCCATAAGATGGGACGTACTTAGTAAACGTAACTTTTGTGTGCAGTTTAGTGTAGTGTGTTGTGATTTCATCTTGAGTTCTGACAGTGAGTGCCAATCATCCACGAGGAAGGAAAGCCTGCCGCATAGAAATTAATCCATTTAATAAGCTTGCTACGAACACACTGAATGGTCTCCTGTTATCATCGCATGCTAAGATCAATGACAAGTCAGTGTTATATCCTAAGGCAGGACCAAGTGACGAACAGGGAGAAGAAGAGGTTGACGGTTTCTTCAATGTGTGTTAATGTTTACAAAATTTTAACTGTAAATATCTACCTATAAATAAGTAGACAAATATGTATAAACACGTATGTGTTAGCAAGTGTTATCAGAAGGATCAACTAGATTTCATTATGTGAGTTAATAAATACTTTCCCTTCTTATATTTCTGCATGCTTTGTAGACTGGGTTGAGCAACGCTTTACCAAACCTTTAGAAGTGTGTTGATAATTAGGCCTATGTATTGATTTTTCGGTTTGTAAGAAATAATAATGATTATTATAAATATTAGCATTAATAACCCCATTAATAATAATAATAATAATATTAATAATAATAATAATAATAATAATAATAATAATAATAATAATAATAATAATAATGTATTCGTAGATCTTTCGAATTATTTTTATTAAATTAATATAACGGGCAATGAAATCATGGTTAAACGCAGCACATTGAACAACATATACGCAAATTCTTCAAGTTTTGAGCGTAGCTTAATTTCAGTCTTTGTAGCTGAATTTCGGGATGTTTGTAGCCGACTCGCTCGTGTTCAGGTTGGCAACGCTGATGTAGCCCAACAGTAGCCACCTCACAAAGCGTTATCAGTAGACTATGGAGACTATATAGGGATACTGGAACTGTTGAAAGATGGCCTGACCAAAGTCGTGCTAGATCGGCAACACCTAGAGATAACCGTTACCTTGGTCTTTTGGTTCGCCGGAACCGTTAAGTCCACGCCTCTCTACTTCAAAGAGAATTTGCTTTGGCAGCAGGATAGGAAGGCGTTAATCGTTTACATGACATTGGACTTCGTGCCCGACGACCAAGGAGACGTGTACCTCTTCTTCTCCTCCTTTCCCCGAAATAATGTTTATATTGAGAAAAACGTCTCTCGACTTCGCATTAAGACAAGTAAGTCGTGCAAATTTAAAACACTGCACGTCGTGATTCGATATATAGCGTGAACCGTAAGTAATGCCATTAATTTCAAATTAAATTCCTTAAGTTATTTAAAACAAAAAGTTTGTTTAATACAATTTTTCTCCTTTGTGCTTCTTTTTAGAGAGAAAAAAAATTTTTGATGAAATATTTCATAGCGTATTTTGGGAAAGCTATTGAATTAATTCCCAATATGCTCAGTCAGTTTAAGAGAGGAGTGTATTATGATAATAAATTACTGAAAGGATTTCAGTTTTGTCCCTTAAGTGTGCATAAATTTGATCCAAACCAATGGAAGGTTTCGTTCCGCAAAGCAATTTTAAACCCTGCTGCGCTGTGACAACACTAGCTGCCTGGACAGATGCAGCTCGCGCAATGGGTGAGACAACGAGACCGAGTCACAGTCTCTGTGACCGAGTACTACTTTAAAATTAAAGTGGGAGGTAACTATTTCTAACTGGCTGAAGAAAATGCTCGTAGTACGAAAAAAAGGAGATTTTTAGAAATCATTAATTACATTTGTATTGTGTAAAATAAGCTTTTCTTATTGGCAGTATTTACCGAATATGTAACTAAAATAAAGTCGAAGAGTTTGAAAATAAAATTATTTGTACATCAGCATTATAAATAGTCTTCATCGTTAGTGAAAATCGTGCTTAATATGCCACATTATCGTACTAGTGCCATAAAATATTATCATGACAACTAAAACGTCATGAATTCTATTAAGAAGCCATAACTTGCATCATAAAGTTAACATTATGAAACGATTTACCAGTTCTATAATATTTAAGATATCAAATTTGTCACAGCAATCTCTTTTTTCATAGACCATGATATCAAACTACATATTACAAATCTGATGTTATTTCTTTATTAATATTCTTTTATGCCATCCTAGCACTATAAACAGGTTGTTACTACATCGAATATCGTTCATAATTGGCTTATTATGGCACGCGTGCCGATAAAAGCAATGAAGTATTCGCTATATGACGTAATACCGGAACGCTTGGATCGGGATGCATGTATTTCGTCTGAATATCTTCTACGCGTCATGTAACAAGAAATGAAATGCAGGATACAAGGTATCGTATCATTTATTTCCAATCTTTAACAATTTTGCATCACTTTTGTAACATCACAAAAAACAGTTGTGTGGTTGAGAGAAACTGTATTAACAAAACAAAGAAACATTTTGTAACATAACTTGCAAGGTCAGACGCAACCAATCGATACGAACATATGAAGACAATTTGTCATCTATTTTCATTATTTCATTAATAGTTATTTCCTACAATTTATAATGCTAAGATGTCATAAAATGTTGTATCCAACTTATGGATAATTTTATTATGACACTCGTGCCATAATCGTCAAGATTATACACTTGTTAAATAATTAACTATTATAATACTGTATACAAAAAATAGCGTATAAAACTCATTTATAATGTTATACAATTATTACATTCATTACGTTCGTTTCATAACATTTACTCATGTAATAAACTGTAACATTATATACTTGTTTCATAATAATTACTATTTTAATTATTTTGTTCGTTACTTCAACGTAAAATAAGCATTTCGTATTTTTATTTTTTCCTTCAGAGTTACAATGTTTTAAAATTTGGTTTTTATAACATGAAATATGCATCGTTATTGTTCACGATCTCTAGAATATTCAATTTAAATGGGAGTGTAGAAATATTATCTATTTAGTTTGAAAGAAGCGTGTCTTATTGCCTGTGTTCTCTCAACATTTTTTTTATTAAAATTAGGTTGTAGAGTTTATTTTAAATTGTCCCAAGATCTTGTTCAACTTGAAACAAGCAGTGTTCATTCTCCGTTATCTAACACAGTTTAAACACAAAAATTAAACAGTATATCATCTATATTTTTCTTACCAGTTTAAATGCAATGTACATGGCATGATGGCATTGACCTTCAACAATTCAGGTGGAGAGGTTTGTTCAAAGCAACACAACTCCCAGCTGGTTGTAGGGCGCAACGTTGCAAGTTCTCATAATTCATGTATTTTAAAAATGCACGTTTTTCTGGAAAACTATTCAAATATAGTAAAATGGTATTTGACTTTTTTGTTGCTTTTTACTCAAGAACTCACCCATCAGAATTATCGACATTAGTTACAGTTCACCCTGTATAGCGATGTGAAAAACATTTCTAATACAAGTCGACCTGGTTGGCGAGTTGGTATAGCGCTGGCCTTCTATGCCCAAGGTTGCGGGTTCGATCCCAGGCCAGGTCGATGGCATTTAAGTGTGCTTAAATGCGACAGGCTCATGTCAGTAGATTTACTGGCATGTAAAAGAACTCCTGCGGGACAAAATTCCGGCACATCCGGCGACGCTGATATATCCTCTGCAGTTTCGAGCGTCGTTAAATAAAACATATTATTATTATTATTATTATTATTATTATTATTATGATTATTTCTAATACAACAGATTGCAGAATAACCCGCATTTCTCACCAGGATGATTTTCATTACCTTATGCTGCACTTTTTCTGAAATTGGTTCTGATGATATTCTTTTAATATATTCATATATTTCCCCTACAAGTTTTAGAAATCTGGCATTGAAATATTCATTGATTCCATATAACTTCATAACATTTAAGTAAATATTGAATTTGTTAAGAGCTGTTCCACTTGGAAGATTTCGATTTGTGTATATTTAAATAAAGTTTCTGAAATGAGGATTTCCAACTTTAGAAAATGAAATATTAGCAGGTACCTACATTTCACATAATTCTTGAAAAAATTAACATGTATAGCTGAAATTATTTTTCATTCTCTTTGCTTGCTGACACATTAACTTTTTTAATATTTTCCCTGATTTATGGAGATATAATGTCGTTTTAGTTCTTGACGTTTTATTATTTTTATTTTTTGTTATTTAACTACGCTGTATCAACTACTAGGTTATTTAGCGGTGATGAGACTGGTGATAGCGAGATGGTATTTGGCGAGATGAGGCCGAGGATTCGCCATAGATTACCTGACATTGGGAAAAACCTAGGAATAAACCCAACCAGCTAATCAGCCCAAACGGAGATCGAACCCGCGCCCGAACGCAACTTCAGACCGACAGGCAAGCGCCTTAACTGACTGAGCCATGCCGGTGGCTTTGACGTTTTAATCCCTCAAATTTTATTCTTTCTCAGACAACTTACATAGTATTTTTCTCCTTTTACTGTGAAATATTGACTTCCAAATTCTTCTATAAGCACATTCAACTTGAAAGTACGTGATGTTGCTTGTTCCATCTTAATAAAACTGCACTACACACTGTGAGTATAAATAACAGCGGGAAAAAAAAGATACGTAGCTTCACTCGGTAACTATCACACTGTTCACTTATGAAAGCACTTCAGAACGGTTTCTGAAACGAGACTATACACTCACTGACTACCTTCCTACCCTGTCATATATATCCTAACTCGCGTTATGTTTTTGCTGATATGTTTTTACGATGGAATTGATCCATCTCTGCTTTATAATATATGTTGAAATTGTTGACCATCTTGTCCCCCACAAGTGGAATATCGGGTAAATATGTCATCTAATCCAGCCTCTGCTAAAACTGGTCTGATTTTAGAGCGTTCTTTAACACCGATCCTGTGTTCTCATTTATTCCCTAACTTACGTACTGCCTGCCTCGTGAGTCGTTAAGTATTCGGAAATTTCGCAATAAACTCCGTACAGACCCGACAAGCCGATTCATACTTACGATATGTCTTGCACACAAACACTCTTTCTTCTAGATATCTAGAGTCAAATAGCGAGCCCCACGAAGCTGCACTCACAGCAATCGCACGATTACACAACACGCATGGGAGCGTCCAAAGTGAAAGGGAATCGGGGAGCAGAGTGGGCGGCACACCCTACACTAGTGTCGGCCTGTCCACATGCGTTAGGCCGGTAAACCAAACCAATAACAAGAGTGTAGTTGTAGTAACAGTAGTAGTGGTAACAACTTCAAGGTAAATGCCAAGTAATCCCATGGGGAATTTTCGGACTCCTGCCAAATTCCATTTCGTTGACACCAATTTTACCCACGCTATATAATCTCGCCTGATACAGAGTCGTTATATAACCTACCGTATTTAAAATTAGTATGCAAAGATGAAAAAGGAAGAGTAATAACTTGAAATATACTAAGCATTATTCTTCTCACCAACTTAATCAAGTCCACACTTGTGGAGTAACGGTTAGCACGTCTAGCCGCGAAACCAGGTGCCCGGGTTCGATTCCCGGTCGGGACAAGTTACCAAGTTGAGGTTTTTTCCGGGGTTTTCCCTCAACCCAATATGAGCAAATGCTGGGTAACTTTCGGTGTTGGAGACCGGACTCATTTCACCGGCATTATCACCTTCATCTCATTCAGACGCTAAATAACCTAAGATGTTGATAAAGCGTCGTAAAATAACCTACTAAAATAAAAACTTAATCAAAGAAGTCTTCTGGCTGGAAATCTGTTGAGTCCTTCCTGGCCATTTTAATCTGTAGACCTACATAAAATAATTTCAAAGAATACAAATGTTAATAATGTAGAATTACGGTACAAGACACAAAGCAAATGACATATTTGTCTTCCCCGATCCCAGTGGCGTGATATTAATGCGTAATTCAGTAAACGCAAACTTTTTGTGCTCTCACTACTCTAGTATTTTAGTTCTTTAACCTCTAAGATACTATGCCTAGCCGCAGTCCACAGATCCAGCGAAATCTGTGGTGGAAAAGAGACTAAGGGAATTCGGCCTCACATATTCTCATGTGTTATCTGTCGTATAGGTGAAACCGAACCTTAGCTTCTGAAAACATATATAATTAAAAAGAGCGCTAACTGACCTACAACTAGTCAGTAGACTCAGTAAGAGTAACACTAATAATGGTAGGTAACTGGTAGTCGATTTACTACATGTGTAGTCTTTCATTGAATGTGAAACCAGACTTGGGTTGCTAATTTTGAATTAAGATGTAAATATTCCAAGCCTCCATTACAATTTACATAAACAGTGCAATGTAAATTATACCAGTACATACTTTACGAATACCCCAGTCCTGGACACAAAGGGGTAATGCATGGAAACGGAGAAATCTCCGCCCATGCCCTCCTTTCCTTACACCGCCTTATAAACAAACGCACAGTAAGGTACTCTCCGTCAGTGATGGATTTCGGACGGCCAGAGAGAGCCGGAAGTTCGTAAAAGTTATGATAATGGTATCATAATTATTTCCATATCTGTTAGGTACTTTGCACGTAGCTTAAAAAAATATTTTCCTTTATTTTATTCATTTCTGGCCATAGACCACTCTCTTGAACAGCTCTGGAGACTAACAAGTTGAGAAGGGAACTAAGTTTCCCCCCTTTTTCTTCTCTCCTTTTTACTAGCAAAACTAGTTACATCACTGCCACGTATTTGTAGTTGCATCAGTGGCAGAACTCATATCTTTAATGAATCACAATTTCTGTCCGTATTTCATGGAAGAAAACCTGACTACAAAATAAACGGTTTTTAAGTTTTCTTTTTTAACTAGGAGAACTTTATCCAGTGCATCTCGCAAGAACCACACACGCTACCTACATGAAAAACACTTTCTTCTACTTTGCGGCCAAGGGACGAGCTTTATCGCAGCTGTAGGTTTGTTATCATCAGGTTGTGGTTAAATTAAAGAGCTACCAACTTTCATGCATAATGCGCGAATCATCCGCAATCAGCTCACTACTTCGCTTTCCCACATTGACGCGATAATCTCCAGAATTTAGGCGCGATAGCATAATTTTCGTGTTTGATATTATGTTTTTGTCTCATTGCTATTATTACTATTACTATTATCACTATCCTTATCCTTATTATTATTATTATTATTATTATTATTATTATTATTATTATCATCATCATCATCATCATTATCATTATTAAATGGTATCTCTTACTAAATTCCCATCTCCCGCATTTCATTTATCGTACCGTATTTTGACAAAATGTTACATGCGCTCTGAGATTGCCAAGAATGACGTAAGACGTTAAGTTCACTATTTCGTCGAAACGGCTAAACGCTTGGTCGAATAATGCAAATATGTAATAATAATAATAATAATAATAATAATAATAATAATAATAATAATAATAATAATAATAATTCCCAGATAATTAGGTAACAAACATTGGAGTAACTAATATTTTTGGTCACACAACATATGGTCCACTAACATTTATGTTCATTTTATTTTTTGTCCACGCCACTTTCGGTCACTGTAACCGCCGAGTTAGCTCTGTGGTAGCGTGTCTGCCTCCAGACTAGCCGGCCCGGGTTCGATTCCCGGTGGGGTCAGAAGTTTTTCATGTAAAATTTCTACCTCGAGACTAAGAGAGATGGCGGTGCACAAATTCTAATCACTAGATCAGGCATGTCAATTGATGCCCACAGGAGCAAGCGCGCTTTAGAGCCCAGGAGAGCCTGAGCGCTTTACAGCGGAAAGGAAAGAGACAGACGAAAGAGGTGGTTTATGCCGCTTGGTCGAGCTATATTCAGGGATGGCCAGCACTGATTCAATAGATAAAGGGAAGAGAACTTATTAAAACTGTATCCATGTTAATTTTTAGATTTGCCTGAGAAGTATAAGTGCATTATAAGAATGTAAGTTTTAATTTTAATGCTCATTTTTCACAAGTTTGATTTTTTATTCAAAATAAATATTTTCTCAGCTTTTCATATAGAAACGTGAAATTTTCAGGTATAGGCCTATTTATTTAGTAGCCTTACAAAATGTTTTCGTAAATCTAATATACCGTATATACGTATTACTGAAGATAGTGTATTGAAAATTTTGAAAATATTCGCATGAAAATTGTTTGTAAGGAAATGAATTAACAAAGCAACTACTGTTACATCATAAGCAAAAGATACGTGCCCATGTGTTGTAAAAATGTCAGCTCTATAGCTTCAGCAGATTTCGAGAAAATAATTTAATATTCTGATGATAGGAAGTTGCTCACAAATATCACCTTAAAAGCATAATGCGATAAGAGTTTTGTTATGTAATATTAGATACACTTAAAACAGATACAGTACCTAGGTAACTTTGCTTTGTACTGTAATATAGTTTTGATTAGTTTACTGATTACTTTTGTAAGGCTAAAGATACCATTAATATAAATTCCAACTTATCATGTCATACTCAATCTCTTTCTTTGGAATATCACGTTCCTTATGAATGATGTTTCATCCACTTAAGGTATGTATTAACGTTTTGGAGGAAAATCTACATTTTTTAACCAACCTTTTTAAGATATTTATCAGACAACATATGAAAGTAGACTAACATAACCATATATCAGAAACTTGAATTTCACTTTTTGATTCCTTAAAAAAATAATTAATTAAAAATTATTCTATTTCTTCAAAATGCCATATATTTTCTAAAAATTACTCAATTTTGAAATTTCTTTCACTGAGTTATTGCTGTTTATGCGTACAATGCTCTGTACTAGGATTTTGCAGCTAACATTATTACAAAGAAAATTTTAGTCAAAAAAACGCCATTTCAAACGTTAATACATAGGCCTACCTTAATACAGTATAATATTATACTACTATGGAATTTAAGTGAATATTCCTTCTTAACTCTCTATTATGTTATTAAGATTTAAAACACAAGTGAAATATTAAGAAATCAGTGTTAGTACTTTTGTTTTACAGACAATATAGATAATATTAAACAGAAAGAAGCCATATAAAAATAACGACATAAAATTTCACGTTCCGTTTGAAGTTTGTGCACCACTGTTTTCTTAATCCAACAGGTTGCTTATTCATATACACAACCCTTCCTCTTTCCATACTTGGCGCTTGCTGCCCGCGCACGACGTCAAGGTTAGAGAAATGCGCTTGCTTTGACATCACTGCACTAGATTGTGCACCAATATGCCTGGATTAAATCCCAAATCTCTCCGCAGTGCATATGAAGAGAAGGCATATGTCACTGTTGATAGTGATTCGTCCGTCGGATGGAGACGTTAAGCCTGGCGGCCCTCTTGGTGCTATTCGACAGGAATAGCCTACGTGCCGGCACCGGGTTTCCCCTTCTCCCTTCCTCATCTTCATCATCATCCCCCATTCCAGACACTACACTTACACGAACACTTACACATACACTCACCCTAGTACACGACATAACTCTTCACAGATACACATCATGTACAGCGTGACCCGCCGAAGTGGTGTACAACTAGAAAATGGGTCACAGTTCTGCCATCTATCCGAAATATGCGGAACCCGAATGACGCAAGTGAAGTGGGTAGGCATTGGATACACACACACTTTCGGTCACTGTAACTTAGTCCGCTGTGGGTTTCGTTACATTTTCTTGGTCACAATTCATTTAGTCCACACCATTTTTATTGGTCAGAATTTGTTACAAGTGATATTAATACAGTGGGGAATTTGTTACAATGAGTGCGTACAATACAAGGTGAAGTTTCTCGCAATAAGTTCACAATGTTTCTTAGACCTGCTGTTGTTCCAATGTCTGGCGTGTATAAAATATTATATGGCGACTAGGATCATTAATTCCACTATCAACTTGCAAAAAGTGTTCACTAGTAAGTGTGGTATTATATGACGATATTACTGTATTTCGCACTGCTGGATTGATGCAGGTAATAAAGGCCTATTTGCGTCTGAACCCGGTTGATAGATCGCAGAAGAATATTACTTTCTGGTAGGGTTGAAAATATTCCTTCATCTTCAAAATTCAGATTCTTCTGCTTAAGAATAGCTCACGGTCGCGGTGGTTCGTTCAGATGTTCTCTTGCTCTTCGTTTTAATTGAATGGTAACTGTCCTGACCTCGCAGCCTCATGTGCATTACTTTCTCTTCTTTGTCATTTTCAACATTATCATTAGTTACACACCTCGCATTGCAAATGTCACGCTCCTCACATTTCCAATACTTTTTTTGTGGGTTATTTTACGACGCTTTATCAACATCTTAGGTTATTTAGCGTCTGAATGAGATGAAGGTGATAATGCCGGTGAAATGAGTCCGGGGTCCAGCACCGAAAGTTACCCAGTATTTGCTCATATTGGGTTGAGGGAAAACCCCGGAAAAACCTCAACCAGGTAACTTGCCCCGACCGGGAATCGAACCCGGGACACCTGGTTTCGCTGCCAGACGCGTTACTCTGCAGGTGTGGACTCCAGTACTTCTTGCTACCACTTTTCTTGTCAGTATGAAAGTGATACATAAAAGAATTGTGGATCAAGAGATTACGATTTTTTGTAGTTGGAATTAAGTACGCCATAATTTTCATATGAAAGCGCATTTGAAAAGTTAATTTCCATTGTATCTAAATAATTACACAGTTAATTTCCACGATAAACGAAATATTTATAGTTCAGTATTGTTGGGTGACAAAAAATTGAGTTCATGCTACACAGTGACCGATATGTCTGTTATCTACAAGCCTATAGATATTATTGAAAGAGTCTTGTTGATGCTGGACATATTGTGTATAGACAAAACGTTGTGGACGATGTGACGAAGATCGAAAGTTGTATGACCATATTTGGAGTGGACAAAAAGAAGTGACCGAAGTGTCCTATATTATTATCATTATTATTATTATTATTATTATTATTATTAGCTCCCCAAACAATTCATTACGATTCTGGATGGGTACTGTTCTCATACACTGAGAACATTGAAAATTTCTTCCTCGTGAAGACTCGAACCAGCACTCATTTCGTACCGTGGTATCTTACACATGCACGCTACGGCGAGGGACTTCACAATTAATATAGGTGTTACACTTTTACACAGTGATCCAGAAGTCGCGCACATTAAAATTATAGTGTCTATACTGAATAGTGCAGTTGGAAAGTGCTATCGGTTACAGCTAGATAGCATCATGGGTATTAACAGCAACAAACCTAGACATCATTGTGATGTGTATGAATCAACGAGCTGGAGAATCAAAAGCTTCCACTGGAGTAAGTAGTTAGAATTACACTCGCCAGATGGTAGTGTTGTTACAGTTTTCGTATCAATAGAATTTTTTTACGCTAGATGGCGGCAAAACTAAAGCCGAAAAATAGAGATGTGTATTGTTTTATTAAGCCTTTATGCTTTACACTCTATTCCAAGGAACATTCAGTAAATATGTTAAAGGTTAAATAATTGGCAAACATTATTAATTTACAAGCCGTTCGATAAGGAGTATGATTACTGTACTAATCAAAATCAAGTAATTGCAAACAGAAAGAAAAACCATAATTCTGATGATAAAATGTATCCTGATTTCCTGAAATATTATGATTTAACATAATATACTATTTTATGAGGTGAAACACTGGTCTGAAAATGTCGCTTCCTCAACATATTCTCAAATACTTCACAATAAATTCTCATCTACTTCCGATATACATTAAAAATCAGAATAATTCAACACAAGGCAGTAATACCACGCCGAAAAGTTATGTTTCCAGTAATTGTACAATGCAATAGTCTCATAGCAACACTTCATTGGAGAGGAACAATATTTCAAGATATAAATCTCATAAATTAGATTCTATTTGTGTAAAAATAGGATCCCATTGTAAAATTTATCCTTCAACAATTTGATGAATTCTGGAAAGAAACAGCTAATGAACAATGTTCTAAAAAATACAAGAATTAAGCAATATAATTAGCCGCCCTACCCATTATCTTCTGGATTAGTTGCCTCATAGGTGGTGCCTTGTTGGTATCACTTGTGAGGTTCAGACCTGTCTTCGGACAGTTCACTAAACAACAATAAAAACAAGGGGTATAATTGAGCCGTTCAGAGCAAAGTGGTGTAAGTCAAAATTGGGTAATGAGGTTTAAAGTAAAAGTTTTGTAAATACAGCGCAAAGTAGCAATTAATATGTCCTTCGTGCTATCCACTGACTACTAATAGTTTAAAAAATGTGTAGGCCTACATTTATCGTTTTTCCCATGAACCCTTCAAATGTGAATGATTTATATTATATAATTATTAAAAATAAACTTTGCGTAACTTGTTTATTTTCCTTTAACAATTCCTCTTCTTGATATTTGATGTACACATTAGCAGATCTGTCACACCCCTTCCATTCCGTATACTATAAAAACATGAGGGACGGATGTTCAAATGTCTTCAAACATGGCGGCTGCAAAGCCACTCTATGAAACTCTAGCTCGCTGGCATGCATGCACTGACGCTTGCAGTAGTCCTTTGTTTATTGCTCGGCAAACATGTCGTTTTCCAAGGGCAACGAGTTTTCATTGTTGAACATTATTTTTCCATTCGTTCTTATGCACGTGTTGTAGACGAGTTTCGTAGGAATTATACGGATGTGACAGTGCCTAACAATTCGACCTTAACGAGATTAATCGCCCGTTTTAGGGAATGTGGATCAGCGCTTCTTGACAATGATGAACGTGATTGTTGGTTCCAGCAGGACAGTGTCACATGTCACACATCTAATGAAAGCATGCAGTTTTTTCGCGAGTTTTTGGTGATCGTGTCGTTTCTCAAGGATTATGGCACCCACGTTCCCCCGATTTGACGTCCCCAGATTTCTTCCTGTGGGGTTACCTTAAATGAAGATTATACAAGAACAGGCCGCACACTCTGGAGGAACTAAAGATGAACATTACGGAGATTAAATCAGTGTATGCGTGCTCAAAAAAGTGGCCGAAGTCATGGTAAAAGTGTTCGTACACGCATTACTGAACGGGGCTGCCATTTCCCAGCACATATTGTGAGAAATGATGTAACTCATGTGAAAACTCATATAAGTAAACGTAATAAATTAATCTTTATAAATATATAATATGTGAATTTATTGGGTCATTTGCAGAATTTGTATACAAATGACGTCCATCAATTCATACCCTTCCCATTATTGTATTTATAATAATAGAGTTATAAATTCCTAACAGTGAGTAATTTCAATACTAATGTAGTAAACGTCACAAGAATTATTTCCTTCATGTGAAATATTTTACGAGAATAAAATAAAATTCTCATAGTAACAGCTAAAATGTTTAAAATGAAGCATGATTATGTGCACATAAAGGTTTGTTTAATAATTTAATTGAGAGAAAAAGAAAAGAAACATTTGATATTATCAAAACTTCTTCAGTTATGTTTGAGTTTATATTTCCTTAAATACGATTGCATAATTACTCTAGTCCAGTAAATCAGTCAGATCTGTTACACCATTTCTTTCCTATGGATACACAGTTGAAAATGAAATCCCGCAGATGTCAGCACAAGCCAGGATGATGCACAAAGGACCATCTTGATTGCACTGCTATGTTCACTCATTTTGATTTGGCGAGTTTGTGTGTCATACTCTTGCTTTGTGTTTTAGTCTAAGCGTGCATTTTTACTCTGTCAGATCTGTTTGTTTTGTGTTTTCCACAAATAACAACATATAAAGTCAAGATAAAGAGGGCATAATAGTACACGTGTGCCGTAGTTAAGTTGCTATTTTGAAGATTTTTAAGCAAAAGAAGGTTTGGTTAGCACATGCTTATGTTTACTTTGTCATGTCCATGGGTGGGCAACTCGTGCTCTCAATCTGTGAACAAACTCAGTCAGGCAGAACGAACTCTGTGGTAGCTGTAGTGTACGTGGGCCTTGCAAGACGAGTGGTTGTGATTTGACAGAGTTCGCTCGCGTCTACAGTGAGTGGCGGCTCGTCATGAGTGAATCACAGTGTAATCCGTTCAAATCTTTTCCCTTCAGTGACGAATGGGATAACAAGTACTTTTTTGTTAAGAAGGGAGGTAAAGCTGTGTGTCCTATATGTTCTTCTACACTTTCTTACGCGTCACAAATTTCTTAAGAACGTTGACAGTGATTATCATGATCTCATTCATTACACTAAAGAAAGATGGCTTAGCAAGGGTGCCATGTTACACAGGTTTTTCATGCTCAAGGAAGAAATATATATTATTTATGGAGATTATTCTGCACTTCCTTTGGGTTTCAGCCGATAGAAGCTCCTGAAAATTTGCAGCTTGAATTGATGAATCTGCTGAACAGCACATCACTCAGAGTTTAGGCGAAATCAGGACTCGAACTGTTCGCAATGCTGCCTAAGTCAGAATTTCCAAATCTACGCTTGTTTGCCTCCCGCCTAGCAGCCATGTTTGGTTCCACATATGTGTGTTAGCAGTTTTTCACTACGATGACCAACAACAAAAGTATTTGGCAACCCAGGATCACAGACGACAATTTAGTGGCTGTTTTACGCTTATGTGTTTCCAAACTTGAGCCAGATTTTAATGCTCTGACAGCAAGAAAAAGATTCAAACGTCTAAACCTACAGAAGGACTTCAGATGTAAATTTATTTCATTTTCTTTTATATGTATGAAATTACTTCCTTGATTTTGTAATTGTTAAGAAATGTAATACCTTTTTGAAATCTCTTTAATCTATATGCACTTGTAAACTCTGATTACTTTCTATGTTTCAATTAAGACAAATAATAACTAATAATAATAAACAGTATAATAAGTGCTGCAAATACATTTGTTGTATCTTGAAAGGGTTGTGTTTAATTTATGTTTTCAGCACTAAATAATAACGTATTATAATTTACAAAGCTTGGCAATAATGGAATTTTAGTTCTGTGTATTTAGTTATAACCTGTCTAAGACTATTGTAATCATTTACCATGCGTCATTTTGAAATACAAATAATGGAGTAGGCTTAGATATCACGGCTATCTGCACGAGCCGCCACAGCGCACCATGGCAGTGAACTGCTTCTGTAACGAAACTACACACAGCTTGTAACTGCAGCGGCTGCCTCAATGTGTGCTTTTTTGTGCCAAGGTTTTTAGCGCCTCGTGAGTGCGAGTTGCCCACTCATGAGTCATGTCTGTTACCTGTCAGATCTGTTACGCCATGTCATGTTTGTTACATCATTCAAAACAGTACCTTAATTTTTTCTAATTATCTATCATTAAAGGAACTAAGGCTCAAATATCTTTGCCTTAAGGGCAATCTACTAAGATAATTGTTACTGAAGGAATGGTTTTCTGTTAGTTACTGAAGAAGATATTATCTTTATATTATCTTAGGTAACAGATCTGATATTAAGATATTTAAAATATTTGTTCATTTTGATCTGTAGTTAGTTTTGTTACTATTCTAGAACGCATGCACTGTTTAAAGAATGTCTGATATAAAAATAAAGGGATTCTATTTCTATAAAAGATCCATTGTCTTGTCCTATAACACACCTGACATTTAGTCGTGCCATCAAAGATTCATTGATACTTGTAGAGAATGCTGTAAAGCAAGGTGAGTGTACAGTGGCTGATTACTATGGCAGAGACATTGTACTGTATTAATACATGCAGAATATGCACTAAATAGTACTTTAATTTTGACGTTCTCAATCGTCCATTTATTATACACATTTTGCAAATGACCCATTATTAAGATATGCGCGACTTTTGGATCGCTCTGTATTTATGACAGAGACATAAACTCTTATGCGTTAGGGGTTTGGCCTGCATAATAACACCCAGTTCTTCTAGAAGTATGTTCCAGACTCAGCCCTCGATTTCGTCTTCCACTTCTGCGAGAAGTGATCCATGCGAGCTTGTGTGAGTGCGGTAATGAACCGTTCAAGACTCGAGTGATGGAGCAGAGGTCTAAAGTAAATATACTGTAACTAGAATGAACACAGAAGCTTTGTGAAGGAAAGTGGGGAAAGGAGAGTGAAACCGACGCTACAAACTGATATGGGACAGAGGGTGACGACTGCGATCAATAGAGATGCTATGGAAATTGTAGCCACTCTGCATTGTTTCACTACGTCCTCGTTCGGAACAAACTCCGCAATAACTAACGCTTTACTAATACGAAATTGTAATTCCGGTCAACAAATACGAGCGGACTCAAAGCAACTTCTACTTTTCCTAGAACGATCCTGAAAATAAACTAGTCGTAAGTTGGCAATGATCTGACTTCAGGCATTACTGTGTTATAACTTATAACACATCGTGTACCGGCACAATAGAGTTTGATGTTTCGGATAGATTAGGGAGTGGAATTGACCTTGTTTCGGATGCACGTTAGTTAAAATCTCCTTACGAAACTTATAAGATAATCCTGTTTAGGCTACATAGTTTGAAAGTACACACATTCAAGGATTTATATAACTAATTTAATATATGTTAATCAGGCAAAATGAGACTACAATTTATTAAGTGATAAGAAACAATCATTACAGTGAAAGGGCACTGAAAACTGAAGTACGCCAAGAAAACATGCACATACGCTTTCCAGACATTAAGTCTATGGATAAGTAAGTCTACTTGAAGAGAGATCTATAAAAAGTAATGTCTACAGGAAATAAGTCTACATATGAAATGTTTAATTTACAATAAGGTCTACAGTGAAAATTTAAAGACAAAATGTCTACTATACAGAGTGTAAGGGGTATAACTGCCATTATTTTAACTGATGATTATTCAAGTCATAAGGAAGAACAAATGTACTTACAATTTTTTTCTAATTGCAATATTTAACTAATTATTAAAGTTTACAATAATAGACAATTTGCAACGTTGCTGGATGGGGAGGAGAGAGTTGTAGAAGTACACAGTATAGTTCAAGGGGGAGGAGGGGGTTTAGAAGTACATAGTACAGCTCAAGCGGGTAGGAGGGGTTTAGAAGTACACAGTAAATCTCAAGCGGGTACAGACATACAGGTACAAAACAGATGCTCTGTTCTAATGCAGGAGCGACCATGTCAATACTGTTGTTTATATTAAACGAGCAGCAAATACAAACTTTCAATCTCATTAATAGAACATTATGGTAAATTTACATTTTATGTAACAATATTGCTCCATTTTTAATTGTACGTCTAAAGCAGTGGTGGACAAAATGAACGCAACCCACAAGACAGGATATAAATGGCAACTACATACTGTGGGAGGGGTTGCACTCTACAGTGCAGTGACGGATTTACAGACAGTTGCGCCACTACACTCCTACCTACCATATGTAATTAGAATAGTCCATTCACGTGATATTTAATTAATTATTCTTCAAAGCAATTTCTTCGAAAATGGGATTTATATCTGTGCATGCTATTTTCAGTTGCGCAAGGAGATGAGCATCGCTCAAGCGGGATCTGTGGCTGGACTTTATAAATTTAATCTTAGAAAACAGCTGCTCGCACTGGTAGGTTGATGAATACATACCGTCATTTCCCATAACTATGGTCCTGGAACACAACTATCGTCCACGATACAACCATTCAAAGATCATTGTAGAAGTAACATAAACCGTTCCTAGATAGCTGCAGTGACTTGAATTCAAACTACAGTACAGCAAGAATATAGATAAACGAGATACTATGTTATGGAGTACAAAATTTGAATAGTTGTATCGTGGGCAATAGTTATGTTCCAGGACCATAGTTATGGGAAATGACGGTACTCATTATTTTTTAAGCAAACTGTCTAAGCAGTGGATATGTAGTACTGGACATCTTTTAAAAAAAATTAGCCCCCAGTAGACCTTCACATTCTGCTTTCAAGAAGCCATCATTCTGCAAATCCAGTGCCTCTAACTGCAATTCTGGTATAACATTTTCAATTTAAACATGAAAAGGAGTGGCAAAAATATTGAAATCTTTCTCCATCCTTTGAAAATCACTGAATCTGTGTTCTTTGAACTTGTATAACTGGTGATCTATTTTAAGAATGTACAGGGACATCATTTTATTTTTACTTCAATTTTTATTGTACCTGAGTTTTTGAATGCACTTCAATCCCAACCCTTCTACTAGTAAACTTCCAACCGTTCACAATACAGAGCCGAGGGCGCGTAAGTAGTACTGAGTGAGTACAGTACGTTCCAGAAATATGTTCGCGTTTTCCAGTGACGAAAGAGCTTTCAATATTGAATCATATTTTCGCACAGGTACTGTCGTCCTTTTGCATACGTCGCATCTCGGTTTCCCCCACCTGCTTCTGTTCGCTCCTCTGTAAAGTCTAGTAGCTGGGCTGTATTAGCTCTTTTCTGAAAACATTAATTTCTGTTAGGAATTGGACGCCTACGTAATATTACACAAGTATTTAAAATAACTTAAATAAAAGGATCTCGTTAAGTAATTAACTGTCACGTGATTCCCTCCCCCCTTTCTACGACCCTGCGACAAAACCACTTGAACGGACAGTAGATAGCATTTCTGAGTAATTTTATCTTTTCGGATCGGGCAGAAGTAAAGATTGAATTTACAGTACGTAAGGTACTCTTTTATAGAGTAGGTATAGAATTATTTCAACATGAGTTACTCGTACGAAGGACGAAACTGGTAATTGGAATTAGGTACAATAGTCTATAGTGTGATAATATGCACAACAGAACTGAAGCCTGTATCGAAATGAACGACCACCATTTTCAAAAATGTGTTTAAATATCCATATTATGATTATTTTTCAATTTAACTTCGTTCTCTATATTGTACGCTAATGTACTGTAGATAGTATAATATACACTGCATAATGAATACGTTCGCATGGATAGCTCAATTCGTGAGTAAAAACACTAAGTGTTGATGGAAGAGTAATGGAACGGAGAAAAATTCTCTCCGGCGCCGGGATTTGAACCCGGGTTTTCAGCTTTACGTGCTGATGCTTTATCCACTAAGCCACACCGGATACAACCCCGACGCCGAACAGAATCGTCTCTGATTGAGTTCCAACTCTTGGGTTCCCTCTAGTGGCCGCCCTTTGCACTACGTCATAGATGTCTATGAACATCGGACCGAAGTCCACACATGTGCTCAGGTGCACTCGTTATGAGTGACTAGTTGGCCGGGATCCGACGGAATAAGCGCCGTCTTAAATCACTTCGTGATTTACGCATATCATATATTATTTCAATGTACCGAAGTACATATGATATTTCCATGCAGATATTCTGCGTCATAATACGATGGAAGAGTAATGGAACGGAGAAAAATTCTCTCCGGCGCCGGGATTTGAACCCGGGTTTTCAGCTTTACGTGCTGATGCTTTATCCACTAAGCCACACCGGATACAACCCCGACGCCGAACAGAATCGTCTCTGATTGAGTTCCAACTCTTGGGTTCCCTCTAGTGGCCGCCCTTTGCACTACGTCATAGATGTCTATGAACATCGGACCGAAGTCCACACATGTGCTCAGGTGCACTCGTTATGAGTGACTAGTTGGCCGGGATCCGACGGAATAAGCGCCGTCTTAAATCACTTCGTGATTTACGCATATCATATATTATTTCAATGTACCGAAGTACATATGATATTTCCATGCAGATATTCTGCGTCATCATACGATGGAAGAGTAATGGAACGGATCCCGGCCAACTAGTCACTCATAACGAGTGCACCTGAGCACATGTGTGGACTTCGGTCCGATGTTCATAGACATCTATGACGTAGTGCAAAGGGCGGCCACCAGAGGGAACCCAAGAGTTGGAACTCAATCAGAGACGATTCTGTTCGGCGTCGGGGTTGTATCCGGTGTGGCTTAGTGGATAAAGCATCAGCACGTAAAGCTGAAAACCCGGGTTCAAATCCCGGCGCCGGAGAGAATTTTTCTCCGTTCCATTACTCTTCCATCGTATGATGACGCAGAATATCTGCATGGAAATATCATATGTACTTCGGTACATTGAAATAATATATGATATGCGTAAATCACGAAGTGATTTAAGACGGCGCTTATTCCGTCGGATCCCGGCCAACTAGTCACTCATAACGAGTGCACCTGAGCACATGTGTGGACTTCGGTCCGATGTTCATAGACATCTATGACGTAGTGCAAAGGGCGGCCACTAGAGGGAACCCAAGAGTTGGAACTCAATCAGAGACGATTCTGTTCGGCGTCGGGGTTGTATCCGGTGTGGCTTAGTGGATAAAGCATCAGCACGTAAAGCTGAAAACCCGGGTTCAAATCCCGGCGCCGGAGAGAATTTTTCTCCGTTCCATTACTCTTCCATCGTATGATGACGCAGAATATCTGCATGGAAATATCATATGTACTTCGGTACATTGAAATAATATTTGAAATAATATACTAAGTGTTGATACTGTACTGTATTTTGATTAAACAAAAATCGTAATGAAAATTATCAAACTCAAAATTGCGATATTTCCTAGTTTACGTAAATGGATGAACTACTTTTCTTCCCTCCTATACCTACTCCAGTCATGGAAGGGGTAGCAAACAGTGTTTCCTCTTTCAATCGTTAATAGAAAGGTATAGCCAGATTAATATTAAAAATGTTAGTAAAAATAAAATGATGTCCCTGTACATATTTAAGTTCGCGTCCTGAATATTTGTAACTTATCCTAAACATGAGAAATGAAAGAACAGCCTTTCTTGTAAGTGTGATATCCTCTCGATTCATATGATTCTGCGAAAGACATTGTGTCACTAATGATGCTCCGAAATACAGCAAGCCAGTATAATCCGCCACGTACACGCGCAGTATTTTCATGGAGTGGGGGAAGGGGAAAGTAGGGAGTAAGTTTGATGCTTCGCTGAGGTCTGACGTCACTGCGGCAATGCCGCAGGAATGCCCACCATTGCTCTAAAGAATAAGCAATAATGGTTTTTTGCACAAAATCACAGGAACTTTTTCCCTAATGCAACAGTTTAATCTCTCCCGCTTCCGTAAAGGAGTATCATTTTTAAACAAATTTCTCGTTGTGTGATTGTCGAAACGGGGTAAGAGAATTCTTGTTGCTAATAATCGTTGAGAAACTGCTATAAAAGTTCGCCGATTAGGTAACCTTCTTTGAAGAAAACATTGACGGTACATCCTTCTTGCATGACTTGACTTACGACGACTTTCTCCATAAATTAATAACATATGATATTCCTAAACTGTGAATGACATTGTAAGTTGTTTATCGAATACCCTGTACTGAACTGCCATCCGCTAGGCAGTAGAGCTATGGACAGAGAGCTTGAACTCAGCCGACTCCTATTTATGTTTGTGCAGAGTACTGCCTGCTGAAAACGTAATAGAACACACAAATATTTATTTAAACTAATAATAACGCTTTGCTAGATATACCTACTGATGTAATTGTTTTCGTAATTTTACTAACGATACAAGGAGTATAACGCAAATAAAATAACAACATAGATATTTTTCTGGGAAAACTATCAAGTTTTGACCCTATGTTGTATGGACTTTTTTATCCTGTAAACCGTCCCCGACGACTGTGAAAAGGACGGCACTTATACCCCTTACACTCTGTATAATAATATCTACTACACAATAGTGTAAATTATGTATCCTAGGTAATGTAATTAAACGAACCAAATGGAAATTTTAAAAATTCACAATGAACACTTGCACTATAGATTCGGAAAAAAAAAGATAATTCTGGTGCACAACAATTTTGACTACCATTTCAGGTGTGTAAATCAGGATGGCAACAAGATGTACTGGAGGTGTGCTCACCGTGATACCTGAAATGCTACATGTGTTACGGGTAATAACACCCAATAAAGAAGTCATACCAAGTAAATGAGCAGCAAATAGAAAGAATGGTAGACAATTATCATATAAAGATAGGAATGAAATCAAGGTTTATCTGAGAAGTCTAAGCTACAGGTTGAAATTAAAAAGTCAACCTATGAAGATGAGATGCAATTATAAATTTATATTCTTCTTAATAAAGTGCTATAAATTTGTTCCTTAAAACTTCACTAATGTAATTTAAGAATTATATAACAATTATTTCCATTTGTAGACCCTTTTTCAGGTAGACTAAAAGACAGAGTAGACCTAATTCATGTAGACATGTTGCCGTAGACCTACTATCATTAGACGCAAAAAAAGTAGACATAATGTTATTAGACATATTTCCTGTAGACCTTCTGTCCGTGCATCGCTCATACACACGCCTTTCTCAAAAAAATATTCTCAAAATCGATTCGACATCAGTCTTTATCCATTTCACGGGAAGACATCGATTAGCTGAGCTACGACTTTTGGCATTAGAAAGAAATGAGTAGTTTGCATTGAGTAGGCCTACTAAAAATATGGAAATATTAATTTTTACATTTACAAACTACAATTTTGAGTCTACAAGACGCTGTGTTAACAAAAAATAAGGAACATGTGCGGTAGTACAAAAATATAAGAAAATGATGAAGAAAATAATATTAGGCATTTAAATTATTAGACAAAAACAAAATTACAGGTGTTTCTTGCGATAAATTTTCTATGATTTTCTAAATATATTTCCTGAAACAAAACTTTTAAGATTCATTCTCTTGTTTCCTGAAAAACAACTTTTAAGATTCCTTCTCTCGTATTAAAGAAAATCGTTTTATATAAATAGAAAAACACAAACAAAAATAAAGACGTAACAAAAACTAATATAAAAATATGGATAAGAAGAAACAGCTTCCAATAAAGCTTACAAATAATTAATAAAGCGAAGCATTTGGTCACTAACTCACCGGATTGAGATTAGCTATGTACAGAGTATACTGGGTGTTCATTTCAAAGTGTGTCATGACGTCACTGTTGTGAGTCAGCGATTTGATGCGAGTTTCAGCTTTTGTCAGAGAAGTTGCCTATTAATCAAAGCGTTCAATCTGAACTTGAGAACGTGTACGGTATAACTTGAACGTCGTAGCAAAAGATGACTGTCTGTAAAGTCTGCGTGCTACCATAACCTCTTTCGAACTGTGTTTTGCGCGGGCAAGTCGTACGCAGGGTATTCCTTTATATGCTAACATTCCACAATATAAATCAAATGCTCCGTGTCCATGTTGACTGTCGAAGTTAGTGTCAACAAATACGTAACTAATCGTCTTAACCCTCTCCACATATCCCGACAGCAAAAAAAAAAAAACTCACCTCAGTACGTGTTTCCAAACAGTTCACATTCCTGCCACTACAGGTTTTACCGTACGTATCGGTAAGTACTCTTCAGAATGAACGCCGTACTTGCTAGGCAACTTCTCTGGCACATAAGTAATACGCCTCTGTGGAAGTGTAGGAAGATTGAATTCTCTAGGCTCAACGACTAGCCACATGACGGCATACAGCGAGCCAAGACACACTTTGAACTGAACACGCAGTAGCTCAAAGCCAGGCAGCAGAGTTGGTACATCCATTTTCTGATTAATGTAGTGAAGTATGAGAGTATCTTGATAACCGAGTTGCGCTTTCAGTGCGTTTCCTTTATATGCTAAAGCTAACCGATTCTTAGGCTGATTGAAGCTGTCGACCTCAACGAAAAAAATATATTTAATAGTACCATTACTTCATAAAAAACTCTTCACCCAACCCGGCTTTCTTACGATCAATTGAGAATAGCTTATCAGTAAACAAGGCAGTGAATATTCAGAAAGAAAGGAATGCTAACCGTTTAGAAGTTAACTTACTTATACAGGGACATGATTTTAGTCTTACTAACATTTGAATATTAACCTGGCTATAACCTACCTTTGGATTAACGGTTGAGAAGCGGAAACAAATTTGCTACCCCCTTCCACGACTGGAGTTCAATGATACTGGCGTAAAATACAAACAAATCACTTTACTAGGTATAGGAAGGACGAAAAGTAGTTCATTCATTTACGTAAACTAGGAAATATCGCAATTTTGAGTTTGATAATTTTCATTAAATTTTTGTTTAATAAAAACACAGTACAGTATTAACAATAAGTGTTTTTACTCACGAACTGAGCTATCCATATGGACGTATTCATTATGCAGTGTATATTACACTGTCTACAGCACATTAGCGTACAATATAGAGAATTAAATTAAATTGAAAAATAATCATAATATGGATATTTAAACACATTTTTGAAAATGGTGGCCGTTCATTTCGATACAGGCTT
The DNA here is from genome assembly GCF_040183065.1 of Periplaneta americana. NCBI lineage: Eukaryota > Metazoa > Arthropoda > Insecta > Blattodea > Blattidae > Periplaneta > Periplaneta americana. The sequence continues at coordinate 91,233,263 of NC_091126.1, forward strand.
CAGTTCTTTCGTCATATTATGGCATTATAGACTATTGCATCTAATTCCAATTACCACTTTCGTCCTTCGTACGAGTAACTCTTGTTGAAATAATTCTGTACCTACTCTATAAAAGAGTTCATTACGTACTGTAAATTCAATCTTCACTTCTGCCCAACCCGCACAGATAAAATTACTCAGACATGCTATATACTGTCCGTCCAAGTGGTCATGTCGCAGGGTCGATGAAAGGGAGGAAATCACGTGACATTTAATTACTTAACGAGGCCCTTTCTTTTAAGTTATTTTAAACAATTGTACAATATTACGTAGACGTTCAATTCCTAATAGAAATTAATGTTTTCAGAAAAGAGCTAAGACAGCCCAGCCACTAGCCTTTACAAAGGAGCGAGCAGAAGAGGGTGGGGAAAACTGGGATGCGACGTATGCAAACGGACGACAGTACCTGCGCGAAAATATTATTCAATATTGAAAGCTCTCTCGTCACTGGAAAACGCGAACATATTTCTAGAACGTACTATACTCACTAACTCAGTACTGTTTACTATATGCGGCCTTGGTTCTGTGTGGAGGGCAGTTGGAACTTCATTAGTGGAAGGGGTGGGAGTGAAGTACATTGAAAAACTCAGGTACAATAAAAATTGAAATAAAATTAAAATCATGTCCCTGTAGAATAGTTTGGAGTGAATACTTTCGAATGGAGTAAATGTCCGTTATCCCATTCTAAAATCAGAGCAGGAAATGGATATTTCATACAGAAGCACTGAAAAACCTATACAAAATATAGTATTTTTCAAGGATACTCACAACAGACCTTTTTTCTCTTCAAATTTATTTGCTGCTACATCTTCACTATTTATAAGAACTTGTGTAACATGATGTTCTTAGCTGATATTTTGTTTGAAATGGAAACTTACACTAAAAAACGTCCTTGTGCTATGGAAATATTTCTGTTGGTTATTTTATAATGGCTGTTAAATAAAATTATTTCTAGACTACAGTATGCCTCATATTATCATGTGGACTAAGAGCTTTCTTATTAACTTCCAATGTATAATTAAGTTCATAGTTCTATACTCCTTTCTATTATCAAAGAAGCAATCTATATAATCACTGAATTGTATTCTATTTTCAGCTACACATTTTTTTACACCATAAGATTTATGTTTCTCTTTGTCAACTCGGTACGAATACATTTTAGACCTTAAATCAACCACTTCTTGCATATTTTTTATATTTCGTTTTTCCTAAAACCCTTTTGTTTATTTGTGGAATACTGTAAATGTTTTATTTTCGATAATCACTTGTATCGAAGTGATCAATTATTTCTTTCATACCTTTACATGAATCTTCAATTATAATATCACTCTGCATATTGGTAACAATTCAATATTATTATTATTATTATTATTATTATTATTATTATTTTTATTATTATTATTATATTATTATTATTATTATTATTATTATATATATATTTTTTCATAAATTCATATTCGAAACTATAATATATGAGATTTTAGATAAATATAGGACGGTGATTAGAAAAGAAGTGAGCCCATTAAGCATAATTTTAATTTTATTCCTAAGAATAAGTACTAAATTTTCGTTCAATGTGGTTCGGTTTTAAACTTCAGATTTGCCTTTACCTTTTCAAAGTCATGTTCAGATTTACATAGTTTTCATTTATATTTTCAAATCAAATACATTTCAGCATTGTGCATTGATTTGTGGACAATTTCAATGAAACTGCACATATACAAGACTTACTATTACCATCAAGTCAATATTCTTAAAGGAATTAATTAAAAATAACTGAAGAATGACTATTTCAAAATACCCACCGGAAGGATACGTTTCCCTTGTCAACAGAACTCAACAGAACTGAACGCTAATGAGAACATGTGGCTTCCTTTGACATGGAAATGAGATAGGAAGATAATTCCAGGAAAATTGTAATAATGATTATCCTCTTATGAGAACAGTCAATGATGTCGATAGAATCAGTACCTAGCAGGTTACAAGCTAGTACAGTATATTAAATTTCGCAAAGAAATTTCATAGAAAATACTCGTATTAAGTACTACTTGAGTGGTTATGTTCAATTAATTGCAATTTACTGTACTCTCTCAGATGTTTAAATACTGCGACAGCGACGTGAGAGTCGAACTCACGACCAGCGTCCCGCAAGAGAGCGGATCGCGCGGGCTCCACGAAGCACTGAGGGACGGCACGTGGCGGAGAGAAGAGAGGGGAAAGGGCCTACGCGCGAGGGGAGGCTGCGCGCGCAGCTGCTACTTACGGAGTGAAAGGGGAACGGACCTTCCCGACTCTTCCAGAAGCCCGTCGAAGTGGAAAAATCGCGAATTCGAAGTTTCTCGGTTACGTTGCTGTGATTATAAATTACGGACGCGAAGGACTGAGTGTGTGATTCATGATTAGTTCCAGTTTATTCAGCCATTCAGTGAGTAAGCCAGTGAACAGAGCAAGCAAGCCAGTCTTGTGTACCGGAGTTCGACTCGAGTGTGCGTCCGCAACTGTGTCAGCATCCGAAGGCCTGAGTTCGAGTGCAGTGGACCGCAGTTGGAGGGACCTGAGTTCGAGTGCAGTGGACTGTCTCTGAAGGTCTGTGGTTCGAGATACTGTGAACTCGAGTGACTGAGCTAGAAGAACTGTGAACTGAGAACTGATAGTTCTGATTTGTAAATAGTACTTTGTAAATATTAGTTAATATTAACAGTTCATTGTTGTTCGTAATAGTCCAAGTAAATTGTCATTGCCGTCAGTGGAGTGCTATAACGAATACTGTGTTGAGTGAAAATCCTATTGTTGACGAGAGCGTTTAAGGTGAATTGTAGAAAGGAATTATTATTGTTGAGTTGAAATAAATTTACAATACTTTCATTGAGTTGAAATTTTGATATGTAATATTTTTATTAAATTTGGCTCTCTGAATACACCAGAAAGTAAATGAAAAAATGCCTTGGGATGAGAGGAAGTGTAAGATGAAATTTCATTATAATTTAAAATGATAATGTTATCACCAACTTTCAATGATTGCTGTTTAGAATTTTCCATTCCAATTGCCAGGACAAATAAGGATTTATATTACACTTCCATCGGTAATTGGATTTCTTGATCATTCAATGAGTACGGCGTAAGCTGCTCAAGAAAAAACATGGAAACCTCAGGGCAGGAGTCATATATCCCGTTTCTGTAAATTTCCACTTCCTGACAGGAATGGAATACTAGTTCGTTCGATACGTTGCTCTACAGAGTGCAAGAGGTATAAGTGCCATAATTTTAACTGATGATTATTCATGTCATAAGGAATAAAAATTGTCCTCACAATTGTTTTCTAATTGCAATATTTAATGAATTAAGTTTACAATATGCAACGTTTGACAACGTTGCTGGATGGGAGGAGGAGATTTACAGGTAGGCTACACGGTACAGCTGAAACGGGGACAGACATACCGGTACAAAACAGATGCTTTGTTCTAATGCAGGGTCGGACCAGGCCAGCTGTTGTTTACATAAAACGCGCAGAAAATACAATCTCATTAATAGAAAATCATGGTAAATTTCCATTTTACTTATCAATATTGCTCCATTTCTTATTGTACGTCTAAAAAATAAACAATAATCGTTTGCTGCACAAAATCACACGAACGTTTTTTTTTGTAGTGCAAAATTTTAATCTCTCCCGCTTCCGTAAATTAGTAACATTTTAAAGAAACTTAAAGTTTGCATTTTGTCATATTTGAGGACATGACACTTAACGAAAAATCATTTCTTACAGATAAATCGTTCATTATTGGTTGTCTGAGTTCAATTTATTTTCGTATCAATACAAATTCGTTAAATTGCATTTGAAAATTGTACATACCGATTTATATCAGATTTTCCACGTGTCCAACGTCGTTCTGAAGGCAGGCATCACATCTTCTAGTCCAGTTGTTAAGGACACGTTCAAAACTCCCAGTTTCTAATAATCGTTGAGAAACTGTTACAAAAGTTCGCCGATTAGGTAACCTTCTTTGCGGTAAAGGTTGACGGTACATCCATCTTGCCGCACTTGAATTACGACGACTTACTCCACAAATTAATAACATATGACAGCCGTGGCGAAAATGTGACTCACGAGTACATTGTGGCTCGCAATGATAGCTATGCAATTCTCTTGCTTCCTACCCCTCAGAACCCCCACCTTCTCACTCACTGGAGTCAAACTCCGTTCCATTTGTATTTGTCTCTGACCTGTGAGTGGCGTATCGTAGCAAGTCTCTCTCGAAACCATGTACCTCTACAAAAATGAAAGTTTCAAGTAGGATGGGAGGACGTATTTTTTCCGCCAGTATGATGAGAATATTGAATGTATGATTTGTTCACAAGTTTTACGAGGAAAACGGTTGTATAACATAACATAAAACGGCATTATACTACATGTTACTGATGAAACATTAAAAGGTTAAGTGTTATTGCTATTATTATTATTATTATTATTATTATTATTATTATTATTATTATTATTATTATTATTATCATCTCTGTACGTCGATCCTTTTTCAGCAGATGTACGAATAATGCGGTTAGATCTTCAATTTAATCTCACAGATTTACAATGTGATGTTAAATGAAAGCTAGATGTAAGGACTTGACAAATGTTGAACTTTTCAAATCTTTGTCAAAAAATAAATATCCGAGTTTCGTTCTTTCGCTTTCTCTTTTGAAGCCATGTTCGCTACAACTTACATTCGTGAAAAAGTATTTTCAACAATGAAAATAATAAAAACCAAATTTTGATCACGACTGACAGACAAATACCTTCGTGATCAACTGCGACTGGCAGTAAATGATATAATTCCTGATTTTGAAACTCTGTCGCAGAGACATTCTGAAGAAAGTTAATTTTAGGTTGTGATAATTTGTCCTATGTTTTCTTGTTCATTTCTTTCTTCGTTACACGTACTAAACATTAGTTTGTAGCCTTGTTACTTACTTACTGGCTTTTAAGGAACCTCACATAAGCCCGCCACTGGTCCCTATCCTGAGCAAGATTAATCCAGTCTCTATCATCATATCTCACCTCCCTCAATCCATTTTAATATTATCTTCCCATCTACGTCTCGGCCTCCACAAAGGTCTTTTTCCCTCCGGCCTCCCAACTAACACTTTATATGCATTTCTGGATTCGCCCATACGTACTACATGCCCTGCCCATCTCAAACGTCTGGATTTAATGTTCCTAATTATGTCAGGTGAAGAATGCAATGCGTGCAGTTCTCCGTTGTGTAACTTTCTCCATTCTCCTGTAACTTCATCCCTCTTAGCCCCAAATATTTTCCTAAGCACCTTATTCTCAAACACCCATAACCTATGTTCCTCTCTCAAAGTGAGAGTCCAAGTTTCACAACCATAAAGAACAACCGGTAATGTAACTGTTCTATAAATTCTAACTTTAAGATTTTTTGACAGCAGACTGGATGATAAAAGTTTCTCAACCGAATAATAACAGGCATTTCCCATATTTATTCTGTGTTTAATTTCTTCCCGAGTATCATTTATATTTGTTACTGTTGCTCCCAGATATTTGAATTTCTCAACTTCTTCAAAAGATAAATTTCCAATTTTTATATTTCCATTTCGTACAGTTTGTAGCCTTGTACTGTATAAAATTATATTTAAGTGCTTGAAGTAAGGAAAATGAAAATCCGTTAACTCAGACAGTTGCTTCACTTCCCCTTCGGGTGTCCGCCTCCCTCCATAGGTGCTATGCACGTTGCAGGTTACACAGTGGCTTGGCGCACGATCACATTTTCGCCACGGCTGATATATGATATTCCTAAATTGTGAATGACATTGTAAGTTGTTTATTGAATGCCCTGTACTGAACTGCCATCCACTTGGCAGTAGAGCTATGGAAAGGGAGCTTGTACTCAGCAGATTCGTACTTACGTCTGTGCAGAGTACTGCCTGCTGAACACGTTGCCACGTCTCTAACGCCAGAATATTAACAAATTTAAGCATGCATTTTTATTTAATTTCACGAAAACGTAATAGAACACACAAATATTTATTTAAACTAATATCAGCTCTTTGCTAGATGTATCTACTGATGTAATTTTTTTCGTAATTTTACTAACGATATAAGCAATATAACGCAAATAAAATAAGGAAAGTAATATTTTTTTTCTGGGAAAACTATTGAGTTTTGACCATATGTTGTATGGACATTTTTGTCCTGTAGATTATCCTCGACGACTGTTAGAAGGACGGCAATTATACCGCTTACACTCTGTATCTTACCAGTTGCACAATAAGATAACGAGATTATTATGTACAATTGCTGAAGTCACAATACTAGAAATACAAATTTCCACGAAAAGTCTTTCTTACAAAATCTCCTCATTAAAAGCAGGATTTGCCGGATTGTAACCTCGTATATCCGGTATGAAAATGCATTCACCATTCGATCAAGTGTGCCTGAGCTAATAGACAGTTCCTAGTTAGAACGTTTGCTTAGAGTTCCGCGAACTTGAGTTCGATTTCCGGTGTTGACTTGTGATAAAAAAGCATAACAAGAAGGTTTTCGACGTTCTATCCTTGTCTTCTAGCTAGAAAATTATTATTTCTCCAGAACGCATTATTTCTCTTTATGGCTCTCCTCATTTCTTATAATTTATTTAGAATGATGTAGGGCACTGTGCTATACCAGCGTCGCTGAAGACAGATCAAGATGACCAGACAACTAGAGGTCTGCATTTCATTAAGAACGACCGACTGAAAGTCGTGACATGAGTCATTCTGTGGGTTCGCAGCAATACAGAGGATCAGAAATGGAAAAATATAAATTCTCCCGATTACTTGAAACACTTCACTTTAAGTGAACTGGTTTATTGCACACAATTTTTTTATACTTATCAGAGTATTTAATTGAAATGTTAATATGGTTGGTGTTACTCAGTCATTTTGGTTCCTATTTTATGGTAATACAAAGGACAATAACCCAAGGGACATTTGATTATATTTAGATTTTTTATAATTTAAAAAATATCTGTATCAATTTGAGATTATGTTATATAAACAAAGGAACAAGTCACAGATTTACTAACAAATAATTGACTTTTTAGTATTATTGTTACTATTAACTTAAAGGACATACAATTAACCTAACATACCTTTATACAGAGTGTTTAAAAATACGGGGTATAATTTCAGGTATGTATTTCCCACATGTAGACAATCAAAATAGTTCATTACAACATGTGTCCGGAAATGCTTTATTTCAGAGTTATGGCCTTCACAACATTGAAATTCACTGGAACGTTTTTCTTTCCACAGGTCGTTGCCGTCAAAGGAGACATTAAGAGGGCACTCTGACAGTTCATTCTGAGGCGAAGGTTACATTCAGTGTTGTGTAGGTGTTAGACTGTGCGACATGTATTCAAATCAAGAGCTGGCAGAGATACACTTCATGTACGGTAAGGCGGACGGCAATGCTGCGCTGGCTCATCGTTTGTACCAGGAGAGGTACCCACAGCGACAATGTCCAGATCGGAAGACATTTGTATGTCTCCATTACCGTCTGTGCGAGTATGGAAAATTTAACTCTCCTGGCTTGGGAAGGGGACGACCAAGATCTACAACTCCAGAAGTACAGGAGGAGATTCTGGAGGCTGTGAACATGACTCCTTCTATCAGCACACGAAGGGTAGCGTTGCAAGTCAATGTTCCTCATACGACTGTCTGGAGACTGTTGAAAGAGTATCAATTGTATCCTTATCATTTGCAACGTGTATAGGCCCTGTCACCAGCAGATTACCCTGCACGAGTTAGGTTCTGTCAGTGGTTCTTGCAGCAGTGTGGTATAAATCCGAACTTTCCTGCCTTAGTATGAAGCACAGTTCACACGAGATGGCATAACAAATTTCCACAATCAGCATGTATGGGCGTATGAAAATCCACGTGCAACTGTTCCATCTCATCATCAGGTGCGGTTCTCCCTGAACATGTTGGAAGGTATCATTGGTGATAGATTAGTTGGACCCCATGTACTTGTAAACAGACTTACGGGGCAGGCGTACACAAATTTCCTGGAAAACACCATACCTCATGTTTTAGAAGACACTCCACTCCATTGATCAATCGTCAACACATTCACTTCTTGCATGATGGCGCTCCTGCACACTTCAGTCGTACGGCTCGCCGGTACTTGGATCGAAGGTTTCCTGATCGATGGATAGATAGAGGTGGCCCAATTGCTTGGCCTCCACGCTCAACTGATCTGAATCCTCTCGATTTCTACTTGTGGGGCCATTTAAAATCATTGGTTTATTCGTCTCCGGTGCCTGATTTGGAATCCCTTCGGAATCGAATTGTGGCATGTTCTGAGGACATACGCAATACTCCTGGAGTTTGGGATCGTGTTCGTAGGTCAATGAGACATCGATGTGAGGTCTGTATTCAAGCAGGAGGTGGACATTTTGAAAATCTTCTGTAATGACAACGACCTGTGGAAAGAAAAACGTTCCGGTGAATTTCAATGTTGTGAAGGCCATAACTCGGAAATGAAGCATTTCCGGACACATGTTTTAATGAACTATTTTGATTGTCTACATGTGGGAAATACATACCTGAAATTATGCCCCGTATTTTTGAAACACCCTGTATAAGCAACACTTGAATTACAATTACACACTGTAAAGCAATTCTTCTTCTTTCCACCTATATGTATGGGAGGAATATGCTCTGATAACAGCACACTCTACAGTAGAGTCCAGAAACAAATTGTAAATAGCTATATAAATTTGAATTGACAGATATTTGTCATCAACATTTACATTAGTTATGGTCAGGGGCGGCCCGTCCTTATGTGCTACAGTGCTACAGCACAACGATATTTTTTGCTCAAATAAAGTGTTTGCAATACCATAGTACTTGATCTGCCATTTGACAATTTCCCGTTGTTATGTTCATGACGCGTTATAGAGTGTTTAGTCTTCGCTCTTCGGTGCCTCAGGGGGTTCGTTGTGCTACTCAAAACTTACATGAGAATGTAGACAGTTAGTGCGCATGTGCGAAGCTGAAATAACTGCTCTGATTGGCTATTTTTACGCGGGGAAGTGCTGTAGTAAGCTTGCTTGTTTGTGGAGGAACTCGGAACTATGTACAATGTATTTGGTAATTCAAATGTTCGACTGCTGCTGCCATCTAACAGGTTTTTGAGGTACCTCTTGAATAAATCGGCAAGCGGCGGAAATTTGAATCCCAGAAAATTGATGCCAAGGAAGTATGTAACAGTATAATTCAGGAAACTACTCATCGTTTCCAATCTTTAAGCTACCTAGACGCAACAAAATTGTTAAAGAGCGAATTTTTTGACAATTTTTTGCATAATTTTCCTGAACGCGAACTTGAAGTTGCTGTCAATAGCTATACTGTACTGAACAAAAGAGTGTTGAAGACACAACTTGAAATTCTATACGGAAGACCCGACTTCCGAAATATAGATGGAGCTGTTCAATTGTTACAATACATAGCCTCCAACAATTCACAGGATCCATTCTGTGAAGTAACGAAGTTGTTAAATATTTTGGTTACAACACCAATGGCCACTGCTGAGCCAGAAAGATTTTTTTCTTGCTTGAAACGCATAAAAACGTTTTTAAGGAACGCTATGTCCCAGGATCGCCTCACTGCTCTTGCAGTACTGTCAATAGAAAAGAGTATAATGTCCAGGATGGAGGGGTTTAACGTTTAACACCAGGGTAATTGACAAGTTCTGCAGTAGGAAGGAACTACATATTTCGTCACTAGGCGAGTCTCAAATTAAGATAAGTGCAATTAAGTGTATACAGTAGGCCGATATAGAGATTGTAGCACACTCATTATTTTGACCACCAGCCGCTACTGGTTATGTGTACCACAACTTATGTATATGGGTTTCGCCATAACTTTCTATTGAAGTATACCTACAATTAGCATGCAATCCCGACAGTCTGTTGGACTAATAACTCTTCTACTCTCGCTATTATCTTAACTCCAAACAGTCAATTTCTTCTTATTGATCTTAAATGTCCACCATGTGTTCGTTCCACACTTACGTTCCTTTCAGAATCCTAATCTTGCTAACTAAGTTTATATATAATTCCGTCTTTCTACATTACATCTAACTCGTTCTACTATACAGGATATTATTCTATTGATCATTGGTACTTTATCAAAATATCGTTCTTAAATTTTAACTAACTATCCTAATAAAAATCCGTATACTAACATTCCTATTTAATAACCTTTAACACTTCACACGGTTATACTCATTGGAATCTTTTTTTCTACCTAATACATGTCATTATAATCATCTTACTAAATCTTGATATGAGTATCTAGTTCACTTTAGTTTAATCATTCATTTCTTAACCACAATCAACACTCAGAAAAGACTATAGAAAATTGTTAACATTATCACTAAGATCATCTTTCATAAACTTCACTACATCACTTTCTAAGATTTACTTCTTTACAATAAACTTCAATCGGTAACTATATTTATTAACTAGTCACTTTTTAATTTCCCAACATCTTTTTCAATTTTACAACTTCCTAACTGATCTCTATATATATAATCTCCTAAACACACTTTTACCACACTAAACGCGATTTACGACATTAAATCACCAAACTTCCTGTTGTAATTCCATTCAGAACTTTTATTTACTTCTTACCACTCATGCACCAACTTCTAAGATTGTAACTCTTTTGGCCCTTAAACCTACCCATCAAAGATAAAATACTGCCTTCTGGTGACGAAATCACTATCTCTTCACCCATCATACTTACTTACAAATGGCTTTTAAGGAACCCGAAGGTTCATTGCCGCCCTCACATAAGGTCGCCATCGGTCCCTATCCTGTGCAAGATTTATCCACTCTCTATCATCATATCCCACCTCCCTCAAATCCATTTTAATATTATTCCCCCATCTACGTCTCGGCCTCCCCAAAGGTCTATTTCCCTCCGGTCTCCCAACTAACACTCTATAATGTATTTCTGGATTCGCCCATATGTGCTAAATGCCATGCCCATCTCAAACGACTGGATTTAACGTTCCTAATTATGTCAGGTGAAGAATAGAATGCGTGCAGTTCTGCGTTGTGTAACTTTCTCCATTCACCTGTAACTTCATCGCTCTTAGCCCCAAATATTTTCCTAAGAACCCTTTTCTCGAACATCCTTAATCTCTGTTCCTCTCTCAAAGTAAGGGTCCAAGTTTCACAACCATAAAGAACAACCGGTAATATAACTGTTTTGTAAATTATAACTTTCAGATTTTTTGACAGCAGACTAGATGACAAAAGCTTCTCAACCAAATAATAACAGGCATTTCCCATACTTTTTTAAAACATATGAATTACCATTACATAATTCGGTAACACCAAGAACATCAATATTCTATGACTTATTTAAAAATTATTTTCTAAGTTTAAGTTTCATAGAGTGAGCAAGTAGAGTGCCTAGGTTTGGTAATAATTTAGTAGGAGTTAGTTTTCCAACAAAAGCATCTGAATCTTGCCATCATCTGTGTAGTAATAAAGCGATATTTTTTCAATTTTGTAGTTATTGACAATCTTTATTTACAAGTACTTCAAATAGCTTATGGAAATAATAAATATGTACAGTATAATTCTTTGAAGCACAATTAAAATATTGTCCAATTGAGCCGTCCGTTTCCAAATGCGCCCTTGCCCATAAATTTTCGAAATTGAGATATTGGTATCCCTGGATTTAGGTAATCATTCTCTATCTAAATATACACGTCTTACAGTTCCAAAACGCATTTAAACCTGTATAAAAAGCATTTGAAAATTACGAACAGATTCGAAATGCTCCTTGTCCACAACAGAGAATCAATCATGGCTGACCATAGCAGCAGTCATCAGTACAGGAACAAATGGAATCTTGGCGGAGCTTATGAATAATGTGATATTTACTTCCAAAATTTCCCTTGTCCATTTCTCATTTGGATTTGTCATCTTAGGTTTAATGCTTAATTGTACAGAGAATTAAACATATTTATAAAATAATTTAATATATTTCTGTTGGTAGTATCTCAATAGGCACAGAGCAAATGAAAGACACAAATTTGAACAACCAGTACAGCTGTGAAACATATTCAAAATTGTTTTGTTTTGTTCAGGTAAGTGGTGCATTGTAGGCTTTTATTTCTCTTACCGTACTTCACTTTTACTCACATATTCTCAGTTTAATCATTGCATTAATTATTAAGTATCCATTCATCATAGCTTTTATCAAGTAAATGGATTAACGACAGCAGCCGTCTACAAGTTTTGAGAGTGAGGTTAGGCGAGTATCTGGTGCAGTGACACCCTCACTTAAGGGAAAGGATCCATCGCTTACTGAGCCTGCACTTTGGAGAGCCCTGGGATAACTTGCAATAGTTGAAATTTTACAAACAACGTAAGACTGTCAGTGATATTCAAGTTGGTTGCCATCTGAAGATGAAAATGAGGGGGGGGGGGTTCATGGAAGACCTTGAAACTGCCAATGGCTAGAGACAATATATATGCTATTTGCTATTTTGCTATTAATAGATAAACATGATTTATCAAAATTCTGAATTGTGTTCAATTCATTTTTCATTAATTTTGTGTTAATTTTATTGATGGCATTTCTTCTTTGCCTTAGTGGAGATGACCAAAGTATACATTTATGTTATTTAGGCTTCTAAATTGCTTTTATTTTTCAGTATTTGTATACTAAAGAAGTAACATAGATTATTATTATTATTATTATTATTATTATTATTATTATTATTATTATTATTATTAAATATTATGTTCTTTCTGTCACTAATAAAATGTTGCAAGAACAAAATAACCCCTGTCCATTTCAAACAGTTCCAAAATCGCCCTTGTCCATAAAACAGTTCCAAAATGACCCTTGTACAAGTAAATAACCTTATTTTCAACAAAACCAATAAGAATTTGGAGTTAACTCTTTCAGAATGCCATTCTACAATCATGGATAAACAAAATACAAAAGTTTCACTAACATTTTCCAATCAAAAATACCAATAAAAAGTTTTTATCATATTCCCTAAAATTGAACAGGATGGATAAGGATCTTTTTGGAAATGGACGCCTCAATTATTGTTCTCTGTGTTCTAGTGAGTATTTTAAAATTTAATTTATATAGTAAATATGAAACATAGTAGTGGTATTTTCTATGGACAGGAATTGCTGCGAAACTCCAGAATGACTCATATATGCGCGGTCAGTTAGCTCTCTCTGTACTATACGCAGCAGGCTGGCTGCCGCGTGTCCTAACTCCGCAGAAAGCAAAACACCCAATGAAGCATCACGAACGACCGGTTATCTCGATCACTTGAAGGGTATCATATACTGAAAACTGTCTTCGATCAATGTGTTTACAGATGTGCTATGGAAATGTTAAACTGTCTGATGCCTTATTACATGATTAGTGAACCTTGTAGGTATACAGACTATCAGGTTGAAGAAAAATTACAATAAATATAATAATAATAATAATAATAATAATAATAATAATAATAATAATAATAATATATTAATAAGTCAGAAAAATAAATTAAAATGAAATTTTAACAAATTATGTTGTCTAATAGAATATAAATATAAAGTATAAGCAGCACTAAAAAAAGAGAAAAATACGTTAGTCTTTATCCTCTAGCTGAATGGAAGAGTTAACTTATATTCTGTATTCGTAATGGCATAGGACAAAAGTAAATATATTAAAGAAACCGAGGAGGAAATTCCAGATAAGATTGAACAATGATTATTTTGAAACCAAATGGCGATTTTTCCATCGATTCTTTTAATTTTGGGATAACTTCAGCACCAATTTTGTTTGCTTCATCCTTGATATTTTGTGACATGGTCGTTGAATGTGGAATAACAGAATATACATACACCATACCATAAGTAGCTCCAACGTCAATCATTGTCTGAGATTAAGCATCTCTAAATACAGGCTACATTACTGTAAATATGTTAAGCAAAGTGAAGATGTAGATTTGATTTATTTTTATTAAATACTGTGACTGAAATAGATTATGTCTGTTTTTGAAGAAATTTGAGACTCATCACTAAATCTCTGTTCTTTTTGTGCAATCACGTGTTTACTAAGCTACATTAAACATTTTCATTACCGGTACTGACATAATGAGTTCCACAACATTGATGCTGAATAACATTATTGATAATATAAGTCATTATTTCATTTAAAGAATTCTGTTATTTGAAAATTATAGTTCCTTGTTCAAATTTTCAAATAATTCCTAATTTTCGTTCTATCTGAAATAAAACAAAATGGTAGCCTTCTTAGATAGGCTGTTTTGGATAACAGGCATTAAAAGGTGATGCAACCGTAGTGCAACAACCTTGAGCGTTCGCGACTGACCGAGCAAACGTTTCAACCGATCGGTTATAAATTCTCGACTGCATGCGCTCATGAAATAACTCTTTTTCAGTTAGCTGTAATACTCCCTGACTGTGATATACAACGTCTGGTTGCTCAAATCGTCGAGAGCGGTGTATTTTAGAGGACTCTGATCATGGCTTCATACGGGAGATAATTAAGGTTGCTTATTTCCATGTTGTATATTTACGGTACGTAAGAAAGCCTGTTTCTAATATGTCTTCTCCCCAATATTGAATTTAGACGATTTAGACGATTTTAGTAACTACTGTAAGAAAGCATATCGTATCCGATTATTTTTCTTCGTGAATCTCCTATAATTCACTCTGGGTCTAAAAATACATGCAGAATAATTTAAATGGTAAAACCGAATTGTCCAAACATCATTCCCATAGCTAATGTCCGTCATAATAACACCTACTGGGAAACTTCTTTCGATTATTTGCAATAGGACTGTTTCTGCTCTTCGTCTTTCTTCAAAATATTATAATATTCTAAATTAATCCAACATTCAGCAGCATCATAGAACTTTATTCGAAGATACTTCTGCTTCATCTCTTGAAATACGGTATCATTAAAGTTCCGTCCATTACCCTGTCGTCAAAAAAGGCTAGAGTCTCTAGGGGAAGGAATCAAAAGTTTCTGCAAAGAGCTGATTTAGCTGTAAAGTGACAATGACTGTCTTGGATAAATGCTCAGAATGTTCGTAAGTTCAATATTACTTTATGGAATCGGATACGCAAAGGTGATTCATTCCATTTTTTTACATAATTATACCAGACTAACAAACGAGCCAAATCCGTTATTTTTTAAAATCATTTGTCGACAAATTAGACTGATACCTGAACAGCTTTTTCCATCCATCGAGCATAATGAGCTGACTCAAGTGCTCGAAATGACTCACTGCCTGTACTTCCACTTTGGAATAATAAACACAAAGTAAGAACGAGTAATTCTTGATCACCTTCCCTAGGCTATTAATCTTTGAGTGCTACAGGGAGACAATCTAATATTATTTTCTGTTAGTAATCTTATGAGTAGGGTCCTGGAAGAGTTCAATAGGAATTGTACATAAGCCTTTGTTCATCGACTGACAATCTTTCTCAAACCTTTTAAAAAGTTCATTTTCTGGAATACTTGTTGAACCAAAGACGAAGATGTGGGATAGAATACCTTCCATAATATGGTGGCAGCAAGTTATACAAACCAGCTCATTATCCTGAGATACTTCCATAATTTTTGAAGCCCATCTGTGAAGTTAAGAAATGCTGGCAGTAGTATCAAATATAAGTCCTTTAATTCTGTTTCCAAGATTCCACTTCCTTACTGTGTCGACACAAGCTTTCGCCTCACATTTTACCATACCTCTATCAAATTGGGAATTCAAATGGCTTTCCTTGCCCATTACCAGTAACAATTGCAATGCGTTACAACATTCTTCATGGAATTATCGATACGTGGCAAAATTTATTTACCATCCCAATGTAAATATAAACAGTTTCTTGCTTCTCCATCTCGGCAGCTTCTCTTCGTACTACTTTCTTGGAATGCTTCCGTGCAATGACGTTGTAGTTACTTACCTAGACACACAGCGAGTGCTGCTGTGCTGTACAAAATTGAAACCCTTCACGCATCGTCATCGTTGTGGCAAGAGTGGCATTTAACAGGTGGTTGTGATAGTAATTGCATGTGTATCCAGCGTGCATTTCATGAATCTATCATAATTATGCATTTTTGTAAGGCTTATAACTGCAAAAATCGCTTCAGGAAAGGCTACAGCATTACTTTTCATGCGTAAATAACGATATTTAAGTGCATCTAATAGTTTAACGTTCAATTAATGCAGGCAATAAATAGATTTTAATGTAGATTGAATTATTCTGCCAGATTACACTAAAACTATTTCGGCAAACATATTGCTGGTATTTTTTTTTTAAATACGATAGACGCATTATAATAAAATGTTTTATTTCTAGCTTTCCCTCTAAAGAAAAAGCAGAACTAGTGTTGCGATTGGTTATTTGCTATTAGAAGAGATAATTTTATTCGAACAATTTATCACAACACAAATTTTATTCTAAACATTTCACAGAAGATTGCTTCTGGAAATCACATGAAAAAAAAATTGAAAGTGACGCAGTTTCATCCCTCTCTAATTTTCCAAAACATCTTTTGCGGATAGGTTCATTGTTGAAACAAGTTACATTCAAATAGACCTAATTTCCATTGGCTTGAACTTCATCATTTAAACGTATATTTGTAGATTTTTTTTTTCGTGGTATAATATTACTTTAATAGAAAACACCCTATGACGATTCTGAAAAGAAATACTGGAGTCTCAGAACCAGACAATGTAACTGTTATTGCGAATTGTTCACACGTCCCTGATACTCTTAGTGCGGAACAAAATTATATGCTCAGTCCCAAGAAAAGATTGAGATTAATGGAAAAGGAGAGTTATTCAAAAAGAATGAACAGATTAGGAATTTGAAAAATGAAAATTGGCTTGTAAAAGAAAATGTGACAGATTGTTGTTTAGTCAACTGTCCGAAGACAGATCTGAACATCACAAGTGATACCAAGAAGGCACCACTTATAAGGCAACCAAGCCAGAAGATAATGTGGTAGGGTGTACAGTTCATTTCCTTCTCCATTGCATACATCGCCGACTAACTACATATTACACTAGTCAGACTTCATATGCACACAAACAATTGTTCTTCCTCTGACACACATCGTCAAATGTGATGTACTGCCTGATAATAGATGTCGTACATGTTAGCCAGAACATCAGTCAGAAGATGTGACAGATATGCAGTTATAATATCAAACTTAAGAAGCATGACTAAGAAACTGAAGAAAATGCAACCTGATTAACGAAAATTTGCATGACATTGTAAATAGCAAATTTTTCAGAGCTGACGCTTGATTTAATAAAGAGAGCTACAATATCCCATAATAATAATAATAATAATAATAATAATAATAATAATAATAATAATAATAATAATAATAATAATAATAATAACAATAATAATAACAATAATAATAATAACAATAATAATAACAACAACAACAACAATAATAATAATAATAATAATAATAATTATTATTATTATTATTATTATTATCATTATTATTATTATTATTATTATTATTATTATTATTATTATTATTATTATTATTATTATTATTATTATTATTATTGGGATTCCAATTTAATCCATTTTGAAGTAAGATTTAGTGGATTGATTAGTAGCACTCAACATAATAAAGTCTTTTCACTTTTTTTAGGATAAATAGTAGGTCTACATTTTATTCATTCCTGTCCGTTTTTATTGTCACTTTGTTCGTCACAATAACACTTGTATATTATTTAATATATGAATATCAAGAGGATTGTTATTTTCGACAAAAATCATATAATTATAGAGCATATACTGTAGGTACTTTATTTCTCAACTGCAGCAGGCAAGCCTTCGTATGAAACTTTATTGGCGCAATGCAATCCAGATGTATCCGTTTTATAAATGTGTACTTATCTTTTATTATAGTAAGGATAAACAGTAATTTCACAGTTTATTGTATTTTATGTATTTTAAGGGTCCGGATACTTATATTTATAGCTAGAAACATATTGCTATAGCTGTTTCAGAATAAGAAGGCATATGGCCTACGCCAATTGAGTGTTAGCAGCAGTACGGCGTTGTCACACGTTGCACGAAACGTGGAAGACAGAGACAACAGGTAAGGACAGAAACTATCAGTCACTCCTGGCTGCAGCATAGTTCTCTTGCTGCAGCGAGCGGCGGGTCGAGACCAGTTCCTTCTTTGTGTGTAATGTTTAAATATAATTGAATCACTAAACTCGAAAAGGGAATAAGTCACTTTCAGTTAGTTCTGAGAAAAACACAAATAACTTCTGCACAAAACGAAATATAAACAAATTGCATCGAAAATATTTCTATGAACCAATCATGACCACACAAGATATTTATGTAAAAAAAAATCGTATATTTCTCAATTTAACCTGCCCTATAGAAACAATTTTTGTGTGTGGACTTGTTCCCCTTTCATATCTAACGAAATGTATTGTAAAAAAAAATAAAATTTTCTCCATTATTCAAATCAAAAGCTTTATTGTATACCAATTTATGAACAACAGTAGAGAGTGTAGCACATAGAAACATTGAAAGCTTTCGGTTATTACATAAACAAAAAAAAAAAAAAATTGTGTGGGGACTTGTTCCCCTTTCATATCTAACGAAATATATTATACAAATATTAAACAAAATGTATAGTTATCTCCATTATTCAAATCAAAAGATTTATTGTATACCAATTTATGAACAATAGTAGAATGTAGCACAAAGAAACATTGAAAGCTTTCGGTTATTACATAAACCAAAAATTGTTTGTGTGGGGACTTGTTCCCCTTTCATATCTAAAGAAATATATTGTACAAATATTAAACAAAATGTATCGGACAATGTGTTGCATAGGCCTTTTCTACAGCCAGATTGGGAATAACATTTTTCCTTGACAAGAGCTCAAATGTGTGAGAGATCAAACCATCAACGTTCTCATATGCCACAATTCTGCCAGGATATGAGCTCTCATACACACACATGAAATAATGTAAAATATTAAAATTTAACATTTTATGGGTGGGGATGGTTCGTCCAATGGACTCTTTTGAAAATGTATTCTTCTTAAAGTATCGTGCCACCAAACTTTGTAGTTGGTCGTGAAGTTCGAATTCAAGTAAGTGACTAAAATTTCCCAGAGCACTAGATTCAGCTATGAGCTTGGTGTAATCTATTGGTACGTACACTCTGTCTTCCCTTCGCAGCTTGCGCTTTATGACACCGAAATCCCTATCGCAGGGTAAGAAAGAGTGCCCACGTACTGGAAAATACTAGCTAACTATTTTACGGAACCTTCCAGTTCCAGCTAATGTTAGTAAGAAACGAGCTACTGTGTGATTGCGATTTTGTTCTGGAGCACTGTCTGTAAATGCATATAGATATTTCACATTAATAGGAATATTGCTTTGAATGTAGTCATTCAAGAGAGTGCAAACCTCATTGGGTCCTTTTCTTCCAAGACCCTCATGATACGAGTAGAATTGGGATTTTCCTGTTTTAAGATTTTTTATACCAAACACAAAACGCCAGAGTTGTCTAAAGTAAAATATCTCTTGGACCGGAATGTGAGGAAACACCTTTCTTCGTTTTGCAGGACTTGAAGAAGTACTATTCTCATCGTTTGACGCCATTTTACTCATGATACATATTTTTCATCTATATGGCAGGAAAAACAAACTTGAATTCCTTATGTGAAGGGGACAAGTCGTGGACTAAGCTCCTTTTCAAAGTAAACATGAAAATTAAAGTGTTGAAATCTAGGCTAAGGAAATGCGGGACCTGTTTCCTTTTCATGCAGAATGAGAGAGCATGCCGGAATTAGTAAGACTATAGTCTTAACTCATTTTTGCCAAAACTGTGACTTATTCCCTTTTCATATTTAGTGATTCAATTACTCTTACTGAAGTAATTTTCATATCAATATTTATTACTACTTCGCTTCACAGATCAGTAGATTTTGGAGTCATTAACTTTCGAAATAAAGTGATAGATATGTAGAAATTTACTATGCTAATATCAGACAAAGAATGTCTTAATTAAAAAAAAGAATGCTGCATATTATATTGCACTATCTGACGTATGGAAATACTCCCCTAAAAAATTGAGAGCGAGAAAATGTATTCAAATGTTGTCTTCCTTGCACAGCAATGTTGTATTTATTATTGTTTATTTCTCCAGAGGAAAGATGAGATAAAGTTTGTTTGTAGGGGCAACCTACGAATCTAGCGATAATAAAACGTAAACATATCTGTAGATACGTAATTTAGTATTGATATTGAAGTTGAAAAGTATTTTATTTTTCCTCTGCTAAATGAAGCCTATATAATTTAATTTAATTCTCAAGATTATACCTACCTAGAGGTCCAGGGTTCTATATTCTCGTTACGAATCTGGTTGTTTTATTTTTTATTTTATTGGGTTAATTTACGACGCTTTATCAACATCTAGGTTATTTATCGTCTGAATGAAATGAAGATGATAATGCCGGTACGAATCTGGTTATAGTGCAACGTAAGCATTATATGTGATCATACATAATTCAGTATTCATACTGAAACTGTAGATTATTTTATATTACTCTGTTAAACTAAGTCTATCTAATTTAATTTCATTCTCTAACTTTTACGAATCTAGAGGTCCAGTGTTCTACAGTCTGGCTAAGAATCCGGCTATAAGAATATAAGCATATCTGTAGGCCTAATTCAGTACTCATATTGAAATTGAAGGTTACTTTTTTACTTTGTTAAATCAAGCCTACCTCATTTCATTTAATCCTCAAGCTTATATCTACCTAGAGGTCCAGGGTTCTATGTTCTATCACTCTGGCCTGAGCAGTATAAGCTTACGAGTGAAGGTAGTTATGTATAAGTGAATATAACCGTAACCCAATAATATCGTTAATATATTGAAGGTAAATTTGTATATTAGAAAAAGGTATATAATGTAATATATTATATACAACGCAAGGTTTTTAAAATAGAAACTGAGTTTTGGAATTATAAAATCCCCTCGTTTCTAGCATTCCTGTATTTATTTTTATTTTTAGTAGGTTATTTTACGACTCTTTATTAACATCTTAGGTTATTTAGCGTCCGAATTAGATGAAGGTGATAATGCCGGTGAAATGAGTCCGGGGTTCAACACCGAAAGTTACCCAGCAGTTGCTCATATTGGGTTGAGGGAAAACCACGGAAAAACCTCAACCAGTTAACTTTCCCCGACCTGAAATCGAACTCAGGCTACCTGGTTTCGCGGCCAGACGCGCTTACCGTAACTCCACAGGTGTGGACCGCCTGTATTTATTTTAAAAGTGAATCGTAATTAAATTGCTTCATCTTATAAAGTTTTTAATGCTCTTA
This sequence comes from Periplaneta americana, assembly GCF_040183065.1. Taxonomy (NCBI): domain Eukaryota; kingdom Metazoa; phylum Arthropoda; class Insecta; order Blattodea; family Blattidae; genus Periplaneta; species Periplaneta americana. Next base: position 91,254,747 of record NC_091126.1, read on the forward strand.
AGCAAGAATGTTGTTAATATTCTTCGTATAATTCATCGAAAAAGAGGCAGGAGTGTTTATGTGTACAATATCAACCAACTATCTGATAAGTTTAAGCAGTATTTCGTCTTATACAATGTATAATATTCCAATGAAAAAGTGAAAATCGCATTCGTGGTTATTCTCAGCTTTCTTCTTGCTTTCCACGTTCTATAATGTCACTGCTAACACATACTACTAATATAGGCTATTTAAAATATTGTACGATGAAGTAATACACGATTCTGAAAATCGTCCAAATAATTCACACGTTTTGCGTTGTTTTCCAGGAGAGGTAAATACAAGTACAGAATACCACCTATTTGAATTCTCTCTTTGCCCTGTCCGAGAATACGAGTTAACGTATGCACTTCTAAACCACACGCCTCTGCAGTCAGGTTCTTTGTTTGTGAAAAACTGACACGAACTGCATCATAAGCTAGTCCTTTAGAAAATTATAATACAGAAAATACAATACTCCTCGCCTGTGAGTGTAGGACTATCGTTTTGCGTATAACAGATGAAATAACAGAGCCACTTGCAATTCCGTCAAGAGATATTGTTACGGTAAGTTACACATCACACAAGAGAAAACAGTCTACGTCTGAATTTGAAAATAAACAGAATCTATCTTCGTTTACAGAGGGGGACTTCTGAGCAAAATATGTTGTATGTTGTAGGTTGGATATCCCTGTTTAGTCTTAAAGCGATAACACGCGAGCCAGTTGACATATAATTGCAATAATTGTACAGTTCAATTCAGAATTTGGAGCTCTATCGAATGGCACAGCTTAAAATTCATTCCTAGCCATAAATATTGTGTGCGCAAGAAAGAAACTAATACGCGACGCTTCAGCGAGACTTCGCGACGATTTAATTAGGCAACATCATTTCACTGTTACTGGCTAGTCGAGCTAGACCGGCCTGAACTAGCTCCGCCTTATATGCCTTCTTATTCTGAAAGAGCTTTAGCTTGAGCTGCCACAGAAATGGGGTCGGCCGCAATGTTCTATTTGACCTGTCCCTTATGGTCTGTGCAGCTTCCGGTGTAGGGGCTTGTTTCCGTGAACTTCTAGAGATAGTCATATTTGATACGGTATGTTATGTCCAAGAGCTTTGGTAACAGATCCAGCAATAAACACAATTACACGATCTGCTGGATTTACTCGATCTAACGCGGAAACTACTTGCGAAGTTTTGAGAATATATTTTTACGTGTCTTTATAACTGCTGTAGGTGTTAATGGGCCCGTTCGGTATTCCGCTTCGCTTTCATTTAAGTAGGAAGCCTAGTATAATTCAACACAGTCACTATTTTTTCACATGGTGAATTGCAAGAAAATTGCAATGGTTTTCTTTTTTCTAAATGCTGAAACTGAATAAGCCGGAGTGCATCCAGTCTCCTTGGCAACCTTAGAGTACGCAAAAGACGGACCCTGGTTGGTAGTTGGTAGCCTGACCGGTTATCTAGTCGGTAGAATGCCCGAACGGTAGACTTCTACCGACCAGGCCTCGTCTTACACGTCTCCATTGCTTAACGTTCGGGCATTCTTCCGGGTAGGTAACCGGTCAGGCTACAAACTACCAACCAGGCTCCGTCTTGCGCGTACCCTAACTGTACATAAATGTTGTGTTGGTTGGTTTTCCTAACAGTCAGAGGGTAAGTGCAGATATAACAAAACTACCATAAGAAAGTCATACGCGCCAGTCGCAAATAGCGCTGTTATGAGTAACTTTAAAATGAATTCTGCTGCCTGGAGCGATCTCTAGATATTAATATTTTTTGCTAAAGTTTTGTATGTGCTTGTTTTGACATAAATAAATAAAATTAGCCTTATGGAAATATACATTTTCAACTTCCACTTTTTTTTGGACTACCCTAATGTACATTCATCATGCAATCCTATGACACACTTGCTCCAAAACGCTAATAAAGATAAAAAATGAATGGACCTCAATTTTAATTTCAGTTTTAATTTTAATTTTAATCATTGCCACAAGTGAATTCATATATATTGTATATTTTAAATTTGTCTATGACATATACTTTTAAACCCTTCAGACAAATTTTCAATTGAAAACTACATGCCATTTGCTGTGTAAATTACCACAGTATGTCAAATGAAGTGTTATTAAATAATGTGTCCAAGTGACCTGATGATGACCTACCAAGTCGAAAGCAATCGCCACTGTTATTATGATTTAAAATATGTATTATAATTCGATATATTTATAAGCGATACGTCAGAGACAGCTTTAATTAAAAGTTTAACAGCCTTATTAAAAAACTTATCGGATCTAACTTGTCAGTAAATATCTTTTGCATGTTAATTAGTCTTTGATGAGATTTTCATATTCTTCTTTGAATTTCAATGATACAATTAATTTTGTAGAGTGATATGATGCTGCTTTTGTTGTTTTTTTGTAATAGTGTAGTCTCTTTTTTCCTAGGGAATCTACTTTTTAATTTTCTTGAGAGACTAGACTGCAGTGTGCTGGTATCCACTAGAATGTGACTTTTTTCGTTCAATGTTATAAAGAGATCTCGGAAATCCCAATTCGGGGTGTGTTTGTTAATTGTGTATTTGATATTATTGTGCTCCTGATTTGAATCTGATAATACAACTAGTTTCTTGTCTCCAGGTTAAAAAGTCCAGGCCAAAACATCCACAGGAAAAGATGTAAACATGCAAAAATATCCAGTGCAAAATGTACAAAGAAAGTGTCCGTGTACACACCTGTCCAGTCAGAAACATATCCATTGCTGAATGTCCATGAACAAAAATGCTCAATCTTTTAAAATGCATTGTACTGCATTATAGCCGTTGTTAAACAAATCAGAAGTATTAAGTTTTCTGTTAAAAACTTTAAACAAATAATATCTTAAATCATTCGTTGGAAAAAAAAAATAAAAGACTGATGCATGTACCACTCTCACTCAAGAAGTAGAGATGGCAATAAATTGTATGGAAAAACTTGTAACGCAAGATGTATAAGCGATTCGGATCCGAATAACATAACTTTGTTAAAAGATGAACGAAGACAACTTTTGCATGAGTCAGATCCTGCTGCAGTTGAAGTTATACGGGTTAATGCGACGCTAAGGAAAAGGACTGCAGAAAGGCCATACCAAGGACCATTCAGAAATCTAAGAGAGGACATCGGAAAAAATTGAAGATGAATTAATTTTGGCAAGGCTTTCTGAAAGAAACAAATGTAATTAACAAACAAAACAGAATTCATGTTGTGAATACGACTTCGATAAAGACGTAATCGAACAGGCTGACTACATTCAAATTACATATACAGGGTTGTTTCCGATCTCTGATAACGAATTTGAATGACGTCATGTGCGTCAGGAATCACACCGACAGCTGAATCGCGGCGAGATGTGACAGACCAGTAGTGAGTGTTTTCATAATCAGAGTGCACGGTGTATCACAGTAGCAATGCCCAAGAAAATCGAGCCTTTCTGGGAGGGGTACATAACAACTCTTTCCTATGCGAAGTACAGTTACGTGAAAATCATAGGAGCCTGCAAGGCACGTGGTTTCGTTATTTCCAAGAAAGGCATCTTGTGTGTACCTAATAAGACTGGCAAAGCTCGGATGAGATTAATTCCAGAGTGGAAAAAGCAAGTAAATTCACCCCCCGTCACAAGTCGCCGCACCCCACGAGATAATATAAATTAATTCCATTCGAGCTTTACCAATCTTATTAAGTACACAGAAGCTGCCTTTCTTGGAAATAACGAAACTTCGTTTATTGAAGGCTTCTTTTATTTTCACTTAACTGTACTTGGGATTGGAAAGGGTCGTAATGTACCCCTCCCAAAAAGGCTTGATTTTCTTGGGGATTTCTGCTGCGAGTCGCAGTGCACTTTGACCATGAGATCACTCACTATTGGTCTGTCACCTCGCGCCACAGTTCAGTTGTCGTGTAAATTCTGACGCACATGACGCCATTAAAATTCGTTATCAGAGATCGGAAACAACCCTGTATTAGGGGCAGACGTGTTCAAGAACGCAGAAGAGTTATTTCCCCACAATTTGGAACATGTATTTACAAATACTTCATAGGCACCAAAGAAGCAATAGCCAGTAGAAGCGTCTCATAATAAATATAAAACAACGACGTTAAACGCTATTTGCGTGCTATATCATCATCATCATCATCATCATCATCATCATCATCATCATCAGTTAGCGCTACAACCCGGGGTGGGTTTTGGCCTCCTTAACAACAGCCTTCCATCTTACTCTGTCCTTTACCATGTTAGTCCATCATCTCACTCCCATAATTTCAAGATCTTTGGATATCTCGTCCATCCACCTTAACTTTGGTCTACCCTTTCTCCTCCTGTAATATAGTCTACTCTTTAACATTTTAATAGGAGTGCGTGTTTCAGGCATCCTGTTTACATGTCCTAGCCATCTCAGTCTTTGAGCTTTCATAAATTTTACATCTTGACCTCCTATCAGGTTAAGAAGTTCATTGTTGGAGCGTATCCTCCATTCTTGATGATCATTGACTGGGCCAAAGATTCTACGCAGAATCTTCCGTTCAAAACTTCTTAAGGAGTTCTCGTCTTTCTTTGTAAATATCCATGTCTCTGTACCAAAGGTAACTACAGGACGAACTAATGTTTTATAAACTTTAATCTTTGTCATCCTCGATAACAACAGATTTTTAAACAGTGGAAGATTAGCGTAATAAGCCCGATTCCCAGCCTGTATTCTGTCGTTGACACAACCACTCACATCACAGTTATTATTAATAATAACTCCAAGATATCTGAATTGGGATACACCTTCAAACGTGCGTGCTATATCATGCAACTCAAAATTCCTATACAGCCAGAGACACAGGACGAAGAGTTGAGTTTATATGAAAAATATATTCGGTCTTTATAACTTTGGACATTTATGTAATATAATTAGTGGATATTGAATACATTGATCACTTTTTGCTATGAGAATTTAATCGACTGGACATTAATATAGTGTGGACACCTTCATATGTGGACATTTCTCCATATTGACGTTTGGCATTGGACATTTTAACCTTCAACCGGTTTTTTTATGACGGGGTCAGAAGCAAAGGGGTACAAGTGACATTTCTAAGAACATGAGTTTACTGCATCCGGGGCAAGCTATATCATATACAATTTTATTGGCAAAGGGATATATCTTATAACCGCATCACACACTAAAGTTGAAATAAAAAAATTCACGAAATTTACGAAAGTTTAAGTACTTTCAGCCACATTTTCTAAAAAATAACTTAAGTGCACTTACACCCCTTTGCTTCTGACCCCCTCATATGTCCTATGCAAATTCAAATTGCCTTAGGGTGAAGAAGATTGCTTCTACTTCTCCATCAGAGTGTATTGTGTTTGTGCCGACTGCACTATAGAAGAAAAATAAATCAAACGTGAATCCTGCATCAGCCTCATATGCTCTGTTGACAAGTGAGGCATCAGTGTACACATGCAGCCACGTTTCTGGAGGGTATTTAGTGCGGATTCTTTCCAGTGCTATTCCTTTTGACGAGTTTTAGTCAGTATATTAATTTTTGCTTATTTTCTCTGTGAGATCCAGGCGGGCTCTAATAGCTTGACTTTCTGGTGGATAGATTTGGTTTTATATTGTTCTTGATGCAGTTGACATTCCATATTTTTTGCCCAATTCACGAATTTTCTAAATTAAGTCTGACTGAATTTTCAGATTACGTGGTCTAATGTTATCGCAATTCCTCCGTAATCATTATTTGAAATTCTGCGTAGTTTTCCATGTAATGTTACTGTCGTCTGTTGTATTTAGTATTTTAATGACCAATTTTGTGTTAGAGATTACATTGCAGCCACTGGGGTTGATTCGATTCCTCCTATTACGTATAAGACGTAATACCTGATTTTGAGAGGTGTCACTTATTTTTATATAACACTGCCTCTGCAGTAATTAATAATTCTGACAATACGTTAAAGTTGGTTTAACATATGTATGTCTTGTAAGTGGCGTTTAGATTTTCTCTATTGCTTCTCCATTTTTTTCCGCTAGTCATTTAAGAAGACATAGTCTCTTCTCTGCTCTGTATTTCAAGAATAACTCTTTTATTATTTCTGTATGTTTTTCCCAGGTGACATTTATTTCAGAAACTACTCCTAAATATGTCACCTCATCTTTGCTGATGATATGAGGTGTCAACTTTAATTCTGGTTAACAAATCCTTTTCCCTTTGTTTATAACCATTGAATTTTACTGTTGTAACTTCCTCATTGAATAACTTCAAGGGAAAAATTGATCTGGGGCCGGATATCGAGCCCGAGACCTTTGGCTGAGCGTATCAACACTCTCCGACTGAACTACCCTGGAACTATAACCAATACCGGCTCAATTTTTCCTTTATAGCCACATACCTCAAGTGGGCTGACAAGACGCTAGAACCCAACACTGAATGCACACAAAATCTGTGTGACTTGAATTATGGTTTGATTTGTTCTTACGTTTAATTTCATTCGATCTTTTGGCAGGGGCGTATTTTGCGGACTTCCGGGGCTACCGGCGGTAGCCCAAGAAAATTACAAAAGAAAAAGTTTATAATATAACATAATGTAATAATTTTGTATAACCGTATTAGTTTTACCACAGTAATTAAAATTAAAGTAATTGTTAGATTTATATGCGCTCTCTGCTCTCGAAAAGAAACAAGTTGTCAAGGCGGCATCACTGGAGAAACCGCTGCCGCGAAGGATAGCCTGTGACCGTTCCGCTCACGTCGCACAACTCCCCGTCCCCCCGCTCCCTCAAGTTTCCATCGTGCACTGTAGGTGGGTGAGTTGCCCCTCTCATGATCGGTTTCTTGGAAGGCGCGAAGCAACAATATGCTTAGTACGCTAGCTCATTAATGTGATTGTGTTCTTGTAGTGCAGTATTTTAAATTTGTGATTTGTTCGACTGTCTAAGAGTTATATTAATTGTGAATTATTAAGTTTTTAATTTCCAAATTAAGTGATATTGTGAAAAATATGGCAGAACAAGTTTATGGAGAGGTTTGTGTTGAAAATGACTGTGTAATAGAAGGTTTATTAAAAGTGCCTTTTAACCGTCGTACATACAACGAGAAAGTTGAAATTGTGAAAATGGAAAGACCAACTCCTGAGTTAAATTTGTCCATGGACGTAAAAGAAAAACAGCGTGAGTACACACGCCATTTCACTTCAACATCATATGGTAAGTGGAATTGGTTGTGTGGTACTTCTAAACTGTCTAAACTATTTTGCTGGCCATGTTTGTTATTTAGCCGCGAAACTAATGTGTGGTCAAAAGAGGGGTTTTCTAATATGAACTCCCTTCGAACGGCAGTCCTAAAACACGACAAATCAAAAGCTCATATTTATAGTAGCATGAACTTTGCAAACTTTGGGAAGACAAGAATTGATTTACAGCTAGATAAGCAAAAAGTTCTACACATCAACCAACACAATGCTCTTGTGAAAAAAAATCGGGAGATTTTACTGCGTCTTATTAACGCAGTCTGCTTTCTAGGAAAACAAGAATTGTCTTTTCGGGGTCATAATGAGAGTGTGGAATCAGACAATAGAGGAAATTATATTGAATATTTAAGTTCCTTAAGTGAATTTGACCATTTACTGGCCAATCATCTTGAGAGTTCAACAGTATTCCGTGGTACTTCTCCCGCAATTCAGAATGACTTAATATTTGCTATAAGTGGGGTTATGATAAAGAACATAAAATCTGAAATAGAAGAAGCACCTTTTATGGCCATTGTTGTTGATGAAACAAGTGACTGCTCTAATCAGAGTCAATTGTCCACTGTTTTAAGATACGTCGACAGTACTGCCAATGTTCAAGAACGGTTTATAGGATTCACAAATGTCAGTTCGGGCAAAACTTCTGCTGCTTTGTTTCAGCATGTGGAAGGTGTTATAGCAGAATACAATGTCGGCAATAAGTTAATTGCACAGACATACGATGGTACTTCAGTTATGGCGGGAAATATTAATGGCTTAAAAATAAAAGTTCAAGAAAAGTATCCTCAAGCACTATTTGTCCATTGTTACAGTCATGTTCTCAATTTAGTTTTGCAACAAACTACTTTATCCATTCCAGAATGCCGCATTTTTTTTAAAACACTGTCGGGTTTAGCTGCATTTTTCTCATCATCTCCTAAAAGATCAGAAAAACTCAAGGAATTTATGAAAAAGAAACTCCCAAAAGTAGCACCAACTAGATGCAATTTTACATCTCGGCTTGTAAATACAGTAAAGTAATACAGAGAACAACTGACTGCTTTCTTTGAAAATATCATTTGTAATGACTCTGAAGAAAACTGGGATGATGATGTAATTGTGCAGGCTCAAGGATATTTGTATTTTTTTCACACAGTTTCAGAATATATTTCTTCTTGAAGTCTATGCTAGAGTGTTCGCACATACAGATGTGCTCTACAATATTCTTCAGACAAAAAGTCTAGACATAGCATACTGCTTGCAAGAGGTATCAAAGTTAAAACATACTATATCCGAGTTCAGACGTAGTGGGTTTCCGTCCATATGGAGTAATATGGAAAATGAAAATTCTTCAGACAATACAATGGAACCACCATTAAAGCGAAGAAAAGGAGATGATGAATTGAAATACAGGCAGCTGTACTACAGCATACTAGATCGTATGCACATGGAAATTACTGACAGATTTTCTGATTATGGAAAGCTTCAGTTCACACATCTTCTAGATTCTCAAAAATTTTCTGCTTATAGAGAAAACTTCCCGAATGAGGCACTAAACAAATTATTTCAGTCCTATAACAGTCACTTTGATCAAGTACGTTTGAAAAATGAATTAAGTGTAATATATTCAGCAGAGGTCTTTGATTTTTCGAACAAACCTATCCATGAAATACTATCTGCCATATATGAAAACCAGCTGAACCAAGTTATTCCTGAAGTCCTTAAATTGGCAACATTAATTGTGACAATACCAGCTACGTCAGCATCGGTAGAAAGAACATTTTCTTTGTTGAAGAGAATAAAATCCTACTGTAGATCAACTCATACACAAGAACGTTTATCCGGCTTGGCACTGATGTCAATTGAAAAGTCATTTCTACAGAAACTTCGCAAGCGGCCCAACTGTAGTTTCAATGACGAAGTCATCAAAGTATTTTCGTCCCAATCAAGACGTCTGGAATTCACATATAAATAGGTAAGGAATTTTATTATAGGGTTTTTAAAATATATTTTGTGTAATAATAGGGTCAGTGGTAGCCCAGACCCTTAAACCAGTATACGCCACTGTCTTTTGGAGTGATCATCCATAATACTAAATTAACTGCAAAAATGGCTATTTTGATGTCTCCAGTTGTTGTCAGAATGGTTCGTAGATCATTGGCATATATGTTGAAGAATGTTATGCCGAGAACTGCTCCTCCAAGTAGTCGTGTTTGTGTGTTTGTTCGTATTTTGATATGCATAGTCAGAATTGCACTGCACAAAGTCTATGGGTGATGAAACTTTGGATCCAGGATAGCATACTGTATTTTCTGTAACACCAAGGTTATGTATTTTTTGAAGTGGGCCTAAGCTTAATTTAGCACGCCACAAACTTTCATATCCTGCTCTAAAATCTACGAAGGTTGCTAGTGTAAATTTGTTTCTTATAAAATGCGTCTTTAATGGATTGACTTAGGAGTAAAATTTGTTGAAGTGTGGAATTGTTCTGCCGGATTTCTGCCTATGCTGATGAGAACAGCACATATCATCAGCAAAGACGAAGTGACATATTTAGGAGTATAAATCATAATAAGTAGATGTAAATGTCAGAGGAATAACAATTGTTGCATACATTTGAAATCTGATTAGTGAACCATATCATTAGTCAACGATGTATGCAATATAGGGGAAAAGTAACTGGCCACCCTATCCCATTATCTCCTGGCTTAGTTACTTCATATGTGATGCCATATTGGTGTCATGAGGTTTCAACCAGTCTTCGGACTGTTGACTAAACATACAAAATATTAATTGTAGCATTGAAATAAATAACGAATTTAAGTACCTAAATCATATTTATTCAGGCAAAGAAAAAAACTGTTTAAATTAAATATAGGCCTAATCGTGAATACATCTACAGAAAAATTATGATTTAATTATTGGCTATAATTCTTTAATGCCTATTTATAATTTCCAATATTATTGAATAGTTCTCCTGCAATTTAAATTGCAAATTTAAAAAAAGTGAAACGACATATGTACCAAAGTATTTACATGAATAGTGGGGTACGTCCACTAGGAACAAAATGGATAATGTGATGTTTGTACCAGAGATATTAATCAAAAGTAATATTAGAGAATAAAAAATAATTTTACCCTTTAACACAGGACAATGTTAAACATCACTCTTGTTCAAATAACTGTTCATAGAATCCTCTGTTCTCAGGCTTCAGGAATGGCAACATAGCTCTTAGATTGTTTATTTTTTCCTTTGAAAGTTTGCTTCCGCATTTCAGTTGAGGGATCTCTGTCTGCAAAATTGTTTCTGGTGCAACATTATTCTTCTTCACGCAAATGTCACTCCAGGGTTTCAAATCGTTGCGGGTTTTCTTTGCATAATTCCTGGCCTATGAATATCCTTTGTAATTTTGATCCATTTAGCCTGTGTTAATGGTATTGAGTAATGAACCTGCAACAGCTTTGAAGTCTAAGAAGTCTGTTTCTTTCATAATGGTGACATGAAATGGTTTCGATGTTGTAGTTACTATAACTTTTAACCAAATCCAAAGGTACTTCACACTTCTCTTTCCTCTTTCTTTTCTCTATTTGCGCAAAGCTCTATCACAACTTATATATGAATATCCCTTCATCAAGTATTTATGATTAAAGTCATCAAATTTACCATTAGCAACAAGATACAACCACACAAATAACAGCATTTTTTGTTGAGTGCAGCGCAATTGTCACTCCACCACAACTTTCTTCCCAGTTATGCCAGATGTGAAGGCCTTATAAATATAGGATGCTATCTTGTTGCCACCTCGACCTTCCACGTTAAGCCTACGTCGTTTTATTCATGTGGTCTCATTCATATTAATTTCACTCTAATATTACCAACAACTTACACTGTTTACATTTGCGTTGAAAACTGCTTTTCATCACTACGTGCTGCTATAGCCAACTGAACAAGTTCAAACATATTATGGTACATACCTCACATTTTATGGAACAATGCCGAGTACATAACTAAACTGTAATCTATCGTTATAATATTAACATACTTCTCCTGGTGTTTGAAGCTATCCCAGTTTATACGTTATAGGCATTGGCACTTAAATTTCATTTTCACCATTAACCCAACTTCTCATGTTTTGGCATTTAGGTCATTATTTGTTTCAGTGATACAATTGGCGTGTTACAATATTCTAATAGAGGGACTGCTATTATGTCCTTCTCAATGAAACATTTCAAACTTTTTTCATTATCTTCATTACTTAACTGAAGTGAACATTTTTTTTTCTGAGCAAATCAGTGAAGGAAAGTTAGTAAAAACTGCTACCAGAATGTTAGCAATTAACCAAACAATTGCACAAATGACAGTTTGAATTCTAAAGCTGACAAAGTTCGTAAATTAAATACAACGTTAAAAAAAGTTGATGGATATGGGAAAATAATTTTATCCCACAGTGTTAGTAACATAAATATAGTGGCACGACTATTTTAATTTATAGTTCTGACAAATGATAAAACAGGGAATTGTTTTATAAAAAACAGAATCTCCCGTATTGTCTTAATCTCTTCAATTAAAGACGTATAATCTTTGCTTCGCACAAAGGAAAATGTGTGAAGGAGTGGGTTGCAAACAGATGACAATTACGGCGAAAAAGAATTATGTGGTCCAGTGGTCATTCAATAGCATTGTATCAAATTGGGAATTCTTCAGATAATCGAATTATGAGCTCGTAGAAGGTCACTGGCTTTTAAGAGAAAAGCTGTGCCTTTTCTTGTGACATTCCTGACAAAAAAGGAAATAAGTAACAATTTGTCGTTATAGGAAGTTACGGGATTTGAATACTGGGTGTTTCGAATACACTATACGAAAACAAGCCTTTCGATTTTTTTATTTAGTAGGTTATTTTACGATGCTTTATCAACAGCTTAGGTTATTTAGCATCTGAATGAGATGGTGATAATGCCGGTGAAATGAGTTCGGGGTCCAGCACCGAAAGTTACCCAGCATTTGCTCATATTGGGTTGAGGGAAACCCCCGGAAAAACCTCAACCAGGTAACTTGCCCCGACCGGGAATCGAACCCGGGCCACCTGGTTTCGCGCCCAGACGCGCTAATCGTTACTCCACAAGTGTGAACAATCCTTTCGATGTCATTCGAGAATATCTCAGTTTTGGGGAGTGCAACAGCCGGAGAAAATTGAAAATATTGAAAAATTTACATAAAATTAAGTGAATCAAAGTCACGCAAAGTAAAAATTGACCAGTTAATTGTGAATCGCAAGTCTCAATACTATGTGTTGGAAGAAATTCTTTAACTTTCCAAAAATTTGGTGAAGCTATCAAATCTTTTTTTTATGATACGAAAAAAATATTTCAAACATGAAGCAATGCCACTAAAAAGTTCGACCAAATAACGTTCTATATTAAATTTCACATTCTAGAAATTTGAAATTGATTAGAACCTACTGCCAGTCTTATAAAAAGTTTTGTCGCACAGATACTTTGTAAGTCCCAGAAATGAGGCAGTACGTATGATCAAACATACAACGAAACAAAACCAATTTTATTATCTCAACTACTCTTCCTCTTGTATATCAGGTCGCACGTCTTCTGATCATGCACACTGTCTACTTTCTGGGACTTATAAAGTACATGTGCTACAAAACTTTTTTCTAAGACTGTAGGCCTACATACTTTCCGAGTAGACGGCGGGGGTAAATCAATGCTGAATCGCAAGTCTTAATGTTATGTATTGGAAGGAATTATTTTTTCCAAGAAATTATTGCAGCTTTCAGATATTTATTTAATGCTACGGATAAACATATTTCGAACATTAAGTGGCGTTATCACTCAAAAGTACCAACAAATTAAATGCCATACAGTATTACATTTTAAATTTCGAGAATTTTAAATGTAATGGAAATGAAATACTATAGGCTATATAATTTTCGAATAGACGAAAGGAGTAAGTTAATTCTGGTCCACCGTTGTGGCTGAGGGGTTAGCGAGTCTAGCACCGAAGCCACCGGTCCCGGGTTCGATTTCCGGACGACATTAAGATATGAAGAGTCCACTGCAAGATTGATGGATGTCATTTGGAATACATTTTGCAGGAGAAGCAATTGAAAGTTTGAAATGCTTAGCGCTCAAAGCTTAACTGTGATTTTCCGATCATTACTGGACAATGACTATCAGTGTTAATGCCATATAACTCTCTATGTACATTCTATGTCTTAAGCTATGCATTGACAGTCTTGGTTCATTTTCGACAAGAAAGTGACATCCATCATTCTTGCAGTGGACTCTTCATATGTGAATCATATGCGGAGACTAAGAGGAAGGCAGAAAATAGGAAAGATTGGAGAATGCTGGGTTTGCAATAAAGACATGCCCATGGGCAGGACACTTATGTATGTCCAGAATGCCTGGAATGTCGTGTCTGAGAACAGTCGCTATTTGCAAAGATTAGTCGATTCCATGCCCACTCGACTGCAAGACGTGATCGGGATATGGGAAAGATGGACTAAATATTGAATTGTGGTTTTTTGTTTTGTCTTTTGAACGCTTAATTGTTTGAATGTTCTAAGGCAGACGCCAGTAAGTTTGTTTTGTTTATGCCACAAAATATATTTTTGTTGAGAATAAAATCTTTTTTTCTTTCCATTTGCAGTCATAACGTCATAGTCATAATACATAATGATAGTCATGGCATAATACATTCATGAACCTGATGTTAATTACTAAAATAATCGTAAAAGAGACAGAAACAATTATGTATATTTTTTCTCTCTCTCTTAAAAGCAAAACAAAAAAAGAACACAAAAAGCAGTAGGTTGTGTTCGAACGCAGGACCTCACGAATACCAGGGCGGAACGCTACCATTACCTTATAAAGCAACATACAGAATACTTTCATTATAACTGTAGATATCAGGCAACGTGGTCCAACAACATGTAACATCGCCTGTCTCTGAATTGTAGCGAAGATACCCGAAGGGAACTTTGCTTCCAGAGAGCAGCCACTTTTTCCTATGACAACTGTACATATATCTTTCTGAGAACTTTCCTTTCTGAAACCGCTAAAATAGTTCCATTTTTTGTTGTTAGAACCCAAGCCGCACTGGCATACACGACTACCGGCCTTATAATGGTTTGGTAAATGATTTTTTTCGCTGATATAGACAGTGAGCTAAATTTCAATAGTATTCCGAGCCCAAATAGACACCTATTACATTCCATTATTCTTATTTTTTCTTAAATTTATAGGATAGAAATTATTTTTAAAGAATTACTGAGAACTCGCTATTTTCTTTTCTTTTTCAGTGTAGTTGGGGAATTTTTTTAACCATTAATAAAATCCGCCTAATTTTAAAATACAGGTTGTTTCCGAGGTGGTGTTACAAACTTTCAGGGATGATGGCGAAGGGCACATGTATCAATTTGAGATAAAGAACCATGGTCCGGAAATGACTGAGTCGAAAATTATAAGCAAAAATAGTTGTGTGGAAATGGAATTTTAATTTGGCACCACGTGCCCTCCTTCCCTTAACTTTTGTAACAGTCGTGGAAAGATGTTATGGGCCGGATGTCTCCTACATGGGTATTTGGCCCGATACAATCTGTGAGCTTGTCTACTGTTCCCATTTGCTTATCCGTATTCGAAAATCAGGTCTGCTTATTCCGCTCTTGTGTATTCCTCCATTTCACTAGGACTGATCGTCTGGACACTGCAACTTGTACACATAAGCTGTCTGTCTACAGACGTGCATATCAGGACCGACCATGTCTGTTACACATTATGCTATCTGCATTGCTTTAGTGTAGTTTCCTGTCCCCATCCCTCAGACAGCGCACTGAATGGAATACTGTAAGTAGACAACGTAAACAGCGTCAGATGAATACAGTATGTGTAAGATTACAGATAAAAACATATAAATAAGATGTACAGAGGAATAAAATTATTTCATTTCCACAGAACTATTTTTGTTTGTAACTTTCGACTCGGTCATTTCCGTACCAGGGTTCCTTATCTCAAATTGATACATGTGCCCTTCGCCATCATCCCTGAAAGTTTGTAACACCACCTCGGAAACACCCTGTATATGTAGGTCTATACTGTTACTTAAGTCCTACAAAAATAATGGCATTATTATTATATTATTATTATTATTATTATTATTATTATTATTATTATTATTATTATTATTATTATTATTTATAAATGTTAATGTTATGTTTTATTTAACGAAGCTCGCAACTGCAGAGGTTATATCAGCCTCGCCGGATGTGCCGGAATTTTGTCCCACAGGAGTTCTTTTACATGCCAGTAAATCTATTGACATGAGCCTGTCGCATTTAAGCACACTTAAATGCCATCGACCTGGCCCGGGATCGAACCCGCAATCTTGGGCATAGAAGGCCAGCGCTATACCAACTCGCCAACCTTGTCGACTATTATTTAGATTTAAGAAATTAGAGTTAAATGCATATCTTGTCCCATCTTTAGCGTTAGCAGTATGCTAATCAATTATCAATATGTATACAAATTTAGAAATAAAACAATATGATAGAAACGAATCCCTGCCCACTCTGCGGAGACCACGTAGAAAGTCTGAGAAAAGAAACTGAAATACTGAAAAAATTAAGCTATGTGGAAACGTGTAGCTGCATGTAAAAGAAAACAATCGTTCAAGATATGTCGTTATTAAAACAGCTTCAATTAAAATGAAAAAGTGAACCATACTCAAAGAAGTGTAGACCGTCTTGTCGAAATACTTCACTTCTGGACAGATTCGATTCCATCTTGGAAATAAGAAAAGGAATTGGAATGGGGATGTTATTGGGAACGCTTTGTTTGACTTTAAGGGCTTTATCCCCGAAAGCCTGCACCTAACTCCGAAAGTGCCAGTTCCCTCTTCCCTGTCGTTTGACACTCCAAAAGTGGATAAATAAATTGAAATATAAATGGGTTAAAAAGGTACTGTGTCTATTTGAAACGAGAGTAGAGATTTTCAAATTTATAGTACTTATAAAGAGATGGAAATGTACGTTTAAAGCAACTTAGAAACGTGCATTATCCGCCAAATGACGTAACTATCACGGACCAATGGCAGAGTGAATTCCACATGAGGGTTAAATTTAATGATGTAGTTTTCTAGTTAACTTGCATACATATTTAAAGCTATCGGAATTAATCTCTTTAAATTATAAATATTTGTTTTTAGAAGTATGGTGAAAGCACACCGATCTCTGGAAAACTGTAGTCCGATGAAATACATAAATGAAAGCCACATTTAAAAATTCCATCGGGCGAGGAATAAGAAAATATGAACAGTTTTCAGTCAAGAGAAAGCGTGTCTACCAGTGAAATAATATAAGAATGAGACTAACAAATTAAATGTTAATCAGATATTGGCAGCCGTTGAACACTGTCCGTATTTCCAGAAATATTTGATATTTTAAAAGGAGAGGATTTCTAGACACTGGACAGAGAAATAAGAGCAAACCGGAATGTATAATGAGGACAGTAAAAATTGGTACAGTAGAGCATCGATTATCTGGAAAAATTGGGGACGGGGGTGTTCGAATAACTGATTTTTCGGATAACCGATCATTTACGAAAACAAATTATACCGGTGTCATAGGAGCAGTATGAAACAAAGAAACACTGCTATTAAACACAAAACTGTACATATATTTTGCATCACACGTCTTAAAAATAACACAGAGAACTTACTAGTCTAGATTGAAAAGTTGAAAATGGCCATTGAAGTAGGCCGACAGTTTAGGAAAAGAAGTTCAATTTTTTTTTGCTTCAGAGCTGACTTTTTTTTCAGTCAAATCTCGCAAACAGCGCTAGCGGAACTTCTACACGGCGCGCGCGCAAATTTGAATTTGCCGACTGGAACGCTTTCGGTTAATCGATGTTTCGGTAGATCGGTATTCGGATATTCGATGCTCTACTGTAGCTAATAATGAAGTTGCAACGTTTGAGTTTTCTACATTTTGCAGCCGCCTGCCTTTGATTCTTTTTTTTCATTTCTTCTACGTATTTGTTGTTTCTTCATTTGTTCCCTAGATTATATCTTTTATATCGTTACCTTAATTCCAAAACCTCGTAACTCGCTCGAATGTCGATTTTCACTTTTTGCGTGTTTTTGAATGTACAGTTGTCAAACAAAAAAGTGGCCGCACTCGTGAACAGCGAATATTTTCAAAGTCCACTTCGGGTCGCGGCAATGTTACACGATTCATGTGCTTGTACAAGCAGTTCCGGAACAATGAAAGTGTTCCACATCTGCGCCTCGTAGACCAGCGGTAGAGTGCTTGTTTAATGATTCAAAGGTTGTGGGATCGGGCCTTCTTCAAGTTTTCATATTATTTTTTAATCTTTCTTTAGCGATGTAAATGATATTCAAATTATTATTTATATCCAGTTATCGTTGTTTATGGATATCACGTTATTTATATTTTGTTATCGTTCTTTAGAGATATGAATAAAATTCAAGTCATCATTTGTATTCTGTTATCGTTTTATAACGATATAATAATTATTATTATTGTATCTCCAATGGGGGTTAGCCCTATTTTACATATGTATGATAGGGCTATAGCTTTATACACAAAAAAAGATAAGCATAAAGAGAAATGGAAAAGAAAATTAAATTAGCTTACGCGATGTAAACAAAACATAAACAATCCGTAAATTAGGCATTGCGATTGCAAAACAAATATCAGTTATCAATTTGAAACATACAAAAACATTAACAACACACATACGTAACACTTCTATAACACAAATATGCAGCTTTCCGTAACATACATAATAAATGAATACACAATAGGCACACAAACACAATCAAACTATAATTACGACATTGCGACGACATCAAGCATCCCATAACTGACTCACATACATAACAAATCAAGCATCCGTTGCAACACATACACTTCAACATAGTAACCACACTTTTAAAAGTTACAAATTTGGCTCCAAGAAGAATAAATAGGACACTGTTACTAATTACTATTCTTCTACAATTTCTTAAATACATCTGTAATAAATCTGTGAAATTCCGATATGAATAATATTCACGGTTTTTTATATTGTTATCGTTCTTTAGCGATATAAATAATATTCAAGTTATCATTTATATTCTGTTTTCCTTCATTAGCATTACAAAATAATATTCAAGTTATTTATATTGTTATTGTTCTTTCGCAATATAAATAATCTGTATTTTATGTAAGTAATTATTATAACACAAATAACCATCTTTCTTTGTAAAATAGGTTATTTTATTTAGATAATTAAATACGTATTATAT
Source organism: Periplaneta americana (assembly GCF_040183065.1). NCBI lineage: Eukaryota > Metazoa > Arthropoda > Insecta > Blattodea > Blattidae > Periplaneta > Periplaneta americana. Next base: position 91,273,336 of record NC_091126.1, read on the forward strand.
AATATCTTATATTAATTAAACACACCGATATTTATCATTTATATTGTGTTATCGTTCTTTAGTGAAACTGTATAAATAATATTCAAGTTATTTATATTGTAATCCTTCTTTAGCGATATAAATAACATAAATTTAATATTAGGTTTGGAAAAATCCAGTTGCATAATACTGGTATTAGTTTTTCTTTTTGTATTATTACATTATACTATCTTGAACCACAATAAAATGAAAAGGAGTAACGAGGAATTGAACCTGGGACGTTGACATCTAAATTCCGACGTTCGTCCGCTGAGCTACGAGGGCAAAAGTGTGGAAACATTTTCGGAAAAATTGGCCCAATCACACTCTAAGATTTTCTGATGATTCATAGATGAGGGGGGCAAAGGCTAATTGAGATTTCCCGGTCTCTGATCGGGTCAAACATCCTGATAGATTTAATATTTAACCGTTGCCGTGACTTTCGGTGAAGTCCGGAGGGCCCAATTAATCAAATCCACTCTCCTCATCTCCACGCTTGGGCCCCCTGGAATTTAATAAGATGCGAAAGAGATAGTGGTGTGCGGAAAGCAACGGGATGTTACCGCATTTAGGCCTCTCCTTCCCAAGAAAAACTGAAAACATGAGCAAAGGAAGCTTTTAATAGAAAAAGGTGCATCTTCTGCGGACCTCTGGAAAAAGAACTAAGGAAGAGACTAGTGAAGTGCTTTGTGTGGAGTGTGGCATTGTATGGGGAAGGAACATGGACATTACGACGAAATGAAGAGAAACGAATTGAAGCATTTGAAATGTGGATGTGGAGAAGAACGGTGCGTGTGAAGTGGACAGACAGAATAAGAAATAAAATTGTGTTTGAAAAAGTGAGTGAAGAAAGAATGATGCTGAAACTGATTAGAAAGAGAAAAAGGAATTGGTTGGGTCTCTGGTTGAAAAGAATAATAGACGACATTAGGATATGTGGATCATATGCTGAGACCAAGAAGAAGGCAGAAAATAGGAAAGATTGGAAATTGCTGGGTTTGCAATTAAAGACCTGCCCATGGACAGAACATTTATGTATGTATGTTCAGAATGCCTGGAATATCGTGTCTAAGAACAGTCGCTATTTGCAAAGACTAGTCAATTCCATGCCCACTCGACTGCAAGATGATCGAGATAAGAGGAAGATAGACTAAATATTGAATTGTGGCTTGTTTTTTGAACGCTTAATTGTTTGAATGTTTAAGGCCGACGCCAGTAAATTTGTTTTGTTTATGCCACGAAAGATATTTTTATTGAGAATAAAATCTTTTTTCTTTCCACTTGCAGCCACGATATCATAATGATAAAGTCATGGCATAATGTATTAATGAACCTGATGTTAATTACTAAAATAATCGTAAAAGAGAAAGGCGCCATTATGTATAGTTTGTCTCTCTCAAAAACAGAACAAAAAAGAACATAAAAAGCACGAGGTTGTAGTCGAACGCAGGACCTCATGAATAAGAGGCCTGAACGCTACCATTACGCTATCGAATAACACACAGAATACTTCAATTATAACTGTAGATATCAGGCAACGTGGTCCAACAACATGTAACATCGCCTGTCTCCGAATTGTAGCGAAGATACCCGAAGGGAACTTTGTTTCAGGAGAGCGGCCACTTTTTCTTTTGACAGCTGTACAGTACGAGTATATTCACAGATCCATTTACTGACAAAGTAGTGAAACTGGATTTAGCATACTAGCTTTAATATCTGGCTATTACGAAACCACTTAACTTCTCTCTCTCTCTCTCTCTCTCTCTCTCTCTCTCTCTCGTAAGTTTGTTTCAAAACCTTGTAACTCAAGACAGTGGCGTGTTGCTAATCATTGCTATATATGGAGGGAAGACACTGTTCGCATGTAAGGAGCTGTTTCATTGTTTCTTGTCATTAACTCTTCATTATTTGTAGATACGCAGAGTAGAAATCGGTTTCCTGAATATGTTACACATAAAAGGAGATGTTCATGACTCAAATGCCACTAAAACCTTTAAAATGACATCGTTAATTAAGAAGTTTTTATTTAATGCTTTGTATACAAGATGTATATTTAAGAAATTTAATTATAAAATTGTCCTCATACAAAAATGAGTTAGGTAACAAGAATAATATTTTAGGATTTCGAACGCTACCTACTTTAAATAACTTATTCATTTTGATTTGTGTTATATCATGGTCCCAGAAAAAGTGTTCACTATGGATCTGCAGGAAGTCCTCCTGTGTTCTAGAATGACAGCATCAGCTCTCTACTATAAGGTGAAATTGGTGGTACACAATTTTACCATCTACAACCTCAAAACCCAGGAATGTTATTGTTTTATTGAGTATGAAGGTGATGGGCATACAACTTCCAGTTAATTCTGCACAACCCTCTATAATTTCATTTCAAATCTGCCAACTGTTTCAGGAGATGCAAGTATTTTATACAGTGATGGTTGTGCAGCCGAGAACAGAAATAATACGCTGAACAGTGCTTTGCTTCATGTCGCTCAACAAAAGGAAATTACGGTCGCTTACAAATATCTAGAAAGAGGTCATACCCAGATGAAATGTGACTCTATGCCTATGCACTCACTCACTGGAAGGAAGGAAGATAAACGATCTAGAGATTCACATTCCACCAGGGCATGCGTCAATTTGTAGGTCAGCTCGTCATAAAGTGGTTTACAGTGGTCCCAGTTAGTTTACACGTATTTTCGAAACTTTGGTGTACTGAATTATTATGCCTCTATTAGGCCTGGTTTCAAAATAGTTGATCCTAAGACAATTTATTTAAGATGCATCAGAAACAAACAAGACGGCAAGACTGCAAACTTCACTATAATGATGACTGGGTACCATTCTAGCACAGAAAGAAACCATAGAACAATAAAGGAGACTGTATTTTGACTGTACTTTACAACCAACCTTTGAAAATGAAAAATTTAAATTTGAACATTTGCAGGAATTACAAAAGATCTTTCCTAAGGATGGTCATCTTTCCCTTTCATTAACTTCTTACTGTAATGGTTGTGCACTGAACTTACAAAAGCAAATTTTGAACTTGAGGATGTTAATTCAGTTTAAGTCTCTCAACAATGTGTTTTCATTTTTATATAATATTGAAATACAAAGTGTTCATAAGTGAAACTGTGCCTGAAGTTGTTCCTATTAGAAACAACACTTTTAAGGAACGGGGGGGGGGGGCGAACTTTAGTTTCTATAAAGACTTGGTAAGTTTAGTGTAGCTTGCTAAAATACGACCTTCCTCTCCTTATTCTTTACGTTTATACGAAACTACATTATCATAGTCATACTTCTTCATACATTAGAATCAGTGTGTTATTGTGAAATAAAATAATCTCTAAATATACTTCCTGTTATTAAAATCCAAAAACACGTAACTCACCTTTAATTTACAGAGATAGGCATCAAAACCTCGTAACTGACCAAAACATATTGTACAAAAGAAAAGTTAGAACAAAATATTTTAAAACAAAGGTATATTATAGCATACATCTTGATTACACAACTTTTAACACCCCTTGACTCCACATTACAATACACAAACACACCCTCACAGGAAACGCAAACAAAAGGCGCCAAGACCAGCACCAACAGTTCTGAGGATGGCCCATAACACGCTGAAACTAGTCAACCAGGTACTATAATATTTAACACGCGAAAGCTATATAATAGGCCTACATATTCCGAAGTATATTGTAGACTAAAATGTTGCACAAAAACCAACCTCGCATAAACTGTTTATATTCTCCACTGTAAAATCTTGTTTTCTTCACTTAAGAGGTCAGGTGCGGCTTACAGCAGTAAAATTTCGGAAATATTCAACATCTTTTTCCTCCATTACTGTATCTTGTACAATAATGAAAATTAGTATGTGTAAAACACTGTCCTTCTGCTATATGAAAAATTACTTTTACGATTTAAAAAAACTATTTACATTTTTACATTTCATTTTTTTTCAAAATTCAGTTCACTGTGCAGTGATGGAGCGTTTCCCACATAACTAAAAAATATCCAACATTCTGTGATGAAATTTTTTGTGTTTTTATGCATGTCATATCTACAATATGGTGCAAGATCACTTCTCTACCCTTGATAGATTGTCTGATAAAAAATAAATTCATTGAAAAATTATCAAATATCAGCATTTCCTTCTAACACAAAATAAAAAAAAATATTATTTATTAAGGACTGTAGTTGAAGGAGCATGATATTGTAAACATGAGTTTCAGCAATAAAATAAAAGAGAAAACATGAGAACGTTAACAAGTTTGTGAGTTATGAGGGAAACGCTTCATTACTGCACACAAAATTGGCATCATTTTGAATTTTGAAAAAAAAAAAAATATATATATATATATGTGTGTGTGTGTGTGTGTGTGTGTGTGTTTCGTATACCAGACAGTGTTTTACACATACCAATTTTCATTATTGTACAAGTACAGTAATAGAGGAAAAAAATGTTGAATATTTCCAAAACTTTTACTGCTGTAAGCTGTACCTAATCCCTTAAGAGTTTTTGTAGTTAAGATAAAGATATGTTCTTTTCTTAGTGACAATAAAAATTATTACAGATAAGGGAGCGCTTAGTTGAAAAAACCGCAGAATATGCATTACTGGGTCATAAACGAAATTAAGAAAGTTTAGAGGAATTAAAAATGGAATCTGCAGAACACAGAATTCAAAAGTATTCAAATTAATTCCAGAAAATATTTAGCAACAATGTAAAAAATAACCAGTGTTACTCTGGCTAACAGAAGTGTTAGCATTAGGATTGGTTTACTAATTGTGAGTGGAAGGCAGCCAGTGCGGACTGAATCAGCCTTTCTTCCATCTCTCATGTGATCACAAGACAATGCACACAGCCACTATTTTCTGAAAAAAGTATTAATTATAATTTCGCTGCAGGAAACAGAATTCTGGTTGCCCCTTTCTGTGGCCAGAAATCAAAACAGCCTATATGCGACGGAGCAAATACCCGAGAGCTCAAACACAAGCCGAAAACAGTGAAATTTCATATTTAGTACCGGTATCTAAAACATGTGTTCGTCATGCTTCTATATTCAAATTCAATTTGGTAGATAACTGTATCTGATGCGTTTTTGGATCGCATACTGGAGAAATGAGTGTTGATGTCGTGAGGGAATATCTCCATCACTCCGGGTTTAAGAGGATCAATACAACGGACTACAGCTTTATCCTGCTTTCCCCACTTACCCGCCTGACTCTCCTGTGGGTTGAATCTTTGTGAATTGTGGCAATGACTATACCACAAGCATAAACACGCTATTCAAGAAATCCATAGTTAACTCACAAATTTTTCCATCAGTGAATCACTAAAAAGTTGACATTCGTTAATATTTCTCTAAAATGCTACACTTTCAATCAAGGTCGTTAAAACAATAGCTCTGTTTTCAGTTTACTTATAAGCAGGCTTCGGCCTAGGGACACAGAGTAACCAAGTATGAGGTTTAGAGTACACGGAGTATAAATGACGTCATAACCCGTGTGCAGTCACCCGACTGCAACAGCACAGGTGGGTCCGTAATGTGCATTACCGTTGTGTGTAGGCCTATTGATGCTTGGCTGCGGTACGTGTATCAGGCTTTGGCGTAGGAACACCTGATTGAAGGTTACAACTCACGTTAATACTTTAATGGTAGACATTTATTGTCTACATTAGGAATGTACTGTATATACTGCATCTGTACAGGGTGAAATATATTTTGTGCCGTACTGTGGCGGACTGTTTACATGTTGAGACACGAAGTAATGGCGCGCTCCATCTCCCACTCCATTCGAACAACACAACACTATCGTCCGTTCGTTCTGAACTTCATGCGTTTCTGTGCCCAGGACTGAAGTCTGCTTATAAGATACCTAAACGAACACTTTCAAACTGTATTATTTTGGTAAAACTGTAACAAGAATGTTGAAAAGCAATTAAAAGAATCTTGGATTCAAAATTTAAAAAAAATTATTTCAATAACAATTATAAAATAAATGGATAAAGAAGTTTTGAAAATATTACAAGATTGATAAAATACACTGTATAGACAAGTATTGATACGACTGATTTGAATTTCGTCGGATGATCACCCCTAATCACATTCTTCGAGTTACTTTCCGTCCTAAAATCGTGTCTACGAATGCATTAAATTTACTGGGTTCCGTCGTACGTGTGTCTCAGAGGATTTTACAAACTTTATGTCCTTCCGACTCTTTTGAATTTCTTTATAAGTCAGTATTTCATCTCTAAGTCCAGTATTTGTACGTACGAACGCTGATGAGGGCCTCTGTCTCGCTATGGGCTGACGAAACTGCATTCTGGTCAAAGTATCACTTTCCTCATACGGTATGTTCTGCAAATGAAAGTCAGCTGTCCTCAAGATAGGTATTCAACGACTCGTGGCTTACGTAAGGCTAATTACGAGTACTTCATTAAATATTGTGCATCATATTTGATCCTGGATTATTGGATATTCCAGAAAAGGTGTTGTCTGGATTAAGTTAAATCGGCTTATATTTTTCCTTGATTGACTTGAGCCATTTGTAACGCTCCTACTTGTCCGCCTCCTTGGTCTTGATGTAGCGTGCTGAACTCCTGACCAAGGTGGCCCGGGTTCGATTCCCGGTCGTGAAGGCAGGGGGATATAATTCGGACCTCTTCACGGGGACTGGTTGTCTGTCCATTGTCCCAGTGTGTGTGTGGTGTCTCGCAGTGGCCCCCGGGTACCCTGACTCAGTAAACGGGGGAGTCCTGCAGTGTGTGTGTTCAGTAGCGTTGTGGGTCTAGGCACAATAAGCCTCAGGCTGCGGTGCCGAAATTAGTAAAAAAATAATAAACGCTCCTACTTTCTGCTTACTTGAAGAGGGAGTAGAGCTGATATTAGAAACGGCGTGCATTATATTCATCAGCAGCAATGGGAAACGTCCAAACTACACCTCTTCTGTCCTCCGCGGTGATCGAGAGAATACCATCCTAGCCGTTTGATCCTAGATTCACGGGTTCAAATCTGGTCGAAAACAGTGAATTTTGAAGAGCGATAAAGTACTTTACGTGGCTTCCTCCGGGGGAAAAATAAAGTTAGAAGGTCCCATGTTATATATTTACGGCACGTAAGAGAGCCCTGCCTCTGACAGAGGGTTCGAGAAGTTAGTTGATTAATTCTCGCCCAAATTGAACTACTAGAGCTCCTCTGAATAATCCGTAATTCCTCTATCCCCAATTTAAAATGATTCGATTATTCCTCCCTACCGCAGGATTGAGCATGTGTATCGCTGCGTTGCGATGGCTGACCAAATAGCCAAAATATCGTAGTGGATCCTTACATTTGGTACAGATACCGGGACCAATCTCTGCGCTTGACGTCGGTTGTACTACTGTTAAATGAGGGGTAGAGTGAGGTAGGGGGGCCGCGAGCAGATAGTATTCTAACAACAAGAATTGCTTTCCACCGGAACGGACCAACATGTAACAGATAAGCTAACTCACAACCAACGTTTTCTGTTCAGGTAATTCTGCTAGTGCAGATACGTAGCTGTGACGTATGCCAAGCGCACAGATTGGTCCCGATAACTGGACATAGCTAATCCTAATCGAAGTGAAGGCATAACGGACCTAAGAGATATGAAGATCAGGCAATGATTTTGTGATAATGACTGACAAAGGGATAATGACGCTGGTAGTTATTTTAGATGTTGCTAAGTGTGTGCATGTGTATTCACTTACTACTGAAGTGTTCAAGTTAACTGGTAGAATTTATTCAGGACGAAAGTACAAAAATTTGTGAATTTCCAATCCTGGCTTTGCTTATTGAAAAGTGTGGTGGATGGTGTAGGCCTATATCCCTGTTAAAAAATTCTCGCGCCTACTCATTCGACGAAAGCGTTCAGTTTATTACTAATTTAACGTCACTGAAGCGGTGTATAGCATTAAATGAGATCATAGAAATTTTATGATTGATGAATAAAAACCGATGTGGGAAGATTTCGCTGTTTATTACTTTATTTATTCACATCAACTTCAGTCCATGTAGCGTCGAGAGAGCAGGGAGGCTATAAAAGTCAGAGGCCGTGGGAGAGAACTGGCGGTTCCGAGATCGATCAATGAATGCAGACTACTTCATTCCTGCAATAGCGATATAGTGACATGCATCTCTTTCCTAACTCGCAAAGTCGGCAGTCGTCACGAAACGTCGAAAACATGATGAAAGGAATTGGAATTTCAGAAGGTCATAAAACATGTAAATGTGTCTGCATCATTACCTATAGCATACAATAAAGAATATCGTCATAATTTTTTCTAATCTCATAAAGGTAACTGTTCTTTCGAGCCCTTCAAATGCAAAGTTAAGAAAAGCACGATTTTCACGAAGTATTTTATGAGAGTTGGAGTGTGTTTCGAGCCCTTTAAATGCGAAGTTAAGAAAAGTACGAATTCTGGAAGTTCTTAAAATGTTCGAATCACAAGGACTAGCCTATTAATGACACAATTACGTGAAATGAGTCCATTAATCCTTGATACTCAGCAGTGATTTTGAAGCGAAGCTGCTAACAGATAAAATTAAGGATACATAATTCGAATGTCGTGGCTTATTTGATGATGTCACGCCCTAAAATTAAATAAACGGCAGACGGCACACCCATCCTCGGAGTTGAATGAGATAGTTTATATAGCTCCCTTTCTAAGCTATGGATGTCATTAAGATATAATTGTTTGAAAATAAACTCATAATGTAAAATTGGTGGGGAAATGATAAAAGTGCTCCACTCAAGTATCCGAAGGAAATATGGCTACAGAAGCCTTGTAGACCAAAAATGTCGTTTTACTGATAATCGATATTCATGACTACGTTATAACTGGATCTCTATAATCGAATCCAGGGTTATTTGGGACTTACAAATATCCTAATTATTGTATAAGAGCTGATAAAATTTAGACAGAAAATATGTACTAAACTTCGCAGCGAGTTTCACTTCATTTCTGATGTCTGTATGAATTCCAAGTATATTCATCGCCAAGAACGACGGCTGATGAACTAAGATGTATGGCAGGCATGTCAGAAATCAGACTCTGAATGTGCAGTTATGTGCGCGGATCGCCGGTCTGTGCGGACTGCATCATTCAAGGGTTGCTCTTACCAGTTCTTAGCTGGAGGGGTGTACAATAATCTATTCTGCGCTTCTAGGGTTGGATTAAATAGGAATTTGGACATTATAAATACACCTAGCAGAAGGAAAAAAACACGGTTATTATCAGTGTCTATATTTGACAATTGCAATACAAAAACTTTAGGCTTACTCAGTTATACTTGACAAGGCAGTGGTTTGTAAAGCATAATTTATTAATATGATTTTTATATAGTATTTGAAGAAAAAGAATATTGCAATAATTTCGAAACAACAAAAAACGAACACAGTATTTCATTTTACGTAGTAGGTACTAATTATTTTAAATAACAGACCCTATTCTTTCATTGTTCGTCAAGCATTATTATTTATTGGGGCCATTGGTACTCAAATGTTAAGGAAAATATACTCTTAATTAATTACATGCAGTAGGACTTTGTGAAGTTTTTACACTGTAATAATTTCTTTGCTGTATGTCAATATAAATTAACATTAATATTAATAAATGATATAAATTAAGCTTAGAATTTAAATTCACATATAGTTTATTTAGAAAACGTTGAGAGCAAGTATCGACAAGTTGGAAGCGTTACTGAAAGAAATTAAAAGTGTAGTTCACAAGCAGTGAAGCGACGATATTCTATTTATGTCAGGTTTAAAGATTTATTAATGTAAGTATATTAGCATAATATAGTAACGTGAGACGGAAAATTTGCCATTATATATTTTTCCAGAAAATTTTTCCGTCTTGCAAATAGTTGCTTTCTTCGCTCCTTACAACCTCAAGAGCCTTAATGTATTCCTTACAATATTCTCATCACTTACCAGCTTATGAAATGAAAGTCGTAAGTCGTCTAATCTTTGATGGCTGATAGTATAGACTCTAAAAAAACGGCAATGTCAAGTTCATTTTGCCGTGAGAGTACTGATTAACTTTACTAATCTGATATAAACTATCACAACACTATTACCTCGACATGGGCTGATCAAAACCTTTCATTTTAAAATAATTATTGTTGGCTGAGTAAAACATTACAACAATATTATGTTATATGATTAATAATTTCCCTTCTTCGTTATCTGTGAACTCCTCACTTTATTTATCACAACTCATTCACAGACAGCCAAATCAGTACCCGTACTGAAACTGAGTTACTGAAACAAAAGCTGATATGCTGTTGCAGGTCTGTATAGTCCTTTGGCGTTCCCCTCCAAGGCGATTCACTCCCTCCAGATAGGGGAATAGAAAGTGCACATCGCACAGAGACGATGCACAATGTGCGCGACTGCACAATGTGCAGGGTTTTGACATGCCTGATGTATGGTGTACCATTGAAAAGCAACCAGCGTCATTACACTTGTGAGAAACCTTAATGTCCAGGGGGCCTGTTTCGTAAAAGTTACAAAGCTACAAGCCTACAAGCAACAAGTTAATAGTGTAAGGGATACAAGCAACAAGTTTTTGTAATTCCTGTTTCATAAAAATTCTCACGGACATTTGTATGACTAGAACTGCCTTACAGCTCCCGTGACGTCATTTGATTTAACTTGTAAGCAGTAGAGATGGAGTAAAATGTGATTTTTCACTCATCGGTGAAGCAGTGACAGCTCATTTCCGATCACGGTGATTTTAATCAGTAATCCAGTGATTAGACGTGATTTCCAGTTGTCAGTGATGATTAGAGCCCGGATTATTATGTAATTACATATTGCATTCCTTTACTTGTAGACTACTGAAAATGACAAATGTCGGGGATTTGTGGTTCTCATTGGTTATAGATGAGTTTCATTTTACATATTTTTACATATTCTTAGCAATATTACATATTTTAAATATTATGTAAAGATTGTAACATTTTTGTACATATCTAGGCAATTATTGAGTTTTCAATATTTTTTATTATTTTTTTTATTTTTTCAGAGTAAATTATTGATTTTTTTCATATATATCTGGACGTATATCTTAACGTACCTGTTCCATTACTCCGCCTGGAGGGCCGTCTTTTGTTCTCATTAAAGTACACGATGCTGGTAAAGGAGGGCTCGAAACTGACGTCGTTATGTTTTGTTCAGAACTATAGAAAATAGTCTACTTCAATTTCTAAAGCTGGCTATAGAGAATAGTGTTCTTTTATAAATAAAAAAACAACCATAAAACTAGGGATTCCAACTCTTTGTAAAACATAGTAGTTCGGAGTGCCTGAACTCCATACTTTGCACTAATGCTTTCTCAGAATCTGGGATGATCAGGTCATTTAACTTTGTTACAAATTGAAAGTAGGCTATTAGCGAGGAGCTTGGGTCGGGTGTTAGGTAAATCAAAATACCATTATGTAAAAAAGGTAAAGGTATCCCCGTAACATGCCATGAAGGCACTTGGGGGGCATGGAGGTAGAGCCCCATGCTTTCCATGACCTCGGCACTAGAATGAGGTGGTGTGGTCGGCACCACGCTCTGACCGCCTTTTACCCCCGGGAAAGACCCGGTACTCAATTTTATAGAAGGCTGAGTGAACCTTGGGGCCGTTCTGAAAGTTTGGCAACGAGAAAAAATCCTGTCACCACCTGGGATCGAACCCCGGACCTTCCAGTCCGTAGCCAGCTGCTCTACCAACTGAGCTACCCGGCCGCCTCCATGCCACAGAAAGATATTTTTCTAGGAAATCTCAAGGCACAAGAAAGATCATAAATTATTGCAGAGACAAGTTGTATTTGCAAATTATACTATGGGGTGGAAATGGCAAATCACTTTCCAGGCTGCATTCTCCCACTTCAACTGACCAGTTGAATTGTGACGACATTTTTGTGAATTTAATGCATTAATGAATAGTGATTTTAAATTACATATTTTACCAATACTACATATTTAATTACATATTTCCCCGATATTTACTACGTTTTATACACATACTTCGCACTTTCATATCACATAAAAATCCGGGGTCTAGTGATGATGACGAGAAACCGGAACAGCTGATCACTAGTAGAGCAGTGATCTAGTGAGTCGGGGCGATTGGGAATGATTTCTCACTACGAAGTGCGAGAAATCAACTGTTATGAATTATTGGTGAATGTGATTATGATCGTAGATGCATTAGTGTTAAAATAATGAAAGGAATGAGATATTATGGGTGCATTGACAGTACAGAGAAAAAACAGAACTAACTCAGAAGAAATATATTATGGTGAAATCAGACAAGTTAGTTGAGATTATTTGTGAATTTTAAAAATAAGAATATTTAACTTAAATATCGGTATTATGTAATTTTCATCTGTCTGCATGTATAATAAAGGTGATAAACTGATAAGTGTGACTGAACAAAGTGATATTTGTAGGCCTGCATTGTTACATCAACCTTAATAATTCTAGCCTCTCCCTTTTTATTTACACATCTCACAATTATAGTATGGTTAAACTACTACAATATACGGTAAATATTAGTGTAATTCTCCAGGAAAGCTACATCTAAGGAGGCAAAATGTGTTTTATTTTAACTGGCTTCTGTGATATATATATATATATATATATATATATATATATATATATATATATATATATAATGATAAACAAGTGGCTTTAGTTTGCAGGTACAAATACTTTCCAAATATAAATCGTTTTATGCTTTCCAGTATATTCTAATGCACTGTTGTAACCCCCCTTCTTTTGGTTATTTAACGACGCTGTATCAACAACGTGGTTATTTAGTGTTGATGGAATTGGTGATGAGACGGCATTTGGCGAGATGAGGTCGAGGATTAGCCATAGATTACCTGATATTCGCCTTACGGATGAAAAAAATATCTGGGAATCAGTCCAAGCGGGAATCGAACCCACACCGGAGCGCAACGCCGGACCAGCAAGCAAACGCGCTACTGCCTGAGCTACGCCGGTGGCCACTTTCTTGTTACTAGGGCTAATTAATTTTTTCTTGAATACGAGAAAAATTCGTGGATCGTGTCCCGGCATAGCTCAGTTGGAAAGAGCGCTCAGCGCGCAGAGCTGAGAGGTCCCGGGTTCGATTCCCGGTGCCGGTACGAATTTTTCTCGTATTAAATAGTAATAATAAATATTTGTTACTTCATAGTAGCCGTGTAGTATTCAATGAGGTGGGCGAGACCTCATACGAAAATGAATATGCGATGTATTAACTGTTAGCAGTTGTCACAAACTGATGTTGAATATGGCCACAAAATCATTTAAAAATATGCGCTCCTGCATATATGACTTGTATCGTCTCAAATGCAGGTAGTAAGGCAGTAAGGCCGTAAAAGCATTACGAGGTGGGTTCGGCCGGCGCCGTGGATCGTGTCCCGGCATAGCTCAGTTGTAAAGAGCGCTCAGCGCGCAGAGCTGAGAGGTCCTGGGTTCGATTCCCGGTGCCGGTAAGAATTTTTCTCGTATTAAATAGTAATAAAACAACATAACTTTACAACAACAAATATATAAGCATAAAGAGAATGGAAAATTGTGACAGCTTCGAATGTCATTTAAAATTTGGTTTTGGACATTGAGGGGATAGGTTCATCATCAATTCAAGGGGTTGAAGTTGCCTCATTCTCTGGAAGAATTTATTGATGATGAAAATAATATTGGTGTTCAAGATACAGAGGCTACTTCAATATCTCTACTCAAGCACCAAATGTACACCTACGACACAGAGTGAGAGTCATCACAGGTAAGAGGACTATGTTTTACCCTAGACTTGCCTAAATTAACTTTTATACTGACATTATGGTTTATATGTATTAATTTATTAAATTTAAGCTTTGATTATAAACACATTGAGAGATTTATTTTCAATTTATTATTTATTACCATTATTATTATTATTATTATTATTATTATTATTATTATTATTATTATTATTATTATTATATAAACAAATTTCAGAATAAAAGAACATGAGTTGTAGAAAATAACTCAAGTCAAAAATTTTTACAAAATAAGACAAATCGTTCGTTCATTAAATTCATATAAGTATCGAATGCGAAGTTTATTCTTAACCTATATATCTTTCCATGTCACACACGAATAACATTAAACTCTTCATTGCTTTCTGGATCACTAGACCATATTTAGAAGATTTAAAACAAACTTGTATCTATTTTGTTGCCCTTTGGACTAGTACGTTTTTACTACAATAAAATTATCATTGCTTCTTACAAGTAATAGTTACTGGTATTTATGAAACAAGACACTTGTACACTGGCCTGAAAACACTTGTAACATTAGCTGATGCAACTTGTTAGTTGTAACGTACTGTACAGCAATAGTTTTATGAAACACAATCTTGTAAAAATGGAAAAGATAACACGTGAAACACTAGTATTGCACAATTATTAGCTTTTATAAAACAGACCCCAGGCCCCATTCTCCTATCTTAATCTAAACATATGCTCAACATGGATTTTGCAGGTTTACCGTATTTTTTGTCGGGTACAACTACAGCTGTTAAGCTGCGGTAAACTACACCTGTTTTTCTTTTAAGATGGGACATGACAGTAACGTTACGATCGAAAAAACAACTGTATGTCACATAGCGTGGTAGGTCTGTTACTATGGTAAGAACGGTTGAGTTGCCAAAGTTACAGTTCCCACGTGGCACGTGGCTTTCTTGGCGACATTTATTTTGCATACAATGTTAGCATTCATACGTTTCGTCTTTTATTCTTTGTAGATTTTTGTATTGTTTTTACCTTCGCGTCAATTTTCAATTAACCCATTAATGCCCAGCGTATGATTAAAAATACGGGGTGAAAAATATTTTTTCATTCATTTCCCTTTGACTTCAAGTTAACCATTTTTATCATGTAGGCAGTACATGGATGTGGTTTAAGATTCAGGCATTGTTGAATGCTCTGTGATCATTTCTCCTGTTGGTATGAGGTTTCGAGTTTGGATCTTAAAGAGAAGAAAACATTGATTGGAATAAAAGTACTTATTTTCAATATAAATTATATAATGAATTATGAAACTAGTGCTAATATTACTTGTTAGGTATTCGTGAATAATTCAGGTCATTTGGTGTACATGTATATTTGTATAGAAGCACAGCAATTTCAATTTCTAAGTATGGTATGATATATCATACGCTGAGCAGTAACGATATCATTTTCTGTATATTCTGTTAGATGAATTCTTCTTGGAACATGTATGAAATGGACAGCAAAAAACTTACAAACTATAAGCCTAGAGCAGATGTGTTCAAAAGTGGAGTTTTAACTCCAACACCTGAAAAGAGGTGAAAGGTGTATACTACGGAATACTGACGTATTATCCCTTCCGCGCAGGGTGAGTGAGTAGGCAACTCGAGACAGTGATGGCATTTAGCTTACTGTTGTTTATTACTCACACAATTCGATAAACTGTAAAATATGCCGTAGTGAAAGATTATCCATATATGATAGGATCTATGGAAGACATGTATCAATACCTTGGCATTTTGCTTTTGTCTGGATATCTCTAATTGCCTTCGCGAAGAATGTACTGGGAGATTCGTCCTGATAGCCATAACATTCTAGTTGCAAACTGTATGACCAGAAACAAATTTGAAATAGTTCATCATTTCCTTCATTTCAATCACAATAACACAATTGACAAGAATGATAAAATATACAAACTTAGGCCACTCTTCAATCGTCTAAATGAAATTTTCCGGAACATGGTTGACATTGTTCCAAATTCATATTCAGTTGACGAAGCAATGGAACCACATTTTTGTCATCATAGTATCAAGCAATTCATACGATGAAAAACAATCAGATTTGGGTATAAGCCTTCGTGCTTGACGACGCCTGCAGGGTACCTTATAGAGTTCGAACCGTATACAGGAAGAGTCGAACGAGCACCAGGGATGACTCTAGGAAATGCTATTACATAGATGCTTTGTGTTGGATTGCTACCTGATGATAGTAAACTGTTTATAGACAATTATTTCACTTTCTTTGGGTTATTGTAAAAATTTTCAGCAGTAAATATCACGTGCTTTGGAATTATAACAGCTAATGGAATTGAAAAGGCACCTCCAAAGGAAAAAAAAATCCATTAGAGGTACTTGCCATGCCATCAAAGACACATCTAGTAATCTGACGATGGAATGACAGTGCTCAGGTCAGTATAGCAACAAATGCAGCAACACTAGATGTAGTTTCTTTAGGCTCATGCTCACGGTGGAGAAATAAGGATAAGAGAAAAATCATTGTTCAACAACCGAAAGTTATAAAAATGTATAATGCGTGTATAGGTAGTGTGGACATGTTTGGCAAATTGACTTCGACTATGGTCCAAGAAATGGTACTGGCCACTTATCAGATTTTATATCAACGGATCAGTAGTCAACTTGTGGATGCTGTACAGACAATATCAGAAGGCAATATCTTTGCTGGAATTCACAAGACAAATTGTAAAGTCATTGCTTGCAACACTACTAATGGGCATTTCTAAGACTGTAACACCTAAAGAGAGAAACCAAGTTCTCAATGAAATACGTTATTATAGACTTGATCACCTAGTTGTCTGGTAAAGCACTCGGCGCAGATGTGCTTACCGTGGGAAATGTGCTAAATTTTGTTGCGTCAAATGTAATGTTGATCTTCATCTTGATAATTGATTTCTAAAATATCATATAAAAAAAAGAAAGCCGAAAAAAATGTTGAAGTATCTAAAATAATAATTAAAGTGATTAAACATGGATATATTGTTCAAATATTAGTTCAAAATTCCTTTCTTACATTGTAGGGGCCTATTAAGTATTTGTATGAAACTGATACTGTAACTGTCCAGCGTATGTTATATCATACAGATCATATCTACTATACCAGAAGAGAAAAAATGCTAATTTTTGTGTGTTTGTACTCAGTAAGGTGTAACAATTATAATATTATAAAATTATATGATTATGAATTTCTTTTTTTATCTGGGCATTAATGGGTTAATGTTTTAACGTCAGCCATCTAACGTCAAATGCTAGCTTCCTTGACCTGGCAGCGTGGTACTCCATAGCGCTTTAGTTCCAAACTCGGCCACTTAAAAAAAAAGGTATACTATAGAATACGAAATAGCAGTGTAGAATAAGGTAGTTTTCCTAGTAGCATTCGTAGAATAGAACCTTAGATACACAAAGACTCTGCTAGCTGCATAAACAACAGGTGATGTTATCCATCAATGCCATTAAAATGGCGATATATTAAGCAGATTCTGTAACATATGGATTTGTGGTCTGGCAGACCACAAATCATGAGATCCTGGGTTCGATTGTCATCCCGAGCATGGAAATTTGTCCTTAAAGAGGCCATTTAATATTTTCATTCGTAAAGATTTAGAAGTTAAACGAGTTTATACAAAGGATTTCTGTAGGCAGGAACGCCTCAGTGTTCAAGTAAAGTTTAGCAAAGGTTCTCAGAACGCGTTTTAAGTGTGGGAACTATGTGATACAAAATCCATTAAAAAGAAAGAAGCCAAAAAACACTAATATTATTGATAGAATATGGCTGTGATTGTTTAAGAGAAGTAAACAAGCTCCTTCCACACAAATGGAACTTCTAGTTAGATACCTATTTGATATCTTACACATACACTCAAATTACCATTCACACCAATATTATTATTATTATTATTATTTTATTATTATTATTATTATTATTATTATTATTATTATTATTATTATTATTATTATTATACACATAACCAGCTTACAGCCCTATTTGAGTATCCTACAAAGGCAACTATCTAATGCTATTTGGAATATTCACTCAGCACTCGCTTGAACTCATTCTCCGACCGCTACCTCACGAGAAGAAAACGAATTGCCGCGCAGCGGCGGTGAATCCCTAGGTGTTATTTCTATAACTTCTTATTGAACGCACGCACGTTGCATCAGAATGGTACTATACAGTTTCGAACAACGAATATTCATTGTTGAGTCCTAGCGTCGAAGAACGAATATTCATTGTTGAATCCTATTTGTTAAGAAGAAATCTTACAATAATATTTGCAAGCAAATTTCTACATCGATTCCCAGAAACTACATTCCCTTCAACACAGTGCGTAACTGAAATGTTTAGAAATTGGCAGGAAACGTTGTTTAAGACAAGAAATACTGAAGAACAGTAGCCTACAGACAGGGATACTTGCAGATATCAGGTAAGAACAGGGGTGGGAAACTCGTACTGTAAACAGAGCAGTCAGTATAAGTATCTACGTACAACAGCAACTGTAGCTGGAGTTCCTAAACCCTCTGAGAGTGGCTGTTTCCCGCCCTGAAGCTAAATCCTGGGAAATCTTCACGTCGATTAGCACAAGAATGTGACAAGTCACAAAGATCAGCACTAAAGGCGAACACAACACAAAATAACAACTTATTACTAAATGGAAGTTTCCGATTATACATATTCAACAATGACTCAATTTCTTTCTCCTTCCACCGCGTTCTCTTGTGATAATCTGTAAAAATGTTTGAGTGACATCATTGAGCCGATAGTCCAGATCTGTCGTTACGGCTTTAAAGCATATGTACGTGCTCGAGTGTAGCAATTTAGAATGTTTTTGTCACTGTGAGTCTAACTTCATTCAGAACAATTATTATTAATTTAATAAGCCTTTTTAGTGCTTTTGGTTGTTATAATAATACCAACAACCCTGATAACAAAAGCTGGGAATATTTCTTCATATAATTATTTCCTAATCGTAATTCCTCACCGACACGGTTTAGAGACTGCAGTAAAATACTGCAAAAGGAAAACTTTTAATCCTGGACTTGGATATACAGAATGTATCAAAAGGTCAGGTCAAGCCTTAAGGATGTGATTCACGACTTTATTTGCAATAAAAAATCCTAGTACACTTTTACAATATTCATCCCCGTTTGCGAGTTACACGAATATCACGTACCGTATCTATCCCCATTTGATTCCACACCTAATGGACCTGTCTGCTTGAGAGAAGGTAGGCTAATTGCTAGTTGTCTAGAGCAGATGCTCAAAATGTCCCCCTCTCGCACGAACACACGCCGTCTGACCTCTCGCTGCACATTATCCAATCCGTGCTGGTGTATCTCCATTGCAGCCGTGTTAATCTTTGCAACGAGCTCTTCCCTGCTTGCCATCTTCGTTTGGTACACTTTCTCCTTCATGCAGCCCCAGAGAAAGAAGTCCAATGGTGTTAGGTCTGGGAACCGGGCTGGCCAGGCAATGGAACTACCCGTTCCGATCCATCTATCTCGAAAATGGTGATCTAACCACTGGCGCACTGGAAATCTGAAATGTGCTAGAGCACCGTCTAGTTGATACAATAGTTGCCTGGTCAGCCCAGTCCCCAGACCTAACACCATTGGACTTCTTTCTCTAGGTCTGCATGAAGGAGAAAGTGTACCAAACGGAGACAGCAAGCAGGGAAGGGCTCTTTGCAAAGATTAACACGGCTGCAATGGAGATACACCAGCACGGTTTGGATAATGTGCAGCGAGGGGTCAGACAGCGTGCTGAAGCGTGTGTTCGTGCAAGAGGGGGGAATTCTGAATATTTGCTCTAGACAACTGACAATTAGCCTATCTTCTTTCAAGCAGACAGGTCCATTAGGTGTGGAATCAAATGGGAATAGATACGGTACGTGATATTTGTATAACTCGGAAACGGGGATGAATATTGAAAAAAATGTATTAGGCTTTTTGTTGCAAATGTCCACACCTGTGGAGTAACGGTCAGCGCGTCTGGCTGCGAAACCAGGTGGCCCGGGTTCGAATCCCGGTCGGGGCAAGTTACTTGGTTGAGGTTTTTTCCGGGGTTTTCCCTCAACCCAATACGAGCAAATGCTGGGTAACTTTCGGTGCTGGACCCCGGATTCATTTCACCGCCATTATCACCTTCATTTCACTCAGACGCTAAATAACCTGAGATGTTGATACAGCGTCGTAAAATAACCCAATTAAAAAAATTGTTGCAAATAAGGTCCTGAATCTCCTCCTTAAGGCTTGACCTGACCTTTTGATACATCCTGTAGATTATGTTCGTCATATTTCACTAAAAATGACTCTGACCAGCCCCAAATATTAAAAATTAAGTTGATGAAAGACGATAAACTGTACAGTCCCACACTAAAGCCCTACAGAGTGTGAAATTTGAAGATCACAAATTTCAAACCAAGTATTAGCGACAATCCTTCAAATCGCTGTGGTAGGCCGTCAACGACAGAACAGATGCGATCTGAGAAATATAAAATAAAGCAGAGAATGGAGTTAGTCCAAAAGAGTTTAGATAACGGAGAAGAAACTACAGAAGAGAGGAACCCTCTGCTGCGTGTGTCGAAGCTTCCCAACATCATGAAGAAATACAGTGTGAAATGGGTTTTAAAGTGTTTCGCTATTACCACAGTCTAGTATATACAGTCACAAAGCACAATACTTAATAAATGTGCATCCATATGTAGTTGCTAAACACTAGGATCGCTACTATCGCCTCGTCACAGACCCTTTCCCTAGCAGATGATAAAATGTATTGTACTTTCGATATAGTGTTCTTTTGAAAAAAAAAATTAACACCTTCCTTCCACTATTGAAATATGAAATACATAAAGTTTATATATTATTTTCATAAAGTATATGTTGTGTTTTATAAACTCACTTTCCTGGGTCTTTCGGAAGAAGGAAAACTCTGACCTATTTTTCTTAGAATTTATAGTACTACAAACGTTTCCTTGTCCCATATTACTATTCAATTTTTGTATTTTAGCCATTTACAGTTACTACAACCGATAACGAACATTTCACAGTTTACATAACTTTTCACAACAATGCGAAATACGGCACAGTCAATGCCTTTTCGATCTTGACCGCCGTAATGTATGCTCGGGTTTTCTATTTCAGTGTATGGAGCTCAATGAAATATTATATTATAACTTCATTGCGTATCATTGCTAAGTTTTATTTAGTGTAATGTGTCCATAAGTTCCGTTTACTTTTTCTTGCATAATATGTTGCAGAAATAATTACAAAACTGTGTTATTTTAATGTGAAAGGATTTTACATGTTAACATAATCTGTTCGCATCAATATTTTAAGTTTAGAATGGAAGCAATTTTGAGGTTTAATAAAAAAAGAATTTATATTATGATTTTAATTTAGCACATCTACCTTTCTTAATTGTAGGCAGAAAATTTACCATACCACTCCTATGAAATTAGTGTACGTACGATTGTGTTACTTCGTGTCTTAGGTAGTAGATAAATACAATAATTCAGTACTCAATTGTAGTATTAAAATACAGACAAATTGAATGTGCGGGGTATCATACATGACATTATGCTTAATTATAATGTATAATTGCGAATATAGGAATATAAATTAAATATGGTAAACATAACCTCTAATTTCCATAGGACATAACATACATATGTAATGGCAGGGCATTGGAGACCACTAAAATTAGACAGAAAATGGCAACTGGTACAGTAAACATAACCTATAATTTCAACATATCTAAATATCCGTGCGGTGCAACTGAAACTCATTGAATCGTGCATAAATGAATGTACAAGAATTTTGCAATATTTAATCGAAATAAAGGTAGGTATTACACATACGAACAACATAATTTTCACACCAAAAATAATATTACACCTGAACTCGCAAGTGAATTGTTTCTGAAGTGTCTCATAATCATTGTTTTAAATTTTATTAATGCAATTACACTACATTTTAGAGAAATACATGGTACTCTTTATGCATTCCAACTAATTTGTATGGTTGAAACGCCACCCTTCGTGATCGGGTTAAGCGAGTCACATGGTCTTCCTTACGGCCTATATTAGATCACGATGGCAGTAGCACAGTCTATTGTTCCTAGTACTCACAGTGCTCCAAGCGGCTAGCAACTATCGCGAGAAATGCAAAAAATCATCCCAAGCTGCATACACGAGACTGTGCTATTACGCAGAATTTCTATCCTCTGTGCCTGAGAGTGATTCAGACACAAGCGAGACGAATTCAGATGAAGATTTATATGTACCAAGTAATGAAGAAATGAGTGGCTGTGACTTTAGTGGTGACAATTACGATGTGAGAAATAAAAATATGGGATTGTATGATTATTTTATCGTGGCTTGAATTAGTCTGGTACTAGGCCTACTGTTCGAGATTTGTATTTATGCAAGCAGAAAATTAAAATTGCAATATATTTATGCTTGGACATCTCAGCCCATGAAGCACAAACAACCGGAAGGAAATAATTATGTTCGTTGCGTCTATATTGCTGCTTTTTGGTATTCTTTTTACGCCATTTCGATTTCTCTGTAGGTCTATTAGCATGGCAATGATTTCTAGAACAGCATTTGATCAGATTGTAATAAGTTTGCTGCTCCAGTAATGAAAGCATTGTGGGAAAATGATAGAAAAGAAAAATGGAATGTATCGAGAATTCCGAGAATTATATCTGGCTAACAGAGGTTGGACACTACGACTCATCCGGGTATTCTGCCAAGTATATGACATACTCTGCCATTGATTTGCGTACAGATGCTGTAGTGGACTTTCATCTAGTGCAAAAGGGTATGATAAAGGGCGAGTTAGAGAGACCTTACTTACTTACTGGCTTTTAAGGAACCCGGAGGTTCATTGCCGCCCTCACATAAGCCCGCCATTGGTCCCTATCCTGAGCAAGATTAATCCATTCTCTATCATCATGTCCCACCTCCCTCAAATCCATTTTAATATTATCTTTCCATCTACGTCTCGGTCTCCCTAAAGGTCTTTTTCCCTCCGGCCTCCCAATTAACACTCTATATGCATTTCTGGATTCGCCCACACGTGCTACATGCCCTGCCCATCTCAAACGTCTGGAATTAATGTTCCTAATTATGTCAGGTGAAGAATACAATGCGTGCAGTTCTGTGTTGGTTAGAGAGACCTATATGTGAAAAATTACTAAACGGGTTTATGAAGAAAGAAAACTGTCCTATAAAGATATTTATGCTCGACCATGCCGAAAAGTAGTAATTATACACCTGGTAGCAGACCTTTAATGTATGTCATTAAAGTACACCTACTCATTAAAGGTCAGGTCTTTCAGCCAATGACGACTCAGGTTACAACTGTTCAGCCAATGACAGATCAGCTTTCTATCGTTATAAAACTGCAAGTATCGATTATTCTCGGATATACAATCGAAAGAGAATTAGCGAAAAGTCACGGAAGCTGGAAATCCAATACTGTCGCAGAAGGTTATGTTCTGTTACTATAATAATTAGCGTTAATTGTAAATAATATTCAAATAAATTCAATTTGTCATCTCGTTTTTCAATGTCTAATTTAATTTTAATGCTATCTCTGTAGGTTCTTATGGCCTAGCAAGGTCAATGTGGACATCTGTTCCTCGGAAAAAATCAATACTTTCGCGTCTGCGCACATCTCACAACATACGGAACATTGCTCCAGGTCAGATACAATAAAATTAATAATATCAAGTTAGAAATATGGTCGAGCATAAAAAGTCGTATGAAACTCGCCTATAATGGTAATTAAGAAGCTCGTATGAAAATTATGAAACTCGCTTGCGCTCGTTTCATAAATATCCATACTCACTTCTTAATTACCTTCATTATATGCTCGTTGCATACTATTCTCACAGACAGGCACCGAGGTGTCAGAAGTTTAATCAGGACTCAGTACCGTAGTATAGAACACGCCTATGATACAGCGAGGTTAGTTGGGAACGCTCAGGTTTTACAGGAGCCGTTCCCCTCCAAGAGATGGCATGATCACCGGGAATAGTGCGTCCGCATTCTCGGCTCGCGCAAGCAATGAGTGAGACTACAATTTCGCTTTGCAGTCTATACAAAACTAGAAAGTTATAGACAGTTCTCTCTCTCACACGTGGGAAAGGAGCGACTTTGTGAAGTTGTGCGTTGTGACTGAATGCGCTCCTGCCTTCTGTGTCGGAATCGAGCAGCTGACACAAACTCGTAAATTTGTATCACATTTTTTTCCTAGACAAATATAATAATAATAATAATAATAATAATAATAATAATAATAATAATAATAATAATTATAAAAGTAATAAAAAAGTGAATATGAATATGTTACAGTATGCAAACGATATGTAGTACCTATAAACCACAATAAAGATTTCATGCTATAAATTACTGAAGTTACAAAGGAAAGATGCAGTTTTTAATTCCATGGACTACCTTACATTAGCTAATACAGTAGCGTGCAAATTAATCCGAACAACGTAATTACTTATGCAAAAACACTCAAACGGGATAAAAAAAAAAGGATCTAAGACATACCTCAGTAATCTATGTGGCCTCCCTTGTTCCTAATATCAGCTCTGAGACGATTTGGCATGGATTCCACTAATTTCCCACAAATATTCTTCATTTCTTCATCGCGAAACCATACACCAATGAGGGCAGAAATCATCTTCTCCTTTGTAGAACAATCCATTTTTTGCATTCTTCTTTTGCAAATTGACCACAAGTTCTCAATGGGGTTAATGTCGGGTGAGTTGCCTGGCCAGGGGAGTACCTGAATATTCTTCTTGTTGAAGAATTCTGTAGTATTTCGAGACGTATGGCATGGTGCCAGGTCTTGTTGGAACACACCTCTGCCATCTGGAAATGATTTTTGCAGCTGGGGTACGATTCTGGTTTCCAATAAGTGAATGTATTTGTCAGAATTCATCATTCCCTTGATAGGTATTAATGCTCCAGGCCCTTCATGTGTAAAACAACCCCAAAACATTACTTTAGGGGGGTATTTGGGTGCTTGTTGGAGATGACCTGCTCTTACTTTTTCGGATCCTTTCCGTATGTAAGAAACATGGTGGCCGTGGACCTCGAAATGAGACTCATCGGAAAAAGTACTTTCTTCCAGTCATTCACTGTCCAGTTTTGATGTAATTTTGCCCAAATTAAGCGTTTTTTGCACATAACAGGTGTTAGCAGTTACTTCTTAATAGGTTTACGAGCCCTTCGTCCAGCTTTCAAAAGCCTACAACGCACTGTTGTGACGTGAATATTCGCCCCAGTGGTAGCCATTAACTCGCGGGTTACAGTAAGTCGACAGCAGTTAGTCTAGGATTTAATTTACTTTTCCTGACAATTAAACGATCATCTGCAGGTGAAGTCTTCCTTTTCCGGCCACAGTTTCCTTTTTTCTGGGGTGTGATGGATCCAGTCTCCCTGTATCGTTTTATGATCAAATTAACACTAGCCAAACCGATGTGACATTCTGCAGCAATTTACCTCTGTGTCATAGACGAATGCTCTGCTAATGTTATAATTTTAGACCGTTTTCGTGGAGTTGTATCCATTTGTGAAGACGACAGAATGTACACAGGATTGCAGTATTAAGTCTTCAACACAACTGAAATGCTTATAAGTACAAAACGACAGGCAAAATCTCGCATATTATAAAAAAATAATGACAGACCTTCAACAATGGAATTACACGTACTACAGATGTCAATTAAAGCGGTATGAGCAGCTGTGAGGCCAACAATGACAGAAAATGTAAAAATATGTCGTGTTCGGATTAATTTGCACGCTACTGTAATATTTCGTGGAAAAGTGTCGGGCTACATAAATCCGAGTGTCATAATGTAGCGAACAATACAGAAAATAGTGGGACGTGTAGTTTATCTGAGCCAGGCGTTTGAGATATTAGTATCAGTAATAATGATGCAAAATCAATTAGGCGTATTTCATATTATACCGATGACTTAATTAAATAGGGCGAAAGTAATAGTGATCCCATTTCTGACGATCCTACAAGGTGGATAATAATTTAATCCCTGCGCAATCATATAGCTAAATGGATGTTTTTTAGGAAACGGATTTAATGAAGGAAATCTTATATCACAAAAAGTAATGACTTAAGCCCTTTTGTACGACCACTGGAGATATGAAACCTAAATTCTTTACGGTAGTGCTCAGAGAAGAAACACTGCTGTGGAATATTCCGCTTCTCATAGAGAAATTTACATCTTTTTTTAACGTAGTCGGTAATATAAATAGGCCTACACATGCCACCAGAATACGTACGAAAACAATAGCCACAGCAGAACCAACAATTTCTGTGACACAGTACCGAAGATTAAACTCTTCCGAACAAAACAGCTGGCTACCACATGCTCGCTATGAAAGAGTCGGCAACGCCGACCTGTCGCCATAGACTGTGGTTGGCTGGTTTGAGCGGTTACCATGGTGACGCCTTGAAGCCGCTGAACTGTCAATACCTTTCTAGTTTTGTATAGACTATAGTTGTGTTGTAAGTTGGCGGTGGAAGTTATAATCTTAAAAGTTTAAGTTAAGTTTAATGTGTTCCGTTTAGGCTACTGTTGTAATGACTTATTCATTGCATGAACGTACTTATCTATACAATACATACATACGGAAACGAAAATCTTGTGCGACGAAAAGACGCAAATTTCAGTTTCTAGAGACACCTGTTCCAGTTGCAGTACAATAAAAAGACTTTATAAGAAGTTCATACGGACAGGTTCGTTAAACGATGAAAAACCGAAAAGAGAACGCCGTGTTCTGTCGGAAGAGATTGGTGAAATATTGGAACATACCCCTAAAAAATCTTGCGAGAGTGACAGCAAATTTCATAAAAAGATGTCAAATGTATGTTACAGTAAATGGAGGACATTTTGAGCGACGAATGTGAGCTTGGTAAGTACTGTAACTTTTAAGCACTGTTAACAGTAGGATTTTAGGCCTAAAAGTGTCGGAGACGCGCGTGTGTTCCTCGCTAACCAACACAATAATAGCCGGGCCGGCTCCGAAAAAGAAAACCCGAGCGTCCTCAACTAACCTCACTGCATATGGCATATGTCGAGTGGAGAAAAAGTACTCTGAAATTCAAGGATGTAAGAATAGCATTAATAAATCACTTACGGTTAACAGCTGAGTCGTGTAATGGAAATGATTCCTTACCGATTGATAAATTCACGCCACTGCTATACCATACCGAAAACGAAGACGAGTGGATGAAAGAAAGAGAAATTATGTACTGTGAACACGATTCACTTACCGAAGAAGAGAAAGCAAAGGAAGCATGGCTCGAAGGATACTCTGATGCTTATCCAGTATCATTCCCGATAAGACATTTCTAAATTCTTTATCCAAAATTAACTTAGTAAAGGAAGTTACGCAAAAAGAAGCATCGCTCTTCAAAGTTCTCACTTTATCTGCTTTCACACAACAAATACACTCCGCAACGGAATTCATTTCATTTCAGTGTGAACATTTACACCAGGAGTTTTTTTACCTGTCCTATCTGTTACTATGATTTGAAAATCATTTTCACTCTTATCAGTATTAGAACTGTCTTTCTCAGGTTCAAACTGATTAGGTTAGATGCCACGCAAAGCCATAATTTTAATTTGTCTCACGTGTCATGACAACAATCACCTGCATCACAGTCATTAATAAAGAGCCCGGATTTTTATGTAACTTAATTACATATTCTATTTCTTTATATATAGATACACAGAAACAGAAAATGTCCACGAATTGAAGCATGGAGATTGCGGTATTAAAGTTTCATTTGAAACATTTTTACATATTTCAGTGTATATTAAATATTTCGTACAATATTACATAAAAGTAATTATTTTGTCATTTTATGGTCAGTTTTTTTTTCTTTTTTTCTTTCTTTCTATAAATTCATAAATACCTACTTTTTCTCCCTTTAGTATTGAAATAAAGTGAAGGTTGTTGATATTACATAGCTGGCACGTGTTAGTTGACATTAACTGATATTATTGTCGCTAAGCTTTGCCAAAGTATCCGAGTGATATAATGATCGTGCCTTGCAATTTAAGAAACATGATCTCCACTTCGCTATTTCGAGGCCTTTGAGGTCAGTCACTCCCTGTGTCTGTTCATTGTTGGTATGTCGCAATTGCGTCGTTATCGTGGGCGCCAGTTGAGATGAAATGAAATTTCAGTAACATACATAATTAAGTCGCCCTCAGTAGCGTAGTTGGTATAGCGCTGGCCTTCTGTGC
This sequence comes from Periplaneta americana, assembly GCF_040183065.1. NCBI lineage: Eukaryota > Metazoa > Arthropoda > Insecta > Blattodea > Blattidae > Periplaneta > Periplaneta americana. The sequence continues at coordinate 91,301,499 of NC_091126.1, forward strand.
TCGAGGTTGCGGGTTCGATCCCGGCTGAAGTCGATGGCATTTAAGTGTGTTTAACCCTTCGTTACTCGCGTTAAATTCCGTAACGCCAGTACTCACCTGGATTACAATGGTAATCCACATTTGTTTTTGTTTACAGACAAGGTTTAAACATTGGAATTAGATTTAAATGTTAAGAAATATATTGTTTTCAGTTATTACAGTAATAAGAATAGATATGGTACGCATAACGGAACGTATTAAATATAAATATTAATAATGAAATGGATAGCACACAAATTGCATTCAAGTGACATGTTTGCATAATATTTCAACACTGGTCGTGTCTTTGAGTCATAATTTATTGTTGCATCATAGTTATGAGTTAGTTCACTATCATCATAATTATGTAGGTTATCTAGCATTGTTGCTCACTCGATGTTTGAAGGTCATCTGAACTCTTGATCTCTCTTAATCTCTCCCACGGGAAACGCAAGTTCACTACTGCTGACCTTACTTACGTCATATTTGATAACCGAATACCTCACTCAGGGGTGTAGCAATGAAAAAATTCAGGGATGTAACAATCATTCTCACTTCACTTGCAATATTTTACAGATGTTTTTGTGTATTGTACGAAGGATATTGATGCACTTTCATGTTTATGTTTGCATTTCACACTTTACACACGTGAGTCTAATCTACATCTGATTCAATTATCTGAGTAGGCCTATGCATTTCTTCTACACAGTTCAAACAAATTACATCTGAATGAGTAGGACAAATTCTCTTCAAGCACTGGGAACAAGATTGTCTTGTGCTCTTGTTTCTTGTTCTACCACACATGTAGCACCTACCAATACCTTCTGGCCGTGTTCCTTCTTCTTGACCTGTTTGTGGAATGCCTAACAGTTGCTCTCCTCTTCTCTTTATTTCTCTTGGAATTGTCTGTTGGGTGATACGCTCGGAAATTAGTGGCTTCATTAGGTCCAGAGCAAGGGTTTTTAGGAAGTTTTTCCGTAGAATTTTTTGTTTGTTTGCAGAATAAACAACAAGAGCATTGACACCTGCAATGTTTAGTAAGTCAAAGAAAATAGTCAGAGGCCAGCGGCGTGAATTTCTGCTTACATCATAGGCTGAGCATAACTGGTCCAGGACATCCACAGCACATTTAGTTCTATTATAGAAAGATATTATTTCAGGTTTCTGGCTTCCTCCTGTTTCCTCATCCATTGCCGTATCATAATGCATGGTTGATAATGCTAACACTGTTTTGTTTTTCTTTGGTACATACGAAATAATTGTGCAGTTTTCATTGAATCCAAACAATGTACTGTTAACTTCCCTGTCTTGAGTAGTTGTGAAATGAGGAGGGATTTCTCTTTTGTTTTTTTTCAAGGTTCCTACAAGTGTAATTTTGTCATTTTCTAGAAGATCTAAACACAGAGGTATGCTCGTGAACCAGTTATCGGTGGTCACATTTCTTCCTGTTCCTTTGATGGGATGAACCAGCCTCTTCACCACTGCATGTGCACTGTTACTTTGGTGAAATGGACCATCTGGTTGAATACCAGCATAAATTTCCAAGTTATGAGTGTAATATGTTTTCACATCCACCATAGCAAAAATTTTGATCCCATATTTTGCTGGTTTAGTAGGTATATACAATTTCATGGGACATCGTCCTCTGAATGCAACCAACTGCTCGTCTATAGTTACATATTCGCTTGGAATGTAGCACCTTTGTGAATTCTGAACAAATAACTCGAACACTTCACGTACAGCAGCCAGTTTATCAATTTCTTTCCTTTCCTGCCTGTCATGAATGTTATCAAAGCGTAGACATCGTAACAAAAATTGGAATCTATTGTAGGTCATAGTCAGGTAAATTGACTCTATACCTGTTCCATTTTTATCCCATAGTTCTCTTACGTTCAGTCTTCCCGATTTCAAAGCACCGGCAAGATACAAAATACCTAAGAGTGCTCGAATTTCAACGTCATTTGTTAATTTTCAATCTCTGTCACGTCCGTAATTACGCTTCACTTTTTCAATATAAATATTAGTACACCTTACTATTACATTGATTATTGTCTGATCAATAAAGCAGTCAAAACACTCTGTGTGTGTCCGCGCATTTTTTGCAGCTCTTTTAGGGCCCGGTAAATGAATCACTATATTTTGTGCTCTTCTTCTCCCTCGTAGAGATACTGGTTCTTCCTGCCAAATTGTAGTGTTGTCTCTTCCCGTATAGCAGTTTCCATCATTTATAGACATTAGTCTTTCATCACCATCACCATCACCATAATCATCATCCTCCTCCTCATTGTCTTGTTCTGAATTAGAATCGTGAACTTCATTCAAAAGATCTTCTTTGTTGCTTTCATCATCACTTTCATTTTCAATGCCAACATCCAGATCTTCATCTAGCCACTTGCAAATATTGCTTGTATTTTCCGTACCCATTGGAGCCAACTACAAAGAGGATGGAACGATATCACACACTTTTTTCATAAAGTTCCTGCATTGCATCACTCATAACCATATAAAAACTATTTCACTTACCTGAGCAAGAAACTGACGTCAGTACTCGCGTGGATTACAATGGTAATCCACTCGGAAAAACTGCGTATAACTTGATAAAACTCCGTATAACTTTCCAAAGCGTTGCGACAAATACGTCTAAACACCAGTAATGCCTCACTTAGACTGTGACGAGAAATTGCATTGACGCTCAGCTACGCAGTGCTGAAGGCGGTGACGTAATACAGGATTAAATATCAGTGGATTACTATTGTAATCCACGCGAGTACTGAAGGGTTAAATGCGACAGGCTCATGTTAGTGGATTTACTGGAATGTAAAATAATTCCTGTTGGACAAAATTCCGGCACACCGGCGACGCTGATATAACCTCTGCAGTTGCTAGCGTCGTTAAATTAACCATAATTTAAATTTTTACATAATTAAACGTTGACCATTGGATAACAATGTGATGGAGAGGAGAACTTAAAATGCCTGTAGGTCTTTTTGCTCGCTGAATGTCGCCGATGATAGCGACGCAATTATACCGGTGCGCCACCTTGTTTGAGCATTGGGAAGACTGCATTTGTGTTCTGAAATAATTACTTCATTTAGATTTCTCTGAGAAGATGTCTGTTGTGCATTGTAGATCAGAGATTGCTTAGTCTTAACTTCTGCTTCAAATGAAGGTAATTCTATAATGACACCAATAGCATCTTCACTAGCAGAAAAATTAAAAGCATGGGTTACGATGGACGAGGGGTTAACGACCGACCATGAAATTGTAGTACTCGTAGGCCAAGTATGTGAGAAAAAGATACGCTGTTCTATGAAGTCGCAACTGGAACAACATATACGAAGTGCGTTACATCAAAGGAACTGTGTCATTCTTCTAGAAAGCAAATCCTACTGACGCAAATGCAGCATGAGCCTACTGCTTCGAAAAAAAAAAATACATGTTTAATGTGATGGTAACTGCAGATATATCGTGGTAGAAACTACAAGTATCAGAATATCGCTCTTTCTTGGAGAAATACTGTCAACGATAAATTCTAGACGAGTCTACACTCCGGAAGAACTACCTTGATGTCTGCTACTAAGAAACTGTGAAAAAAAAATAAAAAGCGAAATAGGAGGTTCGTGCATATGGATCGCTGTTGATGAGACGACGGACTTAATGAGTCGCTATATAGTCAATCTCATTGTGGGAAAATTATACCCTGAAGTCCTAACCAATCCTAAACATACGATCATTATACAGTAGCCAGATTCGTTAACGATGGTTTGAAGGTATTGTGGCCCAATGTAGTCCAAGAAGAAAAAGTGCTAGTTTTGTTCTCCGATGCTGCAGCATATATGTTGAAAGCTGCGAGTGCGCTCAAAGTGTTCTGTCCCAACCTAATACACTTCACATGTCTCGCTCATGCTCAGCAACGTGTGGCCGAAGAAATAAGAACCAACTACCCTGAAGTTAATAAACTTATTTCATCCACAAAAAAGCTCCTCAAAGAGTTCAGTGCTACAAACAGCAATTGTCTGATGTGCCTCTGCCTCCAGAGCCAGTACTTAAGAGGTGGGGTACTTGGATACGAGCCGTGAACTTCTACACTGAACATTTTGAATCCATAAAGTCTGCAGTTGAAATGTTCTCGTCACAGTCTGCTCTTTCAGTGCGTGAAGCTCAAGCTGCTTTCAGGGAACCTAAAATGGAGTGCTCACTTGCTTATATTACAAGCAATTTTGGCTGGCTTCCAGAGAAGATTATAAAATTGAAATCTTCAGAACTTTCCCTGCAGGAATCCATACATATTATGGAAGATGTGAAACAAAAACTGTCTACTGTAAAAGGATAAGTTGGAATCAACGTTTCTCGAAAGTTCCAGGCAGTAATTGATAGAAACCCCGGCTACTCTACTTTCCTCACTGTATGCAAGATCCTGAATGGTGGGGAGGTACAATCTCCAGAGGGCATATCTCCAGGAAAAATGGTCCTATTGAAGTACAGTCCTGTGACGTCTTGCGATGTCAAGAGGTCATTTTCTTCATACAAAATCATTTTATCTGACAAACGTCTCTCATTTACACCAGAAAATAGGGAAAAGTATCTTGTAGTGCATTGTGCCACGAAATAAACAATGTGTGTGTGTGTTACTCTTTCTTAATATCTTTAATAGTTTATAAAGAAACTGATTTGTTGTTTTGTTTATGTATGTATGTATGTATGTATGTATGTATGTATGTATGTATGTATGTATGTATATAAAGTTACAGCAGCTTGTACAACATTATAGGTGTATTAAGAACAACATTTCAAATATTCAGAAAATGTTATGAAAACTATGAAAGTGAAATTTGTGCAGTGTTTAAAATATCGAACTGTGTTTAATAATCGGAAATAACACTATTCTGGAGCACATTTTGAAGAAATGGGAACAATAAATATTATAAGGAGGATGACTGGTGAGTGAAATTAAGTAATATTTTCCATTTATATTAATTGTTGGGCCAGGATTTGTATGTATTTACACACACGGTCCTGTGCACAGAAACGCATGATGTTCAGAACGCACAGATAATAGTGTTTGTTGGTCGAGTGGAGTGGGAGATGGAGCGCGCCATTACTTCGTGTCTCAACATGTAAACAGTCCGTCATATTACGGCACAAAATATATTTCACCCTGTACAGATGCAGTGTATACAGTACATTCCTAGTGTAGACAATAAATGTCTACTATTAAAGTATTAACGTGAGTTGTAACCTTCAACCAGGTGTCCCTACGCCGAAGCCTGTTACACGTACCGCAGCCAAGCAGCAATACACACAACGGTAATGAACATTACGGACCCACCTGTGCTGTTGCAGTCGGGTGACTGCACACGGGTTATGACGTCATTTATACTCCGTGTACTCTAAACCTCATACTGGTTACTCTGTGTCCCTAGGCCGAAGCTGGTAATTACCAATTAATTACATATTTATTTAATATTACATATTTACTTACTTATTACACTATATTTTACTACGTATTTATGTACATATTTCTCAATTTAATATTACATAAAAATCCGGGTTCTATTAAGTAGCAGGGAGGCTCAATGACGTCATGACCGCTGCGGTTTTTTTGGTTTATGAGCGTATTTCTGAACCGAAGGGGGCTGCGTTTTCACTAAATGTCTCGTAATTAATATCACCATTGGAATGTATGATTGATTCAATTTCTATATATGTGTTGTGTTTCCCTTTAAGAAGATTTAAAATGCTGTACTTTTATCCTTATAGAGTGGCAGTGGTTCATCGACTATAGCAAGGGGACCCAGCTATTCTCGTGAATTTTTGTGAGTGGATGTTGCAATCTGTTCTTGACGGTACTGTTTAACCATCTCAATCACGGATGAAGCTTGGTTCCATTTAAGCGGTTATGTGCATTCTAAGAATACAAGGTACTGAACAATGAAAATGCTCATTTAGTGCATCAAATCCCTCTTCACGATCAGACAGTGGATGTGTGGTGTGGCATTACTGCACAATGTCAATGGCCCCGATTTCTTTTACGACATTTTTTTTTACCTTGGGGATTTAATTGAAGTGAATTTTAATGGCAGGCAGAGTAACTATCTCATGCCTCCATGTTTCAGTGCACTTCATTTGAACCAGGTACCCAGCTTCGAAGCCGTACGACACAGTTGATTCGCAAGGTTAAATATGAGATAGTGTGCGGCCTTTCTTGTTTGTAACGGTTACTTCAGATTAAAACAATATGCTTACTCGCAGTAGAATAACGCTACTGCTGTACATATATCCACTATATAGTTAGAAGCATTAGAAGAAGCATTTGATGATCACGTAATTAGGCTAATCCAGTTCGTGTCTAGGTTTTAAATGTTTGTGACATTTATCTGTGGGAAAATTTAAAACAGAAAGTGTATGTGAACAATCCACACACTCTTGAAGAGCTGCAGAGTGAAACCTGATGAATACTGAGTGAAAATAAAAAGAGTTGGAGAAGGTGTTTTGGAGTTTTCTATACAGATGTAAGTCTTGCATCCAAAAATGCGAATATCATTTTCAACACATTCTTTGATAAAAGGTCAGATCAACATAACGTTTTATTAATATATCTTGCCGGTGCATTATTTGTATTGGACTATAGGCATAAATCACCACCATTCACCGCCGATTTATTTTTCTCCTGTGCGAGAGAGCTGTCGGATCTCCCCACTAAAAATGTACGTTACGAACGGTTATAATCCCGGTAAGTTGTATATGCCGCACACTGTTGTATTGCTGTTAGAATGTCAGCGCATCAGGTATATTCTGACTGAAACAACATGCTAATCTTCAAAATTAAAGTGTTTGGAATCGTACCTCGGCAGGCTGGGGAGACTCCCCGGCACCTCGAGGCTGCCGCTGCTGGGTTCTGTATGGTGGTGCGTGTGATGGTGCTGCTGGTCCTCCTGCTGTTCCTCCTCACTCTCCTCCTCAGAAGAACTAGGATCAATCATGGTGACTGCTTACGTACCCGCGTTCAGGGATCACTCAGCACCTGTAGCACAAAAATAGCATTGGTTCAGTTAGCAGATACGTCAAGTGAATCAATAATAAAATTACACTTGTAAGATGTAAGATACCTTCGTCCACAGTAGTGGATTTTTACGGACGATAAAATTCACATAAAAATTAATTTGCGTTTAACAGGCTTAAAATACATATGAAGTAGAATTTTTGGCCTAGGAGCTAAATAATGTAAGTACGAATTATAATATTAAACTGAAAGGCAAAACAATATTAATAGCTTTCAGAGATTAAATGCAATTCGTCAAAAAGTAATACTGCATATGAAAGGAAAATAAAAAATTAATCATGGCGATTTCAGAACCTTCACATATTCACTGGTAGTGTTTCTAAAGTGACTGCCCGAAGGCAGGGTTTTCTGGCTAATTTCTTTCAATTTTCCCCTTACGTCTAAAAAACTCGGAGGTTCCTTGTCGCCATCACATAAACCCGCTATCGTTCCCTATCCTGAGTAAGATTAATCCAGACCCTAGCATCACATCCCATCTCCTTCAAATTCATTTTAATAATGTCCTATCTATGTCTCGGCCTCCCCAAAGGCCTTTTTCCATCACATCTTCCAACTAACACTCTATATGCATTTCTGCATTCACCCATACGTGTTCACATGCCTTACCCGTTTATTCTTGTCATATGACCTTAATACTGTTCAACACACTTCTAAAGGCTATGCTTACATTCCGAAGGACTCTTTTAAGATTCGCGGTTGTAATGATAGGACGACGGTATACAGCATAGAGTTTTTCTCCAGTAACCTAGCAGCACTTCCTACGGCAGCCAAACGGTTCTCAAAACTATTTGCTAACTGAAATATTGTGCAAATTTTTGCAAGCCTCTTAGCAGAAGAAAATTTATTAGCGTACAATCTGTTGCGCCTCAATAAAAGAAATCCCTACGCTTCCTAACGAGGAGAGTTGTATTTTATTTGTCATAATAAGACATCCAGAATGACCTGCAGTTGCAAAGTATTCCCGTCTGGAAGATGAATAAGACGAACACCAGCATGACTAAAACCAAGATAGTGAAGTCATAGTCGATGTATTCAACACATCCTAAGCCCGAGTTGACTGATTAGGGTGACGATTGAGAACTTTGTACTCAGCAGGCGCTCTCCGCAGTGGAGCAACTGCTACTGGTGCTAGAACAAGCAAGCGATCTACAAGGCGTAACTGAGCTTGCACAGGAACCATTAAGCGGAGCAAGAAACTTCTGTCCTTTGTAGCAGCGCACACACCACCAAATCTGGGATTCTACAAGTTAGGGACTCCACACGGGGCAAGCAGAGATTTGGCGAAAACAGGCGTAGGTGGAAAAGCGGAGGGGACTTCAGTACGATTGATTGGTCGCGGCAGCAAAGGTTCTAGCGAGATGCTAGGCAGCAAGAGCTGTTCACGGAATAGCAATAGCAGCGCCAGGCGCAGTGGGTTCTCCCCTCGCTTCGCCCAGTGTGGTTTTCCGACAAGACCAACAGAAGCCTCCAGCAATCACAACACCAACCCAAAAGAAGCCAACCCATCTTTGCTGAATCTTCATGCCAACCCCGAACAGGGAGGGATGCAGATCCTTTCCTATATTAGGAACTTAAAAATAGCTCGCAATCGATTCATGACATTTTACAAGGGTACAAGGTTAGATGACCATATGATTGAGATGAACCACTCGAGCAGGAGGATCGGTGAGTCGCCCATTAAAAATGGTCGTGGATGCTTATATGTGACTACGTACATCCCAAACATGACAGAAATCAGGCTTAGTTCTCGGTGCCCATCTTACCGGTCATAATCGACTGCATCAGATGTTATTGCGTTTATTTCAAAGAATTACACGGCATTGGCCGACGTTCTTGGGAACACTTTAAATCGGAAATTGAAAATTCAAATTTTCTTAAATTAGAGCAATGAGATATTCAAATTTGCTCACTTTAGAGCAATGAAGACTTGGTTTATGATCTCCACAGAGAACCCAAAATTGGCTTATGAACAACAAATCTTCACAAACTCACAATTCCTTCGACAACTCATCCTTCACAAGATGCAAGCGCAAACGTTATCTATGGAATCGTATTGCAATGTTTCCGTAATTCAGCTGTGAAGCACATAGCGGAGATCTCTTATAACTATGTTTGAAGAAAACTATTGGTACCAGGGTAGTAAATAATTTCTATATACATTGTTTACAAAATGCGTTCCGTTGCTGGGTATCTCTACTGTCTGTAAGGAGCGGATAGAGTGAACATTCGACACTCCTCAATAGTAGACCTGTTTAAGTGACGTGAGGTTGTATAAGAATGCCGAAACAAAAATCCAACAAAGAACAGATAATAAGACGACTGGATTCAGAACATGGGAAAAATGTTTTCACCTTAATTAATAATAATGATATTTTTGTAAATTTAATATTTGTTCCGAGTTAATCAATTTGAAACACAAGTGATCCTGTAAATTTAAATTCTATTACGTGTTCATACGGAGCTGACTGTACAGGCAGCCGCTACCGTAACTAGTCGAGTGTGCACACAATCATTTTGTAAACATAGAGCTCTACGTACGATGCAGCGTAGCCTATAACCAATACTTTCTTCAGCCCTACATACAACATACTGGCTTCCCCGAAGACTTCACCTCAGCCTATTAGTATTGCAGATAATAGTTCAAATAAGGGGGAGGTGGAGTGTTGGTGGAGTAATAGATGGAGACGTGAGTTTACACTGAGAAAAAACTCCCTACAAAATATGCTTTGTCCACCACAAATTCCATCACGACCTGGCCGGGTATCGAACTCGGGCTGCCTGGATGGAACACCAGAACTTGAGCCGCAAACGCGCAACCTAACATTACCAGAATCTCATGTTCAATTAATTGCAAAAGCAAACGGTAAGGAAATTGGGCTGCAGCTGGATAAGGTCACGGACAGTAGTAAGGATGGACATTTGATTTCTTATGTACGGTTCTTATATGGCAATGACTGTGGAAAACCTTCTCTTTTGTAGAAGTATCAGTGCTCAAGAATTGTTATTTTGAAAATAATTAACAGTGTACAAAGTGCGTTGGTGTCTGTACGGATTGTGGTCATTATGTCCGGGTGCTCTGGAGGATTGCTGGCGCTTATTCCAAGCAACTCTCCGGATGCACTGTGGCCATATTACGTCATTTAATGGAAAATACTCGCATCAAAGTATCTGACTCCTCCACTGAATCTGGTCTTAGAATGTGTGGTGAATATGGTAAGCTTTATAAAAACTCGACTAGTAAAAGCAAGGTTTTCCAAAAAGTCGTGTGCAGATATGGAGCCCGAATAATGTATCTCTCTATGGGTGTCTCGTAGCAATGTGTTAGCCCGTATGTTTCAATTACAGCAGGAAATGTACACTTGCATTGAAGAGGAAAAAAATTTTAATATGTCGAACGCTTCGTGGAAACAAATTTTCTGATAAAAGTAGCACACTTGTGTGACAGTCTCTGAAAGTTGAATGTGTTGAACCTCTCTCTGTGGGGAGGTTACATGGACATTTTTAGAATTGGTCCAGTAGATTTCGGCTTTCAGAGAACAGAAATGCAAATATGGACAATAAAAAATGAAGGCGGTGGAATAGATTTTCCCCCTTGTTGCAATAATTTATGATCTCTAATGACATTTATTTTAGTGTCGTGTAATGATGGAACGTGAGAGGGGGATATCAAGATACTACGAATTTCGCCCTACTCCTTAGACATCCAACAGTACCCGGAAATGAAGCATGTAAACTAAAATAACCGAGTCTGTTGAAAACCGGTCAGAGGCCTTATGTTCGGTTCTGTAGAATCGTAGGTCCCTTTGCGTTTGTTCAATTTTTCCCCTTCCTTACATTTGTTCAGTGCCTTTCTCCTTAGTTCCTCCCCTCCCTGTGCCTTTATATTTTAGCTGCATAAGGACGTCAGACATATATCACAAAAATAAAATAAATGTAGTCGGCCTGGTTGGCGCATTGGTATAGCGCTGGCCTTCTATGCCCGAGGTTGCGGGTTCGATCCCGGGCCAGGTCGATGGAATTTAAGTGTGCTTAATTGCGACAGGCTCATGTCAGTAGATTTACTAGCATGTAAAAGAACTCCTGCGGGACAAAATTCTGGCAGACCGGCGACGCTGATATAACTTCGGCAGTTGCGAGCGTCGTTAAATTAAACATAACATTTAACATTTTTCACAAAAATATACATATAAATAAATCAAATAAAATATATTAAAAAAATACATATGTTCATAGTACAGACTAGTATTGTGCAATGTTCAAATATGAGAGAGGAAACCAAGACATTAAAAACTTCGTCTTACTTCATATGAAATATTGTCCTGCAATGTTCGTACTTCGTCTTATTTCATATGACAAACTAATCGCAATATCTGTGCTAAAATCCTTAAGCGGTTAAAACATTAAGGGGTGGAAGTGGAGGACAGCGATATTTTTTAAAACGAGGTGGAAAAAATACGACAGAGCGAATATCGGCGAAAGTCGAACTTCACCATACTTGACAAACTTGAACAGAACATAGCGCCTGTAATGCACGACGATAGTTTAAAGCATGAAGGGATGGAAGAGGACAGCAAATATTTTCATAATATTGGCGAACAAACATGATAGACTCCTCCTGTAAAGAGAACATAGGCAAATATTGAACTTCGCCGTACTCGACAAAATGAACCGAACATAATGTCTGTCATACACGACGATAATGTGTAGTATAAAAATAAAATAGCTAATTTATTGTATTTAACAGGTTGGATAGTGTGTTGTAATTATGTATAAAATTATGAAAATGAAAACATGTCTAACAGGGTGGATATTATTTCAATTATTAACACAGTGGATAGTATAATTTGTAATTATGTATAGTATGAAAATTATATATTTTTTTATTTATTAACAGGTAGAGTAGGCCTACTCTAAGTTTATTAAGTGCAAGATGGAAATGAAATAAAATAATATATTTTATTTATGTATTAACAGTTTGGTTAAGTTATAATGATGTGTAGCATGGAAATTAAATCGTTTATTTTATATGGACTTATACAATTTATTTTATATTATGTGTTCAATACTTTCATCATTCGTATAGTCACACATCTATTGTTACCGAGTAACTGTAATTTACTTAAATATTATGTGAAGAATGTAATTATAGCTACTTTCTGTCGGTAATTTGTGTAGTAAAAACTGTCACATTTTTAAAACAAAATTTGATTTACCTATAGCCTATGTTAGTATATTTCTGTGGATGTTTAATGATAATGATAAAATCACCTATATTTACATCTAAATAAAACTTCACAAGATTTGTTTTAAAATCCATACGCAGTTGAAAATATGAAGGGATGGGAGGGGAGGGGAGGGTAGGAGAGGCCAGCGAGCTTGAAGGGGCAGGTCCGAGCAAGCTGGATAGACCCAAGTCTTCCAAGCAGGCACGCTCGACAAACTTCAACCGAACATAGAGCTTGAAATATACGATACTCATTTATTTCTCTCGCAACATGAACAGTGTTCGACATCACGGAAGTGTATATCTACGATATAATGCAAAAATCCAGAAACTCTGGAACATGTATAGTAGTTTAATATATCTCGCCAATTCTCCATTCTGAAGCCAAGTACAATACCGATAACTTAATCTGGCAACTCGACCTTGAACTCCAGCTCCATGTGAGAAGAATCGTTACAGACTACTAAGAGACATGCTACAGCTACATAATTATATACAGGTAAATGATGCAAACTGTGTATATTAAGAAATATAAAAATAATGTGCAGTTGTACAGATGAAAGGCAACTAACTCAAGAACATAATCTTATAATGAGAAAGTTTTTATTTTCTTGGGTTATTTTACGACGCTGTATCAACATCTAGGTTATTTATCGTCTGAATGATATGAAGGTGATAATGCCGGTGAAATGAGTCCGGGGTCCAGCACCGAAAGTTACCCAGCATTTGCTCGTATTGGGCAGAGGGAAAACCCCGGAAAGAAACCTCAACCAGATAACTTGTCCCGACCGGGATTCGAACCCGGGCCACCTGGTTTCGCGGCCAGACGCGCTGACCGTTACTCCACAGGTGTGGACTAATGAGAAAGTGTATAACATCACGTGCATACATAAGTGCATAAGATGCAGTTGTAAAATCTATTCCATTAATGCCGTCACGTTTTGAAGTTGTGTTTACATTCAGTGCTTCATCCCCTCCCCCTCCCACTGCTATGCTGCTGTCTGACCGAGTGGTTATGTTGCTGGGTCATCGAAACGGGGGAAATTACGTGACAGTTACTTAACGGAGCTCTTTTCTTTAAATAATTTTAATCATTTTTATAGTATTACGTAGAAAGCCAATTCCAAACAGCAAATGTTTTCAGGAAATAGCCACAAGACTTTGCAGAGGGATCTGTAGAAACGGGTGGGGGAAACCGAGATGCGAGATAACAACTCGGATGGACAGTAGTATATATACAAGAAACAGAGATAGCAGTGGCGTTTCGCTGCACCTCTGAATCTGTGCCGGCCCGGATGGTTCAAGCGGTAGGGGCACGGCATGTCCCTATCGCTTGGTCCGAAGGGTTGTGGGTTCGAGTCCCGCCTCGGGCATGGGTGTTGTGTTTGTATTAGTATAAGTAAAACAAAGGAAAACAAATGAAAAACGAAAACAGAAAAAAAATATAACTTTGGTAAACGGCCTCTGGCCGGAATAAATTTAAACAAAAATTACATGTACTCATATATCCGAAAAGAGTTCTAATTTCTGATGACGACGTAGCTGCTACTCTAGCATGAACACCACTGAAAACTGGAATACACAATACAGGCGAGTCAAGCTCACCGTGCATGGTAGGAGTGGGGTAGAAGATTAGTTTCGTTGTGAGTACCACTAAAGAACGAGACGGCATTAATAGAATCCAGTGTACGCAGTGATTACACCGACGACCTACAGAGTGTTAAAACATTCAATATTCTGAGAGATGGTGGTATTCATCAAAACAATGAAGAAAGTGTAACACACATTGGTTCTATATTCAGTACCTTTCGAAATATGGGTGCTTGTTCATCAACATCATACAAAATTCTCAATGCAATTTTCATTCATTGTAACGAATTCTTCTGTCTTACGTCTTAAGGAATCACACCTTACTATCCTTTCATTTAATGCACTTCCGATATGACACTGTATAAGAGGGATGTGTAAGAAATAGCGAGTGGACAACCTTCAATTCCTTAGCATGCTCCTTAATTGCAGTATATACTGCTATACACATAACAGCGACAAAAAAAACAAGGAATGAACAAAATTATTATTACAAATTCGAGGTGCAATAGCTCTTTACACTTTCGTTTACACATTTTTAATAAATGCAATAAAATTATTTAAAAACAGAAGACGTTACACGGGGTGACTCACGAGGATTTACCGCCACTTACGGAGCTTATTTTCGAAGACTTTTTAAACAAAAAATTGTCATATAAACATTTGTCCTAATCTCAATATTTTCAGAGTTGAACTAATTTGAAGTTGTTTGTAAAATACCATTATTCTTTAGTTTTAAAGGTAAAAACAGTATTACAGTTAAATAATGAACTATTCAGGAGTACCATTTCTTTAAATTGCTTGTATTCTGAAGCTAAAATGTGTTGTGAAATCCATAGCTGCTTCGTACAGATATTTTTCTCGATTTTAAACTACAAAATTACATTTTTCCTACACATTTATCACAATAATTGTTACAAAACACGCCACTCTTGTAAATTCTTTAAGACTGTACATCAGGATGCAGAATTAAACTGCAAAGAATCAAGATCCTAAAGTCGTATGATTTGTAACAATTTTTGTGATGAGTGCGTAAGAATGATATAATTTTTAGTTAAAAATTGAAAAACAAAACCTGTAAAAAGAAATTAACAACACATTTTTAGCTTCAGAATATTAACCAATTAAAGAAATAAATTATACTTCTGAATAGTTCATTCTCTATTTGTAATATTCTTTTACACTTAAAACTAAAGAAAAAAGGTATTTTACTAACAACTTCAAATTAGTGTAACTCTGAAAATATTGAGATCAGGACACATGTTTATATGACGTTTTCTTGCTCAGAATGTATTCGCAAATAAGCTCCGTAAGTGGCGGTAAATTCTCGTGAATCATTCTGTATATGAACGAGTTTGAATAACTAACTAGTTTCATACAAAGTTTAATTTTAAGACCCGTGTTTATTAGATTCTTTTTGCTTTGATGAAAACTATCACCTCCCAATATATATATATATATATATATATATATATATATATATATATATATATATATATATATATATACATACATACATACATATAAAATACAAATCGCATTGAGCATTTCTTATGACGTTGAACAACAAGTACGAGTACTCTTATTTCGGAACATTAATCTTCGGATCCATGTTTATTATAATTTTATTTCTTGTTTCGATGACTACAACGGTCTATTAGAATACTTAATTGTCTTTTTGAATAGAAAACACATTCTTAATCTCCTATTTTGGTGAACAGGTAGTCATAATTTGGAAGATATTAATTTTACGACCCATGTTTATCATACTTCTTCCTTGTTTTGATGAATACTACCACGTCTTAAAATATTGAAAGCTTTTCTTTTAACCTATATATTTTCCTCATATATTAAGTCCTGGTTGCTGTACCGCTAACTGGAGTTGAACAGATATCGAAGAACAGATAATGTATTTAGTTCTATCTCTATTTATGTTGTATAACATTGATCTCAGATCATGTGAATTTGTTTTGTTCCGAACTAGGATTAGAGAACCTACATGTGACAACAGCGCGAAACACTTTACCGGGGAAAATTATATTTATAGTGAGTTGGTTTGCAAAATATTTTTCGACATTCATAAGTTGCCTTGTTAATAGATCTAATCAAAAACAAGAATGGAAAACATGCAGTAAATAAAGAATTAAGAACAAGAGAGATTATTGATGTTGTGAAATATAAATGAGTTATGCAGAATGAAAAATTCTTTTACCACCAAACAAAAGAATGTTTGAAAAGAAATCGCTGCAGACTGTAGTTCAATGAATATACTATACCTAATTCCAAGAGAATGGAAATGCCTGAAGTCGTGTTATAAAAACACAAAGAAACGTAAATCTAGATATAAAATAACCTACAACTCAATATAAACTTGCATTATAGCATTATGTTCATAACTGTACGAGAAATATTACTCTCCATGCAAATAAAATAAACCCGACTCATCATTTTACTCGCAAAAAAGTATCTACTCCTACCTATCTACATAAAGCTTTATTAACTTCAGGTGAACTGAGTTGAGCCACTCGAATTGAAAAATTCTAGCTAGATTTGATCATAAATAAAGAAGAAAATATGATCTTAGTTTAGTGTAGCCCTGGGCATAAAGAGAAAGGGAAAAGGAAAGGAGATAGGTACCCCCGTCCATCCTTTTCTCTCACACAGCTTCAGAAACAGACACACAGTAAGACACTATACATCAGCGGTGGATTTTAGCCACCAGCGACAGCCGAAAGCTATGATGCCTGTCTTATACAATCCGTCACTCAGCAATGCTTATCTTCCTGGCTGCTCGTATCGGTGCGAAACATAATTGAGGCACTCAGAAGCAAAGTAATACAAGTGATATTAAAAAAAATGAGTTAAGTGTATATTCTAAATCTTTAACGTCACTTCTGTTCAGAGAAAAAGTAATATAACTGCAGTTCCAGTCAGTGCTGCTCCATGCTGGACTTACTCTTATATTACAATGCATACAGAGTTTTGACTGAGAGGCCAACTAATACAAGTGCGTTGTTTACATAGTGTTGCGTTTTTTCTGTTTATGCCTAATTCATTTGCCACAATGGAGAGAGGTAACATATTACATATTCGAAACATCTTAGTGGAGTCCTACAAATGCACTTCATGACAAACAGATGTTGCAGCAGAGAGACATGTGACTTCTTCAGATGAGCCTAGTGACGTAATGAACGGTGACTAAGGCTGAATTTAATTTAAAATTAAAGATTTCCTTAACCTTCTTCTTTCGGAGTACTAAAAACGACATCAACTGTTGCCCTAGAAATTGAATGTAATATTCAACCTATCAGAAACTATGTATTAAAAAAGGATCTAAAATACATTTAAAATTGCAAGTCTCATCCAGATCTCAGATGTTCTTCAAACTGTCAGGTAATATCCTGTGTAATTTCTACAAAATAAAGAAAGAAGAAATACCAATATATATCACAGACACCACTCATTGTTAAAACTTCAGTTGTGAAATTCCTCCATGGAAATGGGTAATTCCAGAACATAGCATACAAATTCCAGGAAATCATTCCAAAAATGATTCTCCATACATTATTAAGTTAGATGCCATGGAACTACTCTGCAGCACATATAAGGATCATCTTCAAATTTATACAGATGGATCTCTATACCCTGATGATGGGATATCAGGAGCAGGGTATTATATTTCAAAATATCAAGAAAGTTACTTCATACCATGTTCATCCTCCTCCGTCTTGACACTGAATTGCTAGTTATTGATGCTGCTCTTCAGTGTGTTACTCAAATTTCTGAAAAATCTATTTGAATACTTACCGACTACAAGGAAGCTATATTTAATATAGTTAAATATGTACCAAACCTATACGCACATAGAATTATTCCAATTCTGAAGCAACTAAATAAACTAAAAAAAAAACTCCAAAAGGAAATAACATTTCAATGGGTACCTAGTCATTGTGGTATACCTGGAAACGATAAAGTCAATAACGTTGCGAAATAGGCAACATATTTGCAACCAAGACCTCTTCAAGTGATATCTCTATCCAATGCCTTTGCTTCAGTAAAGTCTTATTTTTTAAACTTATGGATCATCAATTGGTTCTCTTCTGTAAAAGGAAAAATTTTACAGTCCGTTCAAAAGAAACCAAATAACCTGGAAATGTACAAAAAATTGCCCAGACATCTTCAACATTTTTAACAAGAGCCAGAACAAGTCACATTGTCACACAATTACCTACACCGATTTCACCTTTCTGATACTCCTACTTGTCTGTGGTGTAATAATCATGATGAAGATCTGGAACACATTCTTCTATACTGTCCATCCATAAACCACAAAAGAAGTAAATTAAAATCATCAATACCAATTGCAGAAGACACAGCTCTGCAGTATATATTGACTACTGTGGCTACTAACAACAGGCATCTATAATGAACACTGTTCAAAATACCCCTCACTTCTCATGAAAAACAAAAACTGAATAGACTATAGCGGACTTTATGTTAGTAAACAGCTGGATACGTTAAGAAGATTGATTGAGTGATTCTTTCGGTTATACAGACACATTTTGTGTTATAATATTATAATCAGAAAACTCAAATGCTGTTAAGACAGGAATGTTCGAATGATATAAGCAATATTCTTGTTCTTGTTTTAAATAATATACAAATACTGAAAACTGTTGCACTTATATTACTTCTCCACAAAAATATTTTCGTGGAAAAATAATACAAGTGACTTTAGGACCCTATTTTACCTAAAATGATTTAGAATAGATAATTTCTATTTAGAAGTTAAAAAATATAGGTACCAACATACACAACTGTAAATTTACAGCAACATAGTTCTGTAACAGATTTTTTAATTTCGATTTCAACTTCAAAGTCATTTATCTCAAAACTTACTAAATGTCACTTGTATCACTTTGCTTCTGAGTGCCTCAATTGTCTCTGTCGGGGAAGGTGGAGTGGGGAGTTAAGGGGTAGTCTTCAATGACTCAATTGAGTTACTAACGCCCAGGTCTGATCAACACTGTCTATAAGTTATTCGTTTCATACATCTCATTCATTTCTAAATACTATGATTTCTAGTGTCAGATTGAAACTAGAATATGCATATGCAGTTTGGAATTATTTTCCAACTGACCCGACAAAATTAGAAAGTACTCAACGCAAATTCAAGCCCTTGTGTTCAGACAGAACCTTTCCGATGACTCCAAGAAAAATTGTGGTATAACTACTGTATAAAATTTCATGAAAATCTGTTAGGACAAAAGTTATTAATTTTGACTAATTGCACTCCCCAATAAGGAGTAATTCCTCTTATACCAACGTAATTAGAGTTTGTATACAAAACAAATATGCTACCTGTAACTACTGAGTGAAGATTCATAAAAATCTGTTAGGTAGCTGAAAAGTTATTAGTTTGTCTCGCTAAATTTGCGTTTTGGACCACTGTGCACCGAATAGATGGCCAAAACATGAATCGTGATACATAGTGAATCCGTTTACCTGTTCTAGTTGCTTATTAGCTGGTATACGTGGCGAATTACAATGTCGTTTTCAAAACTACCCACATCTAAAAGCGAAAATTTAATGAACAGTGGGAATAACCGTTTTTTTATTCTAATATGGCGAAAACATAAAGTGTCTAATTTCCTCAAAAGTGTTCTTTTTCTCGCTGTTATTTATACTCGCTTTAACATCTTCGGTCATATCGCCAGTTAATCTTTTGGGTGAAATTCGAAGGCCTGTGTACTATTGTTGAGACTAGTTCTATTGTTGTGAACTAGATGGCGACTGTATATGTATTATTGGTTTGTTATGAATATGAT
This sequence comes from Periplaneta americana, assembly GCF_040183065.1. Classification (NCBI taxonomy): domain Eukaryota; kingdom Metazoa; phylum Arthropoda; class Insecta; order Blattodea; family Blattidae; genus Periplaneta; species Periplaneta americana. The sequence goes on from NC_091126.1 coordinate 91,321,219, forward strand.
TTCGGTGATGAATGAAGCCGGTGATGTTCAGGGATATTGTGGCCCGAATTTCCTGGCATTTGCTTTACGGTTGAGGGAAAAACCTGTAAAACCTAAACAGGAAATTCAACCCGAACGGGAATCGAACCCGGGGCTCCTGCGTAAGAGACCAGCATGCTGACCCCTACACCACAGAGATGGTCCTCAGAAGTGTTACTTGGAACATTACAGAGCAATATAAAGCGTCATTACAATTTATGCCAAGTAAGAGAAATCACAAGATGTGTTCTTAAAATTAGGCCTATTATTATTATTATTATTACTATTATTATTATTATTATTATTATTATTACTATTACTGGTCGGCCGGGTAGCTCAGTTTGTAGAGCAGCTGACTACAGACTGGAAGATCGGGAGTTCGATCCCGAGTGGTGACGGGATTTTTATTCGTTGCCAAACTTTCAGAACGCTCCAGAGGTTCACTCAACCTCCTATAAAATTGAGTACCAGGTCTTTCCCAGGAGTAAAAGGCGGTCAGAGCGTGGTGCCGACCACACCACCTCATTCTAGTGCTGAGGTCATGGCAAACATGGGGCTCTACCTCCATGCCCCCCAAGTGCCTTCATGGCATGTGACGGGGTTACCTTTACCTTTTTCTTTATTATTATTATTATTATTATTATTATTATTATTATTATTATTATTATTATTATTATTATTATTATTATTTATCAAAAAATTATTATTTTTGTGTGCGTATAGTATCAGTTTTCTCTGTAATTTTTTTTTTCAGCATTTAAACCAATTAAATATTAGGATGCATGGCCGCCAGAAAAATATTGTCGAAATATATGATATAATTCAGGCATCATAAACAAACTTATTCTCTTATTGGAACACTTAAAATGCATAATTACAATATTTTCAATGTTTAAATTCTCTTCCTAACATATCTTCTAATAAACCGAATAATTATAAAAGATCAGTTATTTTGTGAGGACAGGATAATTTCTCGGTAGATGTAGAAAAAAGGCTAGAATAGGTCTTCAAAGAGAAATTACTGATCTGCAATATGATGCTATCACTAAAACTATATGTAAAGAATTAAGAGGAGCTCAAGTTTTCAATAATTTGTGCAAAAACAAATATCAAAATCTTTTTTTTTTTTTGCCTATTTCAATGAAGGTATGGTGTTCGCTACAACGTGTCTTTGTGAGAAACTTTTTGGTATAATGAAAACATGTAAAATCCAGATGTAGATCCCGAATGACAATCATCTTTTGATTCAACTGCTGCCAGCAGTAACTGATATAACGTCCGATTGTCGGCCATTGATTCTGAGGGACTAAAATATATTAATAGCCTAGGAACGTATTCATAGACAATCTTAGCGCGGGCTTCTGATGGATGGTCAGCGAACTAACGTTTTTCGTATTCATAAATCAGTGTTAGTGATATGATATGATATGATATGATATGATATGATATGATATGATATGATATGATATGATATGATATATGATATGATATGATATGAATCCTGTACAAGTAACCAGTCGATAGCCAGGCCTTGTTTAGCAGGCTCGTAGCGCGGGCTAGCCAAATGTCTGTGAATAGCACCCATATACATTAACATTTTATAATGTATGATGCCTAGTATACAAGATAAAAGATAGCCTATTAATATTATCGTAATCTGAGAAATACTAATAAAAAGACAATAGCTGTGAACAGTTCTAGACACTATACAATTTGTACCATATTGTATACTCATGCTCAGAAATGGCCGGAAAATGTAAACAGATCACTATCGCTCCAAGCTTACTGCTTGAGACAGAACACGCCTGTGGTTAAGCTCATAAGTAAACACGGCAGACGCAGTGGCGGACAATAGGAAAGGAACTAATCTTTGCGTATTAAGCTATGGTTCCGTTATGGCGATCATCGCAGAGCGTACAACGTTGGCGATCATTGCCGAGCAAATAACATCAGCTGAGCTGTTTTCTTTACAGCGACCATCGTCGTCTTTCCTATCGAAAGTATTGTGCGATCAGAAAATTGGACAGCACTAAGTTTGGAGGCAATAATTCTGCTGAATCATTTAGCATTTGAGGTTGAAGACAACTTTAAGGCTTTTTTTTTTACTAAAGAAGGAAAAGCTAAATGGTATCAGTGAGATACATTGTTCTATTTGTGTCGCTTTAAACGAAGACATACCGTATATTTAAATTATTTTCCGAGCGAGCTATTTATCAAAATTAATTACATCGTTCGTTATAAATTACAGTGGTTACAATATTCAAGCTTTTGTCCAAGCTATTCAACTTAAAACTAATTATAAAACACACTTCATTAGGTTTTTAAAACGATCTCAAGTAATTGGTTACATTAATCATCGTTATTAAAGTTTGGAATTTCGGGGAAGATATTCCTTTGACACACTATATATACGTTCCTGCTCCAAAAACACTAAATTCAGTTATTTTATAAACACTGTCTTTAAAAATATATGATAATTTAATTATTCCTTCTCTAATGTATTGGAATACACACAGAATTAACCTGTGTTGAAATACACATACTTTCCAAACCTTGCCTACAATTTCACCAACTTCCTTCCACAACATTTTTATGTGTATCTCTGTATTTTTTGAACTCATATTGTACAGTTCAGGATGACTGTAAATATACTTAATTAAAGTTTCGTAAGTTATTTGTGAGAAATTGCTAAATACGCGATGTTTAGCAGTTGTGATATCGTCATTCGTTTGTTTTCTAAATGAACGACGATCATAGCTGTCAATTTGAAGCCAAGTCAATCCAGAACGCCAGCACAGATCGCTGCAGCCAGCGCTGAACGTTGTAAAGAAACCAGCTCCATTTATTTACATGTAGAGTTAATCGGGAGGCGTTGTTCGCTTAATACGCAAAGATTAGTTCCTTTCCTACTGTCCGCCACTGCGTCTGCCGTGTTTAATTATCGGTATAAAAGCGGGTATATTCTGTCTCAAACAGTAGGTTTGGAGCGCAAGTGATGTTTTTTACATTTTCCGGCCATTTCTGAGGATGAGAGTACACAGCCTGTAAGAATAATATGTTTATTATACAGAGTTTCCGAGAATGAATGGTAGGGTTTTATGAGTTCACTGTGAAGCATGTATTATGTGTAATTGGATTGAAGGTGTTTGTAATTAGTTCAGTAACTCAAACAGTTCCCAAATAACGTTAGTAAATTTCAATATGATTACGATTACCAGTACGACAGACGTCTAAGCGAAATTTATTTTCAGCCCAAATTCTGACAAGAACATCTAGAGTAATGCTTGTGATGACTTGTCTGATTCTTCGTTTTAGGTGATCAAGATTCTCTGTAGACCTCATTCTTGACATAGCCCCAAAATTAGAAGTCCAATGGAGTAAGATCTGGACTTCTAGCGGGCCATGGGATGGGTCCATTTCTGCCATTCCATCGGTCTGGAAATCAATTATTTAACTCTACTCGGACATGGTTTGCGAAATGGGACGATGCTCAATCTTGTTTAAAGATGATTTGCAACTCCATTTTCATTTGCTCGATTTGAGGAAATAAGAAATTCTATATGGTAGCATGTTTGTTGATGTTTGTTTCAACTAATAAGAATTGACCAAAAATCTTGTTGTGCGTTAGGCCGCACCAAACATTGGCCTTAGGAGAATCTGAAATGGTTCGTCTATCACATGTGGATTTTCCGAGCCCCAAATTACACAAATGTGCCGATTAACACAACCATTTACATGGAACGTGGTCTCATCAGAGAAGAGGATATTCTCTAGAAATTCTGATTCATGTAGCATGGTAGCAGCGAATTCAGCCCTAAGCAACTTATCCTCTGGTTTTATTGCATGCAAGAGTTGAATTTTATAGAGAAGTAATTTCAATCTCTTCCGCATGACGCCGTGCACTTAGGAATAACTAACAGCTGTAGACTACGGACTTTTGAGGACTCTAAACACAGGACTGTCTGATTCTTTCGACATTTTTTCCTGATGTTCTGGACCTTCCTATTGTTTTTTCTTTTCGCACACTACCGGTCTGCTTAAATTGTTTGTGCCATCGCCTGATATTATTCTCGTGCGGAGGATCTTTGTTGCACTCACATCTGAATTGCAGTTGTACCACAATCACGGTTTTTGTGTTCCGCCGACCATAAGACACATGCAGCTTTTTCTTGTACGGTAAATATTTCAAATAACACAAAGAAACAGTTTGAAGAAAACAATTACCACTTCTATACAGATTGTATGCAGACTGCGATTTCTATCATAACACACGACGCAAATTTACTAATGTTAAATTACACAACAATGACGTGAAGGCAAACTTTTTCAGTTACTGAACTAATTACAGGCACCTTCAATCCATTACACGTAACACATGTTTCACAGTGAATTCGTATAATCCCACTATTCCATCTCGGAAACCCTGTATTTAGGAAATTTAAATATCCGTCACTGATAGAATTATTTCGGAATATGTATTATATGACTTTCTTGTGTTAAATTCTATCGTACCTGGTTTACATGTTTCGACCTATTATGGGTCATCCTCAGAACTGGTCGTTGTTGGTCTTGGCGCCTCTTGTTTTGTTTCCTGTGAGGGTGTGTTTGTGTGGTGTAATGTGGAGTCAAAGAGTGTGTGTGTTCTGAAATTGAGTTGAGAATTATTTCTGCTTGTAGCTTTGTATCTCCTTCCCTCTTTGATCACCCTTCTCTGCTGCCTTACGGGTTCGTTGGAGTGAATCGGAGATGTTTCATTTTGATCACCACTCTAATCAAACGAAGGACACAGGATGATTATCCACTAATGTAAATTTCTTGCAATTTTTATTGCTGCTTACATCACATCTATAACAATAACATTAGTCGACGCTAACATGCTGGCACTGACGTGTCGCTGGTGAAAGTGGCGTCCACAGCTATCAGCTGCGTAATGCGATAGCAGAGAGTGATCCGAATAGTGGTCGACGACCTGTTCGTCGGGAAGGCGCGGGTGGTGCTCGCAGTTTCTCAACTTCTAGCCCCAATTATTGATTCTTCAGTCTTGGGGATAACTTTTTTTTTTACCCAAGAACTGCTGTACCCTGTCACCAGAAAAATTTATTAAAGAATCACTGGGTGCTTGACCCATATTAGAGCAAAAGTCTCTCGTAAAATTATTACACCAGAACATTTTAGAAAGAAGAAGGTAAAAGAAAATTAAGTTTCGATACCGAGAGTTAAAAACATAAATATATATTACAGTATATGCAGTTGTAGCTACTGCCAATACTGATGGTGATAATGAAAAGGAAGAAAAAGGACACAATGGCAAAGAAGAGAAATATGTTTGACGACGGATATATCGATAGCTAACAAGAAGCGAACAAAAACAGAAAAATGATAAGGTAAAGGAAAATATCCCAAGATAACTTTCCTACATCAACGATTATGGACATCGAGAGCTCATTTTCCTCAAAAACAGTGAGTCGTATCTTAATCATCTGTACAGAAAATACATGCCCTACTTAGGTGCTATAGTTTATTATTACGGGTACCACAATTATTACACAGAGACATCCTTTTATTTTTACTAACATTTCTAATATTAACCTGGCTATACCTTTGGATTAACGGTTGAGAACCGGAAACAAATTTGCTACCCCTTTCCACGACTGGAGTTCGATGATACTGGCGTAAAATACAAGGAGGTAGGTATAGGAGGGCAGAAAAGTAGTTCATCCATTTACGTAAACTAGGAAAGATCGCGATTTTGAGTTTGATAATTTTCATTAGGTTTTTGTTTAATCAAAATACAGTACTGTATTAACAATAAGTGTTTTACTCACGAACTGAGCTATCCCTTCGGACGTATTCATTATGCAGTGTATATTATACTGTCTACAGCACGTTAGCGTACAATATAGAGAACGAAGTTAAATTGAAAAATAATCATCATATGGATATTTAAACAAATTTTTGGAAATGGTGGCCGTTCATTTCGATACAAGCTTCAGTTCTTTTGTGCATATTATCGCACTATACAGTAGCGTGCAAATTAATCCGAACACGACATATTTTTACATTTTCTGTCATTGTTGGCCTCACAGCTGCTCAAACCGCTTTAATTGACATCTGTAGTACGTGTAATTCCATTGTTGAAGGTCTGTCATTATTGTTTTTATAATTTATGTGACATTTTGCCTGTCGTTTTGTACTTATAAGCATTTCAGTTGTGTTGAAGACTTAATACTGCAATCCTGTGTACATTCTGTCGTCTTCACAAATGGATACAACTCCACGAAAACGGTCTAAAATTATGACATTAGCAGAGCATTCTTCTATGACACAGAGGCAAATTGCTGCAGAATGTCACATCGGTTTGGCTACTGTTAATTCGATCATAAAACGATACAGGGAGACTGGATCCATCACACCCCAGAAAAAGGAAACTGTAGCCGGAAAAGGAAGACTTCACCTGCAGATGATCGTTTAATTGTCAGGAAAAGTAAATTAAATCCTAGACTAACTGCTGTCGACTTACTGTAACCCGCGAGTTAATGGCTACCACTGGGGCGAATATTCACGTCACAACAGTGCGGCGTAGGCTTTTGGAAGCTGGACGAAGGGCTCATAAGCCTATTAAGAAGCAACTGCTAACACCTGTTATGTGCAAAAAAAAGCTTAATGTGGGCAAAATTACATCAACACTGGACAGTGAATGACTGGAATAATGTACTTTTCTCCAATCAGTCTCATTTCGAGGTCCACGGCCACCGTGTTTCTTATGTACGTAAAGGATCCGAAAAAGTAACAGCAGCTCATCTCCAACAAGCACCCAAAAACCCCCCTAAAGTAATGTTTTGGGGTTGTTTTACACACGAAGGTCCTGGAGCATTAATACCTATAAGGGAATGATGAATTCTGACAAATATATTCACTTATTGGAAACCAGAATCGTACCCCAGCTGCAAAAATCATTTCCGGATGGCAGAGGTGTGTTCCAACAAGACCTGGCACCATGCCATACGTCTCGAAAAACTACAAAATTCTTCAACAAGAAGAATATTTAGGTACTCCCCTGGCCAGGCAACTCACCCGACATCAACCCCATTGAGAACTTGTGGTCAATTTGCAAAAGAAGAATGCAAAAAATGGATTGTTCTACAAAGGAGAAGATGATTTCTGCCCTCATTGGTGTATGGTTTCGCGATGAAGAAATGAAGAATATTTGTTGGAAATTAGTGGAATCCATGCCAAATCGTCTCAGAGCTGTTATTAGGAACAAGGGAGGCCACATAGATTACTGAGGTATGTCTTAGATCCTTTTTTTATCCCGTTTGAGTGTTTTTGCATAAGTAATTACGTTGTTCGGATTAATTTGCACGCTACTGTAGACTAGTGTACCTAATTCCGATTACCAGTTTCGTCCTTCGTACTAGTGACTCATATTGAAATAACTCTGTACATACTCTTTTATAGAGTACCTTACGTACTGTAAATTCAGTCTTCACTTCTACCGGATCCGAAAAGATAAAATTACTCAGACATGCTATCTACTGTCCGTCAAAGTGGTTTTGTCGCAGGGTCGTGAAAAGGGGGAAATCTCGTGACAGTTAATTACTTAACAAGGCTCTTTAATTTAAGTTATTTTAAACAATTGTATAATATTACGCAGATGTTTAATAATCCCTAACACAAATTAATGTTTTCAGAAAAGAGCTAAGACAGCCTAGCCACTAGCCTTTAGTCCACACCTGTGGAGTAACGGTCAGCGCGTCTGGCCGCAAAACCAGGTGGCCCGGGTTCGAATCCCGGTCGGGGCAAGTTACCTGGTTGAGGTTTTTCCGGGTTTTTCCCTCAACCCAATTCGAGCAAATGCTGGGTAACTTTCGGTGCTGTACCCCGGACTCATTTCACCGGCATTATCACCTTCATATCATTCAGACGCTAAATAACCTAGATGTTGATACAGCGTCGTAAAATAACCCAATTAAAAAAATAAAATTCTAGTCTTTACAGAGGGGCGAGCAAAAGGGTGTGGGGGAACCGGGATGCGACGTAGGCAAACGGACGACAGTATCTGTGTGAAAATACGATTCAATATTGAAAGCTCTTTCGTCACTGGAAAACGCGAACATATTTCTGGAACGTACTATACTCACTAACTCAGTACTATTTTACTACGAGCGTTAGGCGACTTTCACTGCATACGCGGCCTTGGTTCTGTGTGGAAGACGGCTGGAAGTTTACTAGTAGAGGGGGTGAGAGTGAAGTACATTAAAAAACTCAGGTACAATAAAAATTGAAATAAAAATAAAATGATGTTCCTTTATAACCACTGGGTTAGTAATGTACACGCCAGAGTCTAGTCGCCTTTAGAGGGAGATAAAATGATTCCCAGAGTGTTAGGTTGAAAGGAAATACGCTGAGAGGAACAGTGAACAGTTAACATAGTTTTGTAAAATTTTGTTATTGGTTAAACGTGCTCTTGTGAAATGTGTTATTTCTGAAACATTGTTATGAACGGTAAATAAACTTTCTGTACGTAGTTTGCAAAAATTAATACTGAAGTTATAATTAACTTGTGCGTACTATCACTTGTATGATATAACTTCTAGAAATTATATTTTTCACAATATTGTTTAAAGTTTGTTTAATAACATTGATAATTACAGAAATATGAGTGAAAGTAACTGTAACATTTCTGTTCAACAAATCATAGAATCAGAAACAAAAGTGAAAGTCACCAACTTGTTCAAATTACACTGGAGGAAGTTAAATTCTCTCAATGCCGAATTATAATACAAAACTTGAATATCAGGATGAATATGTAGACAGCTTTTACATTCACTGATTATTAGTGATGATATAATGGTAGAGAACTTGGAAAATAATACAGCCTATAAACTCCTCTGATTTAGAAGTAATTGTATTCCTTGTTGACTGTGTTACAGTAGCTTTAAGGTCTGAATTAAAATGAAATACCTCTCTTATAAGCTGTTACTAACACCAAATTTTCACTGACTTGCCATTTGAAGCGAAGTACCTGAACAGTTTAAATCGTGGTGGATTGGAATATTCAACACAAATTTCGATTGAAACAAATTCATTTTACTGTGATATTTCATGATATTCTCTCTGAAAAATATAGGATGATGTTCTTGGAATACGATAATGCAAATCTTCAATAAGCTTTACTACTATAAATTCTGGATTTGCAATATTCAGAAAATAAGCCTAACTGTCAATGTGGCAAATTAGTAAGTGATAATCCTGAGCATTGCATTAGTATAGATCAACATTCTTCTCAATAACTGTGCTAGCCACCGGCGTAGCTCAGTCGGTTAAAGCTCTTGCCTGCAGATCCGGAGTTGCGTTCGACCGCGATTCGATCCCCACTTGGGCTGATTACGTTTGTTTTTTCCGGGGTTTTCCCAACTGTAAGGCAAGTATCAGGTACTGTAAAACTGGGCAACTTTGCACCAACAACACTTTTTGAATTGTACATGTGATTTTATATGTCTCCTACAGAGTATTCCTTTTATCTGGTAGTTCTTTTTCAAGTCTGTGTTTTGAGCTACCATCTGGTGCAAGTTAAATTACCAGTCGTTTATTTGTCCATGAAATATGAAATGAGTTGTTGAAATGTGATGAATGTTTTCTGTTGTGTTACTGAAACTTTCGAATCATATATTGAAAAGGTCAAAAATCTGAAAGTTAGAATTTATAAAACAGTTATATTACCGGTTCTTCTATATGGCTGTGAAACTTGGACTCTCACTCTGAGAGAGGAACATAGGTTAAGGGTGTTTGAGAATAAGGTGCTTAGGAAAATATTTGGGGCTAAGCGGGATGAAGTTACAGGAGAATGGAGAAAGTTACACAACACAGAACTGCATGCATTGTATTCTTCACCTGGCATAATTAGGAACTTGAAATCCAGACGTTTAAGATGGGCAGGGCATGTAGCACGTATGGGCGAATCCAGAAATGCATATAGAGTGTTAGTTGGGAGACCGGAGGGAAAAAGACCTTTAGGGAGGCCGAGACGTAGATGGGAGGATAATATTAAAATGGATTTGAGGGAGGTGGGGTATGATGATAGAGACTGGCTTAATCTTGCACAGGATAGGGACCGATGGCGGGCTTATGTGAGGGCGGCAATGAACCTTCGGGTTCCTTAAAAGCCATTTGTAAGTAAGTAAGTAAGTATATTGAAAAGGTAAGTTTCTAACAATAAATTTATATTAATTAATGTACCTGTAAGTTCGGTTTGCATATTGCAAAACGTTAAAATAATTATTCACGTGGATTAAGTGAGTGGAATGCGGAAATGTTCAGTCACATTACTCTGAAGTATAACTTTGCACGGCGATCTTCTGAATGGCATTTAGAATAACAGATATTTTGTACCAGTGAACCACATTAATAGTCAACTGCAGTATGTATTAGAATAAAATAGCTTTAGAATTCGAATTTTTCAGTAGTTATTTTTTCAGTAGGTTATTTTACGAAGCTTTATCAACAGCTTAGGTTATTTAGCGTCTGAATGAGATGAAGGTGATAATGCCGGTGAAATGTTCAGTAGTTACTAAGGCATTATGCCTATTCCATTCCTGTAAGCATGACTCCATATCTCATTCAAATAACTACAAGAGGGGCATGAAGAAGTAAAACAGAAGCAGAAGAAGAAGGCACTCTAAAGTCACCAAAGAGGAAGACTATTGCAGCAAATCAGTTCTCTGATAGTGAATCTGATATAGATTTCATTTTGGATGATGAAACTGATGTCAGCATTGTGCCTTATAAGTGTTAAAGCCGACCAGGTGCTGTAAAGAGAACAGTGTCAAGATCTGAACCATTAACATTAATAAGGGTGTTTATGTAATTTTAAATTATTTTGGTAATTCGTATCCTGGTGTTGTTACAGACAGTGAAAAGAAGTGGGTTCAAGTTAGTGTAATGCATAGATCCAGTAAGTGTTGGAAGTGGCCCAATGTAAAAGATGAACTCTGGTATGACATAGGAAATGTAATACAAATTATTTCTGAACCCAGAGGTGTCAAACCGGAGATACTTTAATGTTCCAGAGCTTTCAAAAATATTTAAAAAAACAGGAACTAATATGGTGATGTAACAATGATCTAATTGTATCATTATTGATAGGATTTATTACTGTAAAATAATATTGTACTAATAAACATGGTCTCTATGATGAGGAAGTTGAACTACAGTGCTGTAATTTTGCACTAGTTGAGTCTAGTAGGGAAACATAGCAAGAAGAATCTTTTGGTGCAAAGATGTCCCACATTGCTGCGCAACATTGCACCACTTTTGAACATTTTTTTCTTAACGTATTTATTGTTCCAAAGATCTGAATTTAGAATAAATGTTTAGGTCCTAATCATAGTTTTGACATATTTTTTAAGAAGCACAGAAATAATTTTTGTCGAGTTATTCTAAGAAAATCTTAAAATGTGGTGCAAAGTTGTCCGCTTTTACGGTAGGCCTAATCTATTGCGAATCCTCGGCCTCATCTCGCCAAATGGTATCTCGTTATCACTAATTCCATCGACGCTAAATGAACTAGTAGTAGATACGGCGTTGTTAAATAACCAAGTAAAAAGTAACTGTTCTAAATTTTAAATCGATATCTATAGAAGAAACCGAACAAAATTCCCTCTGTCACGTTCGTGAATTTCAGGAACCTTTCCGTTCCGTCCCGTAAGAAATGGCTATTGTCCTTTTTGGATCCTTCTAATTTTGTATAATTCACTACTCAACAAATTTGAACTTTTTTTCCATAACAATAATAAAATAGGCTTATCTTAACTAATTTGCATGCGCTGAACATGAAAATGACAATGAAAAGTTCGTAACACGTCACGTTTTTGTGTTATAGACACTTACTTGATACATTGAAAAATCAGGATTTTTTACTTATTAAAAATTATTTTGTTCTTATTTTCTGTGTGAAAATTTCCAAGGGCAGCTTAGATATTATAAAACTGATAGGCTACAACAATAACTGATTAGCTATTAAGACTTATAAAAGCCACTCTTCGTGCAATAAAGTAGAGAAATATAAAAAAAAACCTTCATTTTTTCTCTTATGAGAACTGGAATCTTTCCTTTTTAAAAACTACCAATAATCGCTGGATCCCATATTCCTTGATACCCTTGCTGCATTGCAGCAATGTCTTGGTGAAATCGCTCTCCCTGCTCATCACTTACAGTCCCCAAGTTCTCAGGAAAGAAGTCCTAATGTGAATGTAAGAAGTGGATCTTCAGTGACATACTGCAGGCCATTTTTTGTAGTTTCTTAGTAACATTTCTATTAATTGGCGATCATTTTCTGCCTTATGATTCCCTAAAAGCCCTTTGATGTAAAAGATGTCCATGCTAGTAATTCCTTGGGGTTAAATTTTTTCTCAAAAACGCTGTCCTTAAAAAGTTTTCTAATTTGTGGACCGACAAATATGCCTACTTTTAATTTAGCATCACTGATTTTAGAGAACAGAGTCTTTAAGTGTTGAAAGGCTTCTCCACTCTTATCTAGAGCTTTCACAAAATTTTTCATTAGCCCTAGTTTTATATGCAGTGGAGGAAGAAGTATTTTTTCACGTTACACTAGCGGAGGATATTTAATATTACGCTCACCAGGAATATAACCTTTGTGATATGCCAGTTCTTCACCACATAATGTTGTGCAGTTGCTCGACTGTCCCACAAACATAAAAAACGTAACTTAGTAAACCCTCATTGTAATCCAACAACAAAGCTATTACTTTCAAATCTCCACAAATTGCCAAGTTACGTTCATTACAATTTACTGCATTCAATATTAGTGACATGTTTTCATAAGTTTCTTTCATAGTGACTGAATGAGCCACTGATGGAAGGTTTTGTATTGCCATTGTGCAATGAAACTGCTTTTAAGCTTAGTTTTGATGAATCGGTGAACAGTCTCCATTCTTCTGAATTATACTGAATATCTAATTCATTCATAAGCCTATTCACATTTTTGCAAGCACAAACAGAATAATCCATTACAAAATAACTAGTCAGTTTATCGTTTCGTTTTCTGAACACGGAAATCTTGGTATCTTTTGCTAATAAGTTCCATTCTTATAATCTAGAACCTAATAGTTCAGCGTGTTGCTTGGAAAGGCCTGAATCCCTAACTAGGTCATTAAGTTCTGCCTATCGTATGAGATGTAGTGTTCTATGATGTTCGGGAATGTAGGTGGGATCAGCGGAAGTTGAAGGATAGTCTGAGGATTCTGATAGTTCTTGTTCCTCTGGAATGGCATAATCTTCCCCACTTGGCGGAGGGATAGGCGGAGAATGTGGCACGGGTATTATGACTGGTGGGAAATTAGGATACACCATTTTATCTTTAGTTTTCCTTCAAAATCCCTGTGGTTTGATAATGGAGAAGTAACAATCTTCCAGATGACTGGTGGGCTGTCGCCAAATCAGTGGAACAGCAAAAGACATATTGTTATTTTCCCCCCGCAACCACTCCGTTAACTTCATGTAACATGTTACATAACACATGTGTGGTGCCCAACTTTTGTCTTGTTCACCCACTTTATAGCCAAAATACAAGTAATATGTCTTTTTTACATTGTCTGTTATTTATCGACGTTGTGATTTCAAAGTTAATTCACCACAAATATAGCAGAAACGATTTGGAAAATTTTTACAGAAACGACGATTGTTATCCATTTAACACTTGCTCCAAAGGAATTTTATTAACATGATTGTCGAAACAAAACTTTCCTAAATAAGAGACGGGCTATGTATAGCCTAGTATTAAATTTATATTACTGTCGTAACTTATCCCCAGTACAGCACACACCCCTGAATTGAAACCGAACCTCGTAACGCAACCGAGTGCATTGCTATATGGTCGCTACTTCGTAACTTCGGCGCGTAATCTGAGCTTGCAACCTGAGCGTTACGGACCGGGGCGCGTTGCGGCTATATTGCTTGTAGGTTTTTCTACGTAATCAAAGGATCCAGCGCGCTCAAGTTGCAGTAAAGCCTTGGTTTTTCTGAACCGACGCATACGAGTTGCGAGGCCTCGCACAAATCCCGACTACACGAGAGATAGTGATTTCTATAACTGTGACGTACAAGCCAGTTACTTTATGGTGACAGCTCTGGCCTGGCGACGCAGTGATTTGGGCGAGTTCATTGTTTGTTCGAAGGGGTGTTCATTTTAGTCTTCCCCTGGCTGCTTTAGCGGTGACATCTCGGGAGCGTTAGTGTGGGCGTACAGTCGCGCTAAGATCTTTCTACACCACCACTGTCTTGTATATTGCAATTTAGTGTGTTTGTTACGTACATTTCATTTAGTTACTTAAATAGTTGTAGTGCTTCTGTTTTGTATTGTTTAGTATGTAGTATTTATTGTCTAGATTCACTGCTATTTTCTGTTTGTGAAAATGCTGCCTGTTAGAAGCAAACTGAAAGGTCGGGTATTGCATTCGCAGTCGCGAGAAGTCGTGAGCAACATGTAGCGCTTTATGAAGATAGCGTCGGAAGAAAAAACCTAACGAATGTTGGAAAACTTGTAGCAGAGTTTACCGCTGTGTCTGAGAGCTGTGTTAGCCAAATAATAAGGGAGACTAAAGACATTGATAATCGGCGCCAAAATCAACTGTGGACAACTTTAATGAAGCTGTCATAAGACAAACCAAAGCACGAGTTCTATATTTCACAGAAATAGCGGCCCACACTTAAAAAATATATATATTATTGAAATTGAAAGACTATCGATTTTCAGGGAGGTATCTCGGCTTTGAGGAAAGTTATTTTTAAATTAGGATTTCATTGGAAAAAAAATAATCGCCAAATTGTTATGGAGCATCACAGCTTTAGGGCCGAAAGTTTGCAGTATTTGAGGAAAATAAAGAAGTACAGAGAAGAAGGCCGCTCCATCTTTTACATGGATGATGATGATGGGAAAGGTAACAGTGAAGCAGTGATGAATATTACCGGTATTTCCGCATGAGTATATTTCATTGTTAATTAGTGATTCACTGTTAAATATAGTGATTCGATTGCTGCTCTTTGTATTTCCACATTAGTGTTTATTAGTGAGTATTGTTCCGAGCTGCTGCACATTGTATTTCCACATTAGTTTACTTCTTTAGTGTTTATTATTGTTCCGAACTCCTGCTCATTGTATTTCCATTAGTTTACTACTTTAGTGTTTATTAGTGACTATTGTTCCGAACTGCTGCTCATTGGCAGATATTCCCCTCCCTAATAATCCGTTAGTAGGACTGGCACAATATGCAGACGACGTCGCATATTGGGCTACACACCTCCGACTCCCCTCCGCTAGGAAGTTACTAAACGCAACACTCATGCAGTATCTAAACTGGACCAATACGTGGCGGATCACAGTCAACACAGACAAAACACAGATATGCGTCTTCCGCCCAAAACTCCGCACTCGTGTCCTCCAGAACAACACAATCACAATAGCCAACACTCAACTTCCACTCCAGCGAACTCTCACATATCTAGAAATAACCTTCACCTCCAAACTCTCCTGGATCGAAGTAGCTAAAGAAACCTGGAGGAAATATAACGCAGCCACCAGAGCAATAAGCTACCTAAGTGGCATCAATCGACCTGGCTGTATAACCGAAACACTCCTCCACCTATACAAAGCATTGGTTCGATCCCTATGCATACATCCCTCCATTTTCCTCACACAAGCCCCTCCAACGACCCGATCAAAATTGAAGGGTACACGGGAATAACGATCAAGGTCCATTTTAGAAAGTTTCGAGAATAACGAATTTTAAAGTTTAAGCACTTAATACTTTGTTATGTGTGTGTTTAACAGAAATTGACATAGTGGAATGTCAAGAACGATTATTTCTTATTACTAGCTAGACCACATGATAGTACTTCCTTTCCACTATAAGATAGCACTATTAACTCAATTTCGATTTTTGATGGACCTTGATCGTTTTTCCCGTGTACCCTTCAATTCGAAGCCCGCGAAAGAAAAATTCTCCGCCAAATCTTCCACCTGCACAGACGCACCAGAAACAACACAGATTACACTAGGACAAAAACAAAGCCACTCTTCACACATCTGAACAACATAAACAGGAAATACACACATTCGGCATTCGCGTACATACACAACACATCTTCGCAAATCCACCGAACACAAACAACATAACAACACTGAGAAACTCCTTTACAATTACCACCAGCCCCAACCACCAAACTAAAACACACAAAAAAACCGCAAACACGTGTTGGAAATTTGAATACTGTCTGAGAGGACACACGACAGCAACAGAGAGACAGATCAATAAAATAACTCTACCCCATGAAAGTCTCCATAACCATTCAGACGCTTCTGCCACCGGAAGGGGAAACTTTAAAATCTCAACAAAAAATATATATGTACGTAAATATGCATGCATGCATACATACATAGTGTTCTGCCTAAGAGCAAGTCTTTAACTGCAAACCCAGCATTTTTCATTCTTTCCAAATTCTTTCTTTCCTCTTAATCTCCCCATAATTATACATTAACGTTGTCTATCAGGTGATATTTTTACCCCGAACTCTTCTCCCGTTCACCATTCCTGATATGTACCATATGTATATTATATTAATACTAACTAGTCCCCTACAAATATAGCAAATCAACAAATTAGGCCTACACAAAATAAAACGAATCAGTCACTGCACTCACACACCTACGGGCACTTATGCCAGAAATAGTTTTAAATGTGTAAATATATTTATATGGTTATTTATGTACAATGGCTGGAGAGGGCGTCCTGCGCGTATAAGACCCTAAATCGGCCTCTGGCTCAAAGCCAGAAATATCAATAAACAACAACAACAACAACATCAAAGTGTTTCGAATATGTAGGATTTTTTCCAGTAACACTCTTCAGTTTTAGTTTAACCCTTTTATTGTTACCAACAACTGATCGTATAGTATTTAAAATTCTTACACAACATGAGAGTAAGTATTGTGTACGCATGCTTGTTGGAGTCGGAAATTTTCTAGACGTTTATTTTTTAATCAAGTGTTTACAATGTGGATTCTCAAATTTATGGAACGGAATATTTGCACGTATCAGCATCATACACAAGTCATAATAAAAAGTGGACTGATCCGAAATCGAATCACTAAATAATTTCAGATGATCGATGTGTGTTTTACAATCACAATGTTTTTGTAAATCACCACGATTTTTACTTTTATGTCCAACTTACACACTTTAAACCATAATATATTTTCGTTCTTGACTGAAAAATAATCACATCCGGATTCTTTTAGTACAAGCACAAGCAAAGTCACAGATTTTATTGGCGGAATTTCAATATACAGAGTGAGTCAGGAGGAAAGGTAGGTACATGGTGTGAGGGGTGATAACATTGGTGATCCTGAACTAAAAAGTTTATATGAACATATGGCCTGTTCTTAACAGTACAGTATCTGACATATATATCTGCTTGAAAGTCACGGGCGTCAGTCTCATGTCCTTCATCAGCACTCACATGCGGACACAACCAAAACAATATTAGGTTGTAGTATTGTCTTTATTGGCCATTTCAATGCGCAATGGGCGTTGGATCGGTCGCGGTGGAGTCGTTTCTTGCCCACCGAGGTCACGCGACCTTACTCTATTGGATTACTGTTTGTGGGGATGGCTTAAGAGCGAAGTCTACAAGGGCAAAGTGGAAACAAGGGAGGAACTTCGCGCTCACATTTTACATGATTGTGCTCAAGTAAAGGAATGTCGGAATCAGCTCAGATCAGCAACACAGCTACTGTCTACAAGAACTGCAAAGTGCACTGAAGTTGCCGGTGGACTTTTTGAACATGTTCTTTAAAGAAAAGTACACAATTAAACAGAAGATAATGTAAAAATGTTTTAATTTACTATCACCCGCACTTTTCAATGTTCCTCATTGTTTCCTTTAGTTTTCTCCGAAACCTTTAAGAACAGGACATATGTCCATATAAACCTTCTTGTTCAGAATCACCAATATTATCACCCTTCAAACCATGTACCTTTCCTCCTGACTCAGTCCACACCTGTGGAGTAACGGTCAGCACGTCTGGCTGCGAAACCAGGTGGTCCGGGTTAGATTCCCGGTCGGGACAAGTTACCCGGTTGAGGTTTTTTCCGGGGTTTTCCCTCAACCCAATATGAGTAAATGCTGGGTAACTTTCGGTGCAGGACCCCGGACTCATTTCACCGGCATTATCACCTTCATCTCATTCAGACGCTAAATAACCAAAGATGTTGATAAAGCGTCGTAAAATAACCAACTAAAATAAAAAATAAAAATAAAAAATCCTCCTGACTCACCCTGTATCTTCACAGTATCTACATTCACTAGATTACAACTCCTGACTCACCCTGTATCTTCACAGTACCTACTTTCACTAGATACAACTCCTGACTCATCCTGTATCTTCACAGTACCTACTTTCACTAGATTACAACTAAACTACTCCGGACGAAAGGTTTACTTTTTAAACAGAAAATAGGCATGCTGTATCGAAACTACCTATTAGAATGCAGTGAACAATATAAAACCCGCACCCATTAATCTCCGAATAAACAGAGCTCCCTTCACATGACGTCTTTCATTTTGCATGCGAACCTGAAGGTACATCAGTAAAGTAAACAGCTAACATCATTCTTTATCCTGTGTTCCTTAAACCTGTAGCCGCCTGCAGGCAATGTTTGGGTGTCTCAACTTCTCAATTTCGTTCCTTAGTCATGACTCATGACTTATGAACATTAAAAAATAGATTTATGTAGATTGATCAGGATACAGAGATTACAATAACTTGAAGATATATTTTTACAAGGTTAATATTGTGTTCATCTTCGTTTGTCGATTCTTGAGAACAGACTCAGATCACAAATTGGTAGCGTTTGTCACGCGATCACTATGCACGGCGGTCCCGTGCTCCTCGTCAAAAACAAGACGGAATAATCGTTTCGCTACACGCCACATTAAGCCTCTATATTAGACCTACACCACACAACTGCTAGTGTTCATGACGTGTTCATCAACGCTGCAATGTTCTTGACGTAACTGGCATTTGTACGTCACTTGGAAAATCTCTTGCCTCTTTCATAGACAAGATTGTCCTACAGTTGAACATTTTGGAGCAAAACCAGTCATAATAAGGCGTTCTAATAGAATATCCTAGCTACCGGCGTAGCTCAGTCGTCTAAGGCGCATGCCTGCTGATCCGGGGTTGCCCTCGGACGCGGGTTCGGTCCCCGCTTGGGCTGATTACCTAGTTGGGTTTCTCTCTGAGGTTTTCCCCAACCGTAAGGCGAATGTCTGGTAATTTTTAGCGAATCCTCGGCCTTATCTCGCCAAATATACCATCTCCCTATGACAAATCGCATCGACGTTAAACAACCTAGTAGTAGATACAGCGTCGTTAAATAACCACGTAAATTTGAAGTCATCTTAAAACTGCATAAGATGTGTTTAAACGATTAACCTTTTGACTGGGAGAACTGAGGTGAAGAATGTGACAATGTATGATTTAAGTTATTCGTAACAATTCTGTCCCCTTATCATGGGGCGACTAATAATGCAGCTTGTAGTTTTTCTTCAATTGCTATTAAAATACATACACAAATGAAAGCATTTAATGCTTGCCCAAATAATAAGGAAAAAAGGTTTCATTTTCTGGATTACATGTAAAAAAAACATTGTCTACAATCTCAAAATTATGACAGGCTATTATTTTCAATTAATTCACAGTTATACGTTCTAAGTAGTTACATGTACTAGTGCTCTCACAAATTTATATAAATGAATTATACGCATGTTTTCACCATTATTTCTAATGTTATTTAAAATGTATACAATTCGTCATTTAAATAACATATAATTTTAATTATTTTAGTGATGTAGTGGGAGTCTTTCCTTTTAATTCAGCAATGCTCTATTCTATGACGACATCTCACCCTGCCCGCCTCCCGCTGCTCTCATGTTTCGCTTGCCGCGGGCACAGCGGAGGCTTGCGGTGGTAGCACCTTTTTTGTGATAATTGTTCCTGGTATTGATCGAAATAAGCTTGAAGAAATGTGAACGCCTAATACTGGTATTTATGTGTGTGAAACCAATTGATTGCTAGGTTAGGGATGGACAAAATGAAAGCTGAATAAAACTAAATACTGCATTTTATATTTCTACTTTTTCTTTACATTTTGTTTACATTAATGGACCGTTATAGAAAATATTTCTTGATCTTCTCTAATGATAATGATAATTTTACAGGATTTTTAGGCCTCTTTATTGTGCACTAAATTTTCAACATTATGCACTACGTCTGAGCAGTGCAAGAACTTAGGAATATTTGTGGATTGTAGTCAGATGAATTAGTTACTTCTGTAGTGACATTTACTTGTTTTCATTAACGAAAACAATGTTCTCATATGTATGTGGATCCGAACATGCACAGTATGTCGAATGTGTGATTAAAAATGAAAACTCAGACTTATGGAAAATGTGAATAAAAATCAATCAAACTTTTTCCTACTTTTATATTTCACCTTCAGTTCACTATCACACTATACGTCTGTAATTTCTAGCTGAAGCTCAGCAGGAGCTCCATTTACATCCAAAGTGAATGGGTCTATGATAGAGGTAGGGGAAAAAAAACATAACAGTACTTTCAGAACAGTTCCGAGAAAAATAACAGTTCCATAAACATAACTGTAAGCCGGAACACTCTGTTCCAAAATAACAGTGCTTAGGAGTTTCTGACAGGTTATTCCTCATAGGAACTGAAGTACTGTACAACATACCGTGCAACCATCTTCTCTGGGACACTTCAGACACTTTCTCAGAAGAGACCATAACAGTTCCAGCCAAAATATTGTCCTTGGATGTACACTAGTTTCTTCACAGATGATGTGATGTGGGAGCGCGAAACTTTTAACTCCAATGAATTTGCAGGGCGCTTTTCAATATTAAACTATCAGTATGATTGGCCAATCAGCTTCAATTACATTGTTTGCTAAATATAGCAACAAGAATAAAGAAATCTAATTCTAAGGTTGTGTCTATTCCAAAGTCATTGTTTTATTACATCCAATGAAGAAAAAGTTATATAAATTTATATTCCGTATTGCATTATGTTATAAATTTTATATATATTGTAAGATAACAGTGAAAAAGTTGCCCAACAAACCTCAATGCTTTACAAATGAAATTGTGAAAATAATAGAGATTTTATAATATTTTGGCGATTATTACGTTGTGTCAGACGCTTGCTGTTACTTCGGGATTGTTCTTTGAAATCAGTACTCTCGGAATAGTTCCGGAAAAAGAACGTTTTTCCCACAACTGAACTATGAAAATCTTGAAATCTGACCCCATACGTTCGAGTTTTGAAATCGTGAATGAAATTCCTCCCGAAGACGACCGTTGAAACATACTAGGGTATACTTTTATTCAACACTACAGCTAGCCTCTACCAAGAGTCGCTACTGAACGGAGATAGAGTTGCATAATGCCGAGAATGAGCTTATGTCCGCTTGTCCTGCCCGGGAGCAGTGTTGAGTGTTGAGTGCCCGTGCCCGCTATCGACCGAGTTAAAGATTACTATTTTAATTAGAAATCTTTAAGACAGGTATGCTCAAAATTGTAAAAGCACCGATTACACGGATGATGCTGCACTGCATAACACACACACTGTACGTACGGACTGGGCTCCGCAACTACATTGCAGCACAGCCCGTGGGATAGTTCTTATACTCTTACAAATACGGATAATAAACTGAATTTGAAAAAGGAAGGAGTGTACGCTGTAATATTCAGTTATTACATTATTTATTATATTTAATATAGTTATGATATTATATCACAGATAATTTTATTTTCATATTCCACCATAGGCATACATTGCGGTCTTTTCAACCTGTACATTCTTTTCTGCAAGTATTCGGAAATCTATTTCCAACGAATTTACTGCAGTGCGCAACTGGCTCAAAAGATGCTCATCTATTAATCGGGATCTATATTTCGATTTAGCCAATAAGTTCATCTTGAGACATTTCGTTTTGTTCATTTTTTTAAATAATTCTATGCTTGTCAAGTCATACTCTCTGCATTTAGTTCTGAATTCTACGTTATTCTGTAAATCAATTAACTCGTCCTGGAACTGCACTCTCATGGATTCTACCAAATTTACTATGAATGGATTAACAAAAATATTAATATCACTCTCCATACGTCTAAAATCACTAAATCTACGTTCTGTGAATTCACATTTGAGCTGTTCCAGTAGGCTACAGAGATATAATTAACTATATTTTGATCAGGCACCATACGTCTCTTTACAAGTTCACCATCCGTGAAGGGTTTTAGTGCCTTAGTTATTTCCCAACACACTACATAACTTGCACCTCATGTATTTCTGCTGGAATAAAACCACCACAATAATAATAATAATAATAATAATAATAATAATAATAATAATAATAATAATAATAATTTTAATTATAATTACTTACAAATGGCTTTTAAGAAACCCACAGGTTCATTGCCACCCCCACATAAGCCTGCCATTGGTCCCTATTCTGAGCAAGATTAATGCAGTCTCTATCATCATATCCCACCTCCCTCAAATCCATTTTAATATTATCCTCCCATCTACGTCTCGGCCTCCCCAAAGGTCTTTTTCCCCTCCGGTCTCCCAACTAACACTCTATGATACTACTACTACTACTACTACTACTACTACTACTAATAATAATAATAATAATACTCATAATTCTTTATTTATACTGGCAGAGTAAAGGCGATAGGACCTTCTCTTACACTCTATCAGGTCACAAAGTATACAAGCAGTGACAATTTAACAAAAATACTAATATATTACAAAATAATAATAATAATAATAATAATAATAATAATAATAATAATAATAGCACAATAAAATCGACACTAAACAACATGAAAATAATACCATAATAGAAAAAAATGAAGTAAAATACACTGGAATTTAATAAAAGCAACTCATTTAGAACAAATAGTTAATATGGAAAACGTAAGAAAGAATTTAACAAAATGGAATGACATACATCAGCAGCAGACAGAACCATCCTTTCGAGAGATATTCAGTGATTGAGCTACAGCTGAGATAATTTCCGAATGAGTTTGGTGATTTTCTCTATAAGATTCTGTTATAGAAATTATTTCCATATATCCGCTTGAAATGAGTCTGCAGAAGCTTTTTTTTCTCTCTATCAGCATATAAAAAGCGTGATTTAATGGAAATTCATGGAACAGGGATGCGTACATACGTCTCAGGAAGAGGTATTGTGTTGGCTGTAATCACATCCATTGGAGCGTCACCACGGTTACACGATGTTTTTATTTACTGTATTCTATGGACTGCAGTAACTGAAAGTAATAACTTAATAATTATTTACCTTTCTTATTCAACTCAAAGGACTTATCAGAGATCATGTAATGATGGCAAGGCGAAAATGAAGAGATATACAAATAGAATATTAAGGGAAATCACAGTATTCCGAGAAAGTAAGGAAAACCACAATTGTGAGCTTTCTTTCCAAAACTCACTATCTCCAAAAACTTATTTTTAGAGGAAATGTGAATTTCTGCTGTCATTGCTACAGGCAAAAATCAAATATGAATATATACTTACATTATTGTTCACGTAATTTTGCTCCTCTTAAATAATTTCTGTTGCGGTCTTGTGGATATAGTGTTTCACGGAAAGAAAGTATGTCATTTTTTTTCCTCTGAATTTAATTATTTATGGAAAATTGCATTCTGTTCATTGCGAATTCACTGGGATTTAGTATTATTTCGCATAAAATAATGTCACCAGTGGATACCTAACCTCAAATATTATATGAATTCACTCTTAGTTGAAAACTTAAAATTTTGGAGATAGTGAGTTTTGAAAAGAAAGCTCACAATTCTGACAGGTTACCTATCGAGCCCATTTTCAGAGCAGTTGTAAGATAACGGACTGTTTTACGGCTGGACCTTTGATTTACAAGGTTAAAATATCATTCTTACGATATTTTGTTGTGTGTATCGTCGATGTAAGTAAGTAGCGTAATGTTGCTTTTTCTATAAAGAAATATCGTTATTTAGCTCTAATTATAATTATTTATTTGTGACAATTACACTGTTTACACGTACACGTGAGTATAGCGTGGGGGTATAACTCTTATGCAGCGTTTTCACCAGAATTGCATGGTGGAAGAAAAAGCTCCTGCTACATCGTAACTATATATTTATTTCTGCTCGGTGTCTTAGGGTCGATTTTACTATCCATACTTAAATTTAAATCTTGGTCGAGCCAAATTTGCATTTCACAACACATTTAAGAACAGATTAGCGCTCTAAGTGAAACTTACAAGGAAGGCTCACCAAGCGATAATGGATTTTCACAATTTTTCCCCGTACGTTCCATATGAAATGAGAAATCTGTCTTTAAATTTCTACATCTGGAGAAGGCCTAGGCTTCGAGATATGATTTTTGAAAATACAGGGTGTCCGGGAAAGACCTGACGAAAAGCAAATAACTATATCTCTGAAACTATTGCATTTATTGTTGTGATGTTTTCACAGTTACAAAGAGAATCACAATAAATTTTTATGTACCTCTATATGAGCACCATTTGTGGCCCGGGCTATATCCAGGCGATACTCAATCTCCTGCCACACACGAGTCATTCCACGTCAAATCGCACAGCAATAAAACACGACCTTCTCGGAAATGGTAGAATTTTTTTTCATGAATTCCAGACATCAAATAAGGAGACCCATATTGTTTTATTTTCACAATTATTAATTATTTGTGTAGTTATGAATATTTGAAGTTACGCAAATTATGCGCGCACTGTTACATAAACACACTTGGAACTCTGTGTCTACATATAATTGAGATTTGCGGTTAGGCGCATTTGAAAGACTAAATACAACACTTTTTATTACTTTAGGCCTATCACAAATAAATTTAAAATTTGGCCCATTTTTTTAATCATTTCTTTTTCAAAGCAAAATTACTATATTAAATAGCCAAGTTAAAAATCTGAAATATATATATATATATATATATATATATATAGACTTGTTCGCTGATGTATTAGGCTATCTGGAAACTACTGCATTTATAAATATGGGATCGGCACTCATACATTTGTAACAATTTATTTTCCGGAGGCATGCACGCGCTCGCGATGCCCAGCTAATTAACTGCTTGCAGCCATAGGCTAGAAGGCTGCCCGTGGCTAGTTTTACGAAATTCCCCGTTGCATCTGATGTCACCATACTAATCATCAAATGATTAATATCTTAAGGAACAGTAAATATCTTATCTAAAATTATATTATTATTGTCAGCTCAGCTAAGAGGGGAAGCCCTTCACAGTGCTCTATGTTTATACTGTAATATAGCCAAGTGGTTGATGATAGCAAGGCTGGGTAAGGCAGTAAACTTTATGACAGTAAACAGATGGCAGGAGACAAAATATAGAAGAGAAAAATAATCAGTTTGGGTTTGAATTTCACAGAGTGACGTGACTTCTATACAACATGAGTGATGGTAAAGATCGCGTAATATATAACAAGTGTTTAAATCCATTTACCTTCCTAATCACGCTTTTAAAAAGAAAAGTACACTAAGACGCGTAAGTCGCGACTTATTGATAAAGCTCAATTTAAAGGAGTCTTTGAATGTGCAAATATGTTATTCGTTCCGTAAAAATCAATCACTTTCCGGATAGGTCAGGTGAAATTATATGTGAAGCCTGTAGTTCTTCTGATATTAATAAACATGAATCAAATGAAAGTGCGGATAGGGAAAGTGATTATCCCAGTTCTTCTTCTAGCAGTTCTATGGATACAGCGCCAGAAATCACTAATAGGCCTATTGAGGAATTAAACAAGACTTTGAAGTGAATAGAATCCTCTACCAAGAAAAGAAATCTACAACAAAAACGATAACCCCGTGAAAAGTTTCAAAAAGTAAAAGGCTCCCTAGCATGTAAAGTTTTTCATGTAGAAGATGCATCGTTATCTCTTCAAAAGTCAGCCATATTTTATTTTTGACGGAATGCAAAGAAATGTACAACCTGAAAATTACATACTTATTGCAGACTTTTCTGAAAATTATTCATTTGTAATACAAGATTCAATACAAGGTGTGCATTGGAACATATGCCAAGCCACAATAAAATACAATTTTAATTTTACTTCCTACTTTATTTTATTTTATATTCCCTTACAGGCCTATTAATATTATATCTGAACTGCGACCGAACACGAGCGCTGCTCATTCGGTCTCAAATTTTGTTAATACTACTGTATCTCCTTTTTTATATTGATTGTATTATTTTATTTCTATTTCTCTTGTTTGTAATTATATTCTTTATTCTCTATATTTAAATAAATAAATAAATAAATAAATCCTTTCGTAGTATATTTCAAAGGAGATACAGAAATTCGTTACAAAAGTATTGTCATCCCAGAAACCATGAAACATGACACCGATCCCTTTCACTTTTTTCAATCCGAAGCAATCAATTTCTTAAAGCAAGAATTCAATGATATGAAAAAAATCATCTACTGTTCCAATGGATCAAGTTCACAAAAAAAAAAAAAAAAAAAAAAAAAAAAAAAAAAAAAAAAAAAAAAAAAAATTTAAAAATAATTGCTTACATGAAGACGATTATGGAATTAGTGCTGAATGACACTTCTTTGCAACGTCGCATGGTAAAGGTATATGTGATGGCATTGGAGATACTGTTAAAAGACTTGCTACGAGAGTTAGCCCATACAAGATCCTATAACAACACCAAAAAAATTGTTTGATTGGTCACAAAAAACATTTCTAACGTGTCATTTATATTTTGTCCATTCAATAAGCACAAAAACCACACTGAAAATTAGCAGGCCAGATACCATAATCTAAAACCAATAAGTGGTACATTAAAATGACATTTTTTCATTCCGTTGTCAAAAACTGAAGATTTAGTAAAACAATTTTCTTTCAAGAAAGAAGGTAGGCGAATGAAAATTTAAAGTGTGAATGAAAAGAAACATTTAAAAAGCATAATGTACAATTTTTCGAAGATATCATAATAACTAAATTAGCAGTGTTTCCTCGAGTAACTTGATCCGTACTGGGTGAAATGTTGCAAAGTTCAGTCAATCATACAGCGCCGATAAACCTCCCAGCGCGCTTTAACGCTTCCCGTCCACTGCTGCTGCGCCGACCGCTACACATTGTGTCGTAAGTAATTAAATGTCCATTAAACTATTGGAGATCCCATTCTGATTTTTTCTGGAATTATTAAGAATACTTCAGTGCACATAGTAGGCATTTTTTTTTAGATTTTTAATAGGGCTATTTCACATTGATATATATGTTTTAAAAATTGAAATATAAAAGAATATTTGTAATAATTATATTAAAATTAATTAGTAAATATTTAATAAAATACAGTTCTTTAAGCTTTTAAATGCATTTTTCAAAAAATTTTTAACATTAATATCGTCAGAAATATGACGCTTTAAATGTTGCATTGTCCGACATTTTTAACGAATTTTAACATGTAATATTTTAAAAACATGTGGACTTAGGAGGAAATAAAACTACACTTGTTGGTTTATTAGACCCATAGAGTTGGTAAAAAAAATATAAACGAAATCAGAAATAAGAAGGTCAAAATTTGTATAATTTTGTGCGATTTGACGTGGAATGACTCACACGCGAAAGTATCTCCGGTGTGACTAGTCCTATTGCTTCGTAGATTCGATCACATAATTCTGCAATCAGTCACAGGAGTGCGATACACTTTGACTTTCACAAAACCCAACAGAAATAAATCCAATTGGATCATGTACGGCGACCGTGGTGACCATGGTATAGGTCCGCCTCTCCCAATCCAACGGTCAGGGAGGGTGTCTTCGAGGAAAGAGCGCACATAGTTAGCATAGTGTTTTCTCCTAGCGCATTGGTATGCGCACGCGCGTAACATGCTGCTAGGTAACAAAACTTATTGAGTTTCTCTTTCTAATTGTGAAAACATTGAGGTAATAACTGTAATACGACGTGCATCCAGAAAGTAAGTTTCCCTATTTAAAAAAAAAGAACACACTTTCATGAAAACATTTATTGTCAACAGGTACAGCAATGTTTCAGCTATTTTTCAACATAGCCACCATCAGAATTGAGACACTTGTCGTATCCTGGGATCAACTTTTGTATCCCTCTGTCGTAGAACTCTGCCGCCTGTGAATGGAACCAGCGTGTGACAGACGTCTTCAGCTCTTCGTCGTTGCCAAAAGGCTCACCGGAGGACAGGAATTTCTTGAAGTGCAAGAAAACGTGAAAATCGCTGGGAGCAAGATCGGGACTGTAGGGTGGGTGATCAAACAACTCCCAGCCAAATTCCGTCAAAACGGCTGCTGTGAGCCGAGCCGTATGTGGACGAGCATTGTCATGGAGGAGCACAAAACCTGCAGTAAGCATTCCACGCCTCTTGTTTTGAATGGCACGTCGCAATTTTCGCAGTGTTTCACAGTAACGTTCAGCGTTCACTGTTTCACCTCTTGGAAGGAAGTCAATGAGCAGAATGCCCTTCCTGTCCCAGAACACCGTGCACATCACTTTCTGTACCGACAGCGTCTGTTTGAATTTCGTCCTGACCGGAGATCCACTATGCCGCCAATGCATTGACTGCTGTTTGGTTTCCGGGGTGAAGTGCGAAATCCAAGTCTCATCGCCCGTGACGATCCTGTCGAGGAACTCGTCGCCGTCATCGTGATACCGTTGCAGAAATGTCAGTGCTGCTCCTAAACGTTGCATTTTGTGTTCGGGTGTCAGGTTTTTCGGCACCTACCTGGCACACACTTTTTTGAACAGCAGGTGCTTAGTGACAATCTCATGCAACAAGGATCGCGATATCTGCGGAAAATGGCTGCTCAACTCCGTAATCGTGAAGCGACGGTTCTCCATGATGCACTGCAGCACCAGCTCAACACGATCATCATTCATTAGGGACGGTCGCCCACTGCGCTCTTCATCATGGACACTTTGACGACCTTCGGAAAACTGCCTACACCAGCGACGCACCATCTGTTTACTCATGATATTCGGCCCATAGACCTGACAGAGCTGCCGATGAATTTCAATTGGCGCAATGCTTTGTGCATTAAAGAACTTTATCACCGACCGAATCTCGCAGGCGGCGGGAGAAGGAATAAGAGCTTCCATTTCGGACCACTGCTGCCACGCTACTGGCACCAGGCGGGACCTGTCCGGCTGGCATATGATTTATACGTCATAGATCTGTTACGCATGCGCAATTGACACGGATAATTACGTTTACTTTCAAGGGGGAAAATCGGGAAACTTACTTTCCGGATGCGCCTCGTAGTTTCAGATATATAATTGCTTGTTTTTCGTCAGATCTTTCCCGGACGCCCTGTAATGGCTCGACATTCATATAAGTCTCATATCTCCATTGCCATCGTGTAGAAGAAAATGTTTAAGGCTCCAAATGTTTATGCATTGCTCTGAAAATCAGATTATGAAAACTCACCTCTTCAAGTTGTTTCAAGAAGTATACTTTCCATCTGACAGTGATCATAGCATTCTTTTCGTAGACTCGTAGACCAGTTACCGAGATACAAAGGCTATAGAAAGAATAACTTCAGAATTTAAAACGGTGTAAGTGTTAAGAATTCCAAAGCACACAACTCCGTTTGTTTAGCCTCTTGACTTTTATGGCTTTAGGCCTTGGAAAAAATTCATTCGGAAGTTATCTGATAGTGTTTTCTTACTTGGCACGAATATTATATTGCATCGGAGAGGTAATGTGATAAAATTGCAGTCCTTAACACAATGAGTTTTCAACTCCTAGATATATGAATATGTTTAAATAACTTACTACTGATATAAAGCCGAGTACCTGATAAATTCGTCACTCCTGTAGAATTCTGTTTTCACATTGATGTGCAGAACTGCTCTAAAGATGACTGGGAGAAATTTACTTTTCTGAAATGTTCGTGATGCAAAGCTCCACTATGTTTTCAGCATTTTTACAATTATTTCTAATACTGTGATCAGTGCAATGAGCAATTTCAGGTATGCTTTTATTTCCTTATCATTTCTTCATGGACTGTTCTACAACAGATTTCATGAATATTATATATCTGACGTCATTTTCATAATTTATATTATTTAATGATATTTTGACAGTACGTTATGCAACTAGATGAGATTTATTGCCTGTTATGTCTATCTGATAGCACTGTTTGCATCAATTGTTACAGCTCTAGATTGAAAAATTTGAAAAATCATATCTCGAAAACTAGGCCCTTTTCGGACGTGAAAATCCATTACCACTTAGTGAGCTTTCCTTGTTAGCTTTACGGACCCGATTTTGGGCATTTAGCTAATTTAAGTCTATGAAAAATATCGGTGAAACTGGCAATGAATACTGTAGTTGATAGCAAAGGAGTGGATAGTTATGACTTTCCTGTGCAAAATAAAAAACAAAACTGTATTATAAAACGAAATTACTTCTTTACTGAACTTGACGACTAGTTTACTCTCCGTTTTCGCTTGGGTGAAACTTCAGGTCTTGAAATCCTGCAGAAGATTCAACATAGACTGGAAACACAGACAGAAAGGTAAATATATTTTCCACGTTTTGGCATACATTTTAAAATTCAAGCGTGTTAATTATTTATATAAAATGTTGACGCTTCATAACACTAACTGCAGTGTGCACAATTAATTACCGTACATAATTGCTGCAGAACGTAAAGTTTTCGACCTTACTTTTAGGCCTATATCCGAAAATCACAACTCACTGGAAACTAATTTCCTGCTGACTTGTTACGGACTTCTTTGCCATAGCTATATTCAGCGACATAATAATTCTCAATTGAAGGGTTCAGAGCCATAGTGGGCCAAGCGCCATAAATAAAAATCGAAGGAAACAAAGACTAAAAATTAAGTGATTATTATAATATAATGAAACATATATCAAGTAATATAAAGTATGCATATTAAAACTATATAACATATCAATCTTCATTAAACTATGGTATTCACTTAACTTTAAACGTTGCTTTCTCCGTTTTTAATAAATGGCGCTTGGCCCACTATGGCTCTGAACCCTTCAATTCAAACATGATATGCTATGAAAATTCACTAAAATACTACCTACTGGTTGTAAAGCACATTAATTAGATTTGTATTACATTTCTAGAAATCTCGCTGTTGTCTTTTGTATTTTATGCAGTATTTTATCGCCCAAAAAATTGCACCCTCTTATTCTCTTCCCCCTTTTTGCACTCATATTTAATCAATAACAATGGTCTTACGTTTTTCTGATCGTCATTTTTTTCAAGATCTTTTGAAATCGACACCGGTTCTGCATGTTCATCTATGATATAAAAACGTGAAAACTGCTTCATTCTTCCTCAAAATGTGTTCTATTGGCTTTATTGCAATAATAAGTCATCATTATCAAAATAGCTCTTAATTTGACACGGTAAAACGCGGAACGATCTAAAAGAGGACTTACATTTGATGACGAATTTGCTAAGTGTGACTTAACTCAGTTTTGGTGAAACGTGATCCACCGTGTAGAGGCTTTCCTATACCCAAACACGGTACACCTATAACCTATAGTTGGTTATTTAACGACGCTTTATCAACTACTGGATTCTTCAGCGTCGATGAAATTGGTGATAGGGTCATTCCATGTCAAATCAACACAAAAAAGTGGACTTTTCAACCCGACCACCTCAGATTTTCATTAAATTTGGTGGGATGGTAAAGAACCTTAAGTTAATTACTTATGTAAAATTTTAGCCCTCAATAATGCACGATATCCATACAGCAATTCTGTCACTACGAGAAAAAATGTAAAAATGTCACATACTATGTCAACAAAAATAATTCATAACTTCTCTTCTAATTGAGGTAGAATCTTAAACTTGGGCTTATTTTAAAGCTAAGGTATCATACGTTTCAATAAAAATAGGTTTGCATCAAAGTAATGAATTCTTTATTGAATGGTCACGTGAAAGACAATTTAACATTGAATATCTATAAATGCGGGACATAAATTCTTTCGCGAAAAATGTATGTTATAGAGGTAAGAGTATTCTCCCCTTGGTGTAAGTTTCATTTTGGAAACGTTTCAGGAATATCAGTAAAAAAAATACATCAATGTATTGGTTTGTAGCACTTAAACCCATCTTACACCAACACTGCATGCGCGCGAATTCGTACTAGTCTGATTATCTGCGTCGCCGATCTGTCAGGCCGTCATGAGTGGTAGTTTATACAGTCTTCAATTTATACAAAATGTGCGATCTGTTTCAAGTGCAGTGTCGTTAGTTTTTGTAGCATGTGGTAGTTTTGTGCGATGTAATGGAGTCGCGTTTTAAGTTACAGGTCTATGTTTGCTGCAATCCCTTCGAGAAATCAGGGCATTGTAATTAGAGGAAAAATTTAAGAAGTGTTATATCGTGGATGCTTAATGTATTTCCTGATTTAAAACAGGAACAAAATGTGTGCGCTATGTGTCGCAAAGAAATAAAAATATAATATGATGCTATTACGCAGAATCCTCAGAATGACTCTAGTAATGAAGAATACGTCAACTCTACAGCAAATGAAGGTTAATTAAATACAAGTCTTTTTGACCAACGTGTGTTCCTTATTAAATAAAAAAGGCTACAACAAGATAAATATAAGAGACAGAAATTTGAAAATATTGTAAAAGATAAAGTCTTCGATATTAAAGACGCCGAGGAACCAGGACCTTTCTGATTCTGAAATTTTGTCTCAGTTGCAGGAAAATTTTCAAAATTCAGGTAAAAGTGAGAAAATCACCATTTTAACACTACTACCTAAAAGCTGGAGTGTAAATAATATAAAAAAAGAGTTTCTTTCAGCTTTCGAATACATAATTCGGAAAGCCAAAGTCCTGGCAAAGGGAAAGGCAATTTTGTGTTCACCAAATGCGAAACCTGGAAAACCCTTGCTCGCGGCTGTTGCTGGTAAAGTTAAAGAATTCTGTTGTTCTGACGAGATAAGCAGAATGATGGCTGGTAAGAAATATTTGTTGTGATTAAAGAATCAGGGAGTAAATCACATGAGCAGAAATGAGTTATATGCAGTGTTTAAAAATTCTAACCCTGAAATGAAGGTAATATTCTCCAAATTATCAGCTCTTAGATCAAGAAATTGTATTCTAACTGGAGTTAGTGGAACTATACTGTCTAAGTTTGTGTCCTTATCAGAATGTAAAACTTATGCCGGAAGCAATTTATTAAAGTTTCAGGTCTACGTGGATTTCTAGAAAATTTTTCTTTATACCTTCCAACTTATCAACATTTCTTGGCTACTATGGTGTGCAATCCTCCTCATATAAATTGCTTGTTCAGGAAATGTACAGAATGTCCTGAACCATTCAAAATAAGAGAGGGTTTAGAGAAATGTTTCGAATAAACTTCAGTGAATCAGTGACCTACAAGCAGTGGATGACGACTTACCGATCAACGCTTGAGACCATAATGAAACCCACAGACAAATTTTTCGACTGTCTCTTGGAGAAACTTGGTGATTTACTGACTCATTCATTTATATCATCTGAACAAAGTAAGTTTCTACGTGATATGAAATCATTTCTACAGCCATGCCTGCTTGTTGTGTTATGCGACTTCGCTGAAAACTATTATTTCGTATTCTAAGATGAAATTCAGTCATATCACAGGACTAATGTGCAGACAACCATTCATACTTTCGTAATATATTACAACGAATCGTCATCCAATACAGTCTCTATTAAATATCTGGTAATAATTTCACACTGCCCGAAATATGACACTACAGCTGTACATCTGTTTCAAAAATATCTAACGGAGTCATTAAAGCAAACATCTGTAGTTCACCACAAAAATTATGTATTTCTCCGATGGATTCTCTGCTCAGTATAAAAATAGGAAAAAATTTCCTGAACCTCACATTACATGAAGAAGATTTTGTATTTCCAGCAGAATTGCATTATTTTTGCATATCGCATGGCAAAAGAGCATGCGACGTTGTAGGTGGGACACTTAAAGGGTTTGCGGCTCGTGCTAGTTTGCAGAGACCATCCGATAAACAAATAACTACACCTAGGGAATTGTACGACTGGACAAGGGATCATCTCCCAAACATTAATACCGTTTATGTGACTGAAAAATGCTATACTGAAGAGGAAAAAATGCTTGCTTTTCGATTTGCAAAATCCACCGCATTGCCTGGAACACAAGTTTCATACAGTCCTGCTGTTTAGGGTTGGTATTATACTTGCTAAGCAGTTTTAAAATGCAGCTGAAACAACGCAGCATCCTGTCTGGAAAGATGATCAAGCTATTTCATCTCAGCAATGAAAGGCAATCATTTCTTACAGAACTTCAGGCGTAACAAAATCCATGTGATAATAATTGATTTGAGGTAATAATTTTAAAAATTCGAATTATGTACTACATGTTAAATTGCATACCCACATTCAAGAATATGATCAAATATAATTAAATACAACGAATGTGTGGGACATAATTATCGCGACTTATACGGTTAGCTTACGCTTGCAGTGACATAATCTTTGTAATCAATGGGGATTCCAAGTTGAAACTTATCAGTTCATTATATCACTAATTGAGGAGTACTATATATCTTTCCTGAAAATAGAACCCCCGCATTTTTAAATATGAATATATGAAAATTGTTTCACCATGCTTTTTAGTGTAATTGAATACATGCAGAAAACAATATAAGCAATAAAAGCTATCACATATTAAGAATGTATCACCCAATTTTTGTAAATTTATCTGGAGACGTTGTTGAGATATATAATTTTAATTGAAACGGTGTGCTTACAAAAATATGATTTTTCTTCATGTTTGAAACGCCACTGACAGAAAACGAAAAGTACAGGACATATGAAACTCGGCAGTTTTAGTTAGCTCGGCAGGTAAAACAAACGCTCAAATTTTGAAAGAAATCTGAGTCGGTCAGGTTGAGCGCCTTGTTGATTTGATATGGAATGACCCGATAACGAGATTGTATTTGGTGACATGAGACCGAGAATTCGCCACAAATTATCTGATATTCGCTTTACGGTTGGAGGAAAAACCTAGGAAAAAATCCAACCAGATCAGTCCAAGCGGGAATCCAACACATGCCCGAGCACACTCGGAATCGGCAGGCAACCGCCTTAGCCGAATGAGCTACGCAGCGGCTAGCGTTCAGTAATATGTTATGTACTCACGTAATTTAATTAACCAAAGAACACGCTGATACTACCTGCTATACTTTTCTGCACATTTTTGGTATCTGCTTAACTTGTTCTCCATCACTCGTCAATTTACAGTCTACAAATGGATACGAGATCCTGAGAGATATTGTGCTACGTTTTGTGGATTTGGCCATGCACTTCATCTTTCAATGAACCCCGAAGTTAAAATTCACAGGGTGTAAAGTCGGATGATTGAAGGGCCAGAGATTAACACTAAAGACTCTGTCCTGAAACATTTTATCAAGTAATGGAAATGTTCGCAGTATGTGCGGTGGCGGTATCCTATTGGAAGAATTGGTAGTCTCGTTTCAAATCCAGAATTACATACGTGCCGAAATTTATTGTTTCTGGAAAAGTGCCCATCTTCAAAAACGAAGACCGAAAAAAATGTGAGAATTATAGAGGGATAAGTGAGCCCTTCAGTAAAATAGTGGGCCATGTCCATAATGTCACGTTTCGAGAAAACTGCATTTGTTTACATAAATTGTTTTATATCATAATTATAAATTAGCATACGTACTATAAGTACTTATTAATTGGAAAAGAGAGGAGTAACATAAGAAAAATGTAATTGTAAATAAAAATGCTTTTGATTGTTCGTAGTGGTACAAATTTACTGTTCTTCTAATTGCTAAATGGCAAAACTTCAGGAGAACATTGGTACATGTCTAACTCCACACCTGTGTAGTAACAGTTAGCGCGTCTGGCCGTGAAACCAGGTGGCCCGGGTTCGAATCTCGGTCGGGGCAAGTTACCTGGTTGAGGTTTTTCCCCCAAGGTTTTCCCTGAACCCAATATGAGCAAATGCTGGGTAACTTTCGGTGCTGGACCCCGGATTCATTTCACCGGCATTATCACCATCTCATTCAGACGCTAAATAACCTAAGATGTTGATAAATCGTCGTATAATAACCTACTAAAATTAAAAAAAAAATTAATTCATCCACTGTTCACAGCATACAACGTTCATGACATAACATGGCACAACACTAACTAAATCACATTTCCTTTGCACTGAACACTTTAGGAATTGGTTTCATCATCCTCCTGCTGCTCTTCAGAAATAAAAATCTCATTTTCATTATCTCCATTCTAGGGATGTAAGATTATGGAAAAAGCTGTGGTGCACTGATGGTATATAAGGAAGAAGTTGCTTGAGATCCTTCAATTTAGCTTCAGTGAGTTCTCTTCCTCCTGGATACAAAATAACTGAACCAACACTACTTGTGGATGAAAGGCGACCTTTCTTTCCTATTGAAAAGTTCACAATCTTCCAACTTTCTAAGTCATTTAATGAGTAGTTGAATTTCATCATAATTGAGTCTCTATATTCTATACGCAGACACTGAATGTGTATCCATTTAACCTGTTGTCCATCACCAGTCTTATGTCTGTTAACAGCAACGTCTTTCGTCCTATCAGCAAGTGACAGAAAATCGTTTTTCTGCATTTTCATAATGTTGAATGGTTTCTTTTTCTTTGCCTTTGATGCCAATGCTATCCAATGGTGAGGAATGTATAAGTAATGCTTGTGGCGAGCTCTTTCAATCACACCAAAATCGGCATCATTTGAGAGAAAACTGTGACCTGTTCTCATAAATCTTTATTCAAAACTTCTAACTCCTTTGCTGATAAAAAAAACATTCTACCATAGCCATCTTGAAGTTTGCGATTTTGGCCTCCGCAACTGTCAGAATATGTTACAATAACTTTCACACCATTCTTTAACCTTTCCTGACAATACTTCATGACACATGAACCAATTTCAT
This sequence comes from Periplaneta americana, assembly GCF_040183065.1. NCBI lineage: Eukaryota > Metazoa > Arthropoda > Insecta > Blattodea > Blattidae > Periplaneta > Periplaneta americana. The sequence continues at coordinate 91,358,383 of NC_091126.1, forward strand.
CTTGTCCGCTTGAAGCCATTGCTTCATGCCACGTAAACATTGTACACAAATATGTGTTATATTATAGCACTGTATACTTACTCTTATCACTTCCAGAATCACTTAAATCAGTAAAATATACTTCAGAATCCGCCATTTCAATCAGCTGTTGGACACAGCCAACTATATTACTAAACAAAATGTTTCTACTTCTTAGAAGTACACAAGTATGGCAGCAGATAGCAGGGAAATTCACATTTCTGGACATAATCCATTTTTTTACTGATACATATGCTCTTGAGCTTTCAGAAGATGTGCATGTCTTGAAATGCACCAAAAGTGGACATGGCCCACTTTTTTACTGAAAGGCTCAAGTCTTCTAAGTACTACTTACCGTATATAAGATATATGTTAAGATCATAACTAATCGGGTGAGATGTATAACTGAACCATATTTATTAAAAGCACAAAACATACACTCATGTACAGATTGTATATTTTGAATGCAGCAGTTAATAGAAAAGAGGAAAGAGTTCAATTTTCCTACTTACATCTGTTTTATTGGTTATATTAAAGCGTTTGACGTGGTCAGAAGAAACCTTTTATGGAAAATTTTACATAGTAAAGGCTTCCCACATGATCTTGTAAGAGCCATTCAGAGTCTATGTATATAAAGAAACCAATATTATTGTATCGACTGGGAAAGAAGAAGTAAAAATGAAAATGTTATAAATCAAGGAGTTAGACAAGGTTGCCCTATGTCTCCCATTTTATTTAATACATATTTAGACCATGTCATCAGAGATTGGCAGGATAATTTACCTTTTGACAAGGGGAGACATTTGTTGAATTTACTTTTCGCAGATGATCAAGAAATACTAGCCTACAATGAAGATAATATTCAAATCTTAATATACAATATTATCTAAAACAATGAAGAAATATAATATAAATATATCAAAAGAGAAATCTAAAATAATTCCATTTTGCGGGAAGAAAACGATAAGAACTAAAATAATGTTCAATAAATTTGCTGTATACCAAGTTTTAAATTTTAAATATCTAGGCTATAATATGAGGACGCTCAGACACAGAAACAAAAATATCATCTATTATTACGATGTACCGAAGTACATACGATATTTCCGTTCAGAAATTCTGCGTTATCTTATGATGAAGGATGAATGGAACGGAGAAAAATCTCCGGCACCGGGATTTGAACCCGGGTTTTCAGCTCTACGTGCTGACGCTCTATCCACTAAGTCACACCGGATTCCTATCCCGATGTCGGATTGAATCCTCTCAGTGTAAGTTCCACCTCTTGGGTTCCCTCTAGTGGCCTACCCTCATGCACTGCGTCATAGATGTATGACAGAGGCACGCAGAGCTGAAAATCCGGGTTCAAATCACGGTGCCGGAGAGAATTTTCTCCGTTCCACTCATCTTTCATCATAAAAATATCATCGTTTCAAGGACTGTGGTAATTTAAAAAGAACTCTTCTTCATAAAACAAGGAAGGAGACATTACTAAAATTTTATAAAGTAATAGCAGTCCCAATGCTGTTATATGGATCCGAATATTGGACCTTAACAAGAAACTGAAAGAAAGAACACAGGTTTCCAAAATGAAACTTTTACCTTCAGTTGCAGGTAAAAAACCTCACAGACAAAATCCGTAACGAAAATATACGGTCAGAACTTAACGTTTTCAATCTGAATGAAAGAATTTAAAGAAACAAGAAGAATATTTAAATCATGTTTTAACGATCGATAAATCTAGGTTGTCACATGTCATATTCCATTACAACCCAAGAAGAGGAAAAAGGAGTAGATGCCCAATAAAGCGATGGAGCAACCAGTTCAATAATTAGTTTGGAACTGGAATGGGCCAATTGTACCCAAGCCATGATGATGATGATGGTGATGATGATGATGATGATGATAAGATTGAAAAGAAATGATCGGAAAATTATTTCCCAACTCATAGTACACTATAAACCAACTTTATCGCCATGTAGCGGGACCTCGTACACCGAGAAGACATTATTCACTAGTATCGGTATTTCTTTTAATTCCTGTACCGCTGGATATGGAACCAAGCCTCATAGGATTATATACATTTTGAATAAATGCTGAAGTCTGGATAAACACACACCTTTAAAAGCTAGGAATTAACCGGTGCGGTACCGAGAAACCCAACGCGCGGCCCGTGTTAGACTGAGACAACTAATATAATAATTCAACGATCGAAAGATTAGTAGGAAGACAAAAGCTGAGAGCATCAGAAACAGAAGATTACGAATATTTGTTGCAATCTATATCAAGAAATTTGTTCCGAATAAATTAGACAGATTGGCGGACCTATTTTAGAAGGCGACGGAAAAACAAACTCGCTGTAATGTAGATCAAAGATAGCATTATATATTCCATTTCCCAAACCCAATGACTGTTGAAACATGCATATACAGGGTGATTCAAGAAGGTTTACCGTCCTTTACGGAGCTTATTTCTGAAAACATTTTGAGCAAAAAGTGTCATATAAACATAATTCCTACTCTCAATATTTTCAGAGTTTCACTAATTTAAAGTTGTTTGTAAAATACGTTTTTTCTTTAGTTTGAAGGTAAAAGAATAATACAAATAGAGAATGAACCATACAGAAGTATCATTTCTTTAATTGGCAAGTATTACGAAGCTAAAAATGAGTTGTGAACTCCTTACTTGCTTCGTAGAGATATCTTTTCCTATTTCTAACTAGAAAATTACATTATTCTTACGCACTTACCACAACAATTATTACAAAACACACCACTTCCACCGACTTAATTATTTGCAGTTCAATTTTGCATCCTAATTTAGTCTTGGAGAGTTTACAACACATTTAAAAAATGTCGCCGTCCGCTTGAGTACACTTGGCCTCACACTTGTGAACGGCACTCGACGCTCTACGTAACTGCATACGGCTATCTTTCAGCATATTCCGAATCTCACCAGACCGGTGGACAACAATGACGTCACGCTGCAGCGAAATAGGAACAAAACTACTGGAAAGTTCAATAGCTATCATGGCGGCTGTACAAGTTGTTGTCTGTGCTACGGTAGCAAGATTTTGCAAAATTTCCATACTGTCATCTCGTTCAAAGAAAAGAGAACATAAAGAATTTTTTTCTTAAACCGGTAGTAATAACTGGTCCGTTGACATGTTCGCTTATAAGCCATTAACATATTTTTTACGTTGTGCTCATTACAAACAATACAGCAGAACATACCGCCATGACATAACAGTGCACGATGTCATTCGTCTGCTAATTCCGGCCCTATACAAGAAACAATCAGATTGACTGATGGCCGCTGATAGATACTGCCACCACCTCTGCAAGCTGATGTAACCGGTGCGACACCGGTGGAGCATCAGTGACGTCATCGTTGAAATTCGGAACACTGTGATGCCATCAGATGGCTCAGCGCTGAGATTCGGAATACGCTCTTTGATTTCCGTAGCGCTCGCACTGGATGCTGACTGCACGCTGACCAAGATCACGAGTTCACAGCAATGCATTCCAATAATGAAACGTAACTCTATAAATATTGAGAATAGGACTCATGTTTATATGACATTTCTTGCTCAGAATGTGTTCGGAATTAAGCACCGTAAAGGACGGTAAATTCTCGTGAATCACCCTGTATACACATCAGAAGGCGAGACCTGACGTGAAAGGGGAAAGTATGAGCGATCAGAAAGAGAGTTTAGTGCATGAGGAGAGGTTAGTAATATTACACGAATCTGTACAGACACGGAAGTTCAGCTCAGATTACGCATGACAGGTCTTGCCTCCTTTACTGCCGCGTCTGTGGCTACAGTGCTTGCGCCCTGACATTCTATCCAGATTGCCCGAGTTCGATCTCCGGCTACGTCGTGATGGAATTTGTTTTGGTCAGAACAGACATTGTAGAGGGGTTTTCCCGGGATAATCCCGTTTCCCTCTATCATTCCCCCAATACTTTCCATCCCACTAATTTCATCTATCATTCTCAATAGTAAAAATAGGTTGGGGTGAAATTTTGGGGGTAGTACAGGTTTCCAATGCTGATATAGGAAGGGCTTGTGGTTCATCAGGCTATTCGTGGGTGGACGGGACCTGGCTCTACCAGAGGGTGAGGCTGGATGGCCCACCTGCCAGCGTCGGTTGATCAGGAAGGACTTGAGTCTCCGGACTCCTGCTGTTTATCAGGCTACACGTCTGCGAAACGGAATCCGACTCTAACAGAGGCTGAGACAGGATGATTCACTTGTCGGCGTCGGATATACGAATGCCACCCGGGACATTTGTCGGACTTGGCAACCATCGCATGTAAGGGTGCACAATGGGCCAAACCATGCCTTAGTGTACGGACTTCTTCTGTTTCCTGCTCACGTAAAAGCCAAGCCTCCTTAAAGCCTTGGTTTTTTCTGAACCGACGTATGCGACATGCGAGTTGCGAGGCCTGCCTTGCACAAATCTCGACTACAGAGAAATAGTAATGGTTTCTAGAACTGCGAGATGCGAGGTCTGCGCACCTCGCATCCATAGAAACCACTATCTCTCGTGTAGTCCGGATTTGTGTGGGCCTCGCACGTCGCATGCGTCGGTTCAGAAAAATCAGGCTTTACTCTCTGTGTATGCATGTACGGTATGTATACAGAGTTGACGCGCTAGAACCCTGCACATTCAAAGGAGGGATATATTACAAACAAAAATATATTATACGTTTTGAGATTAAGTATATAGTTAATTAAATAATTACATCGACATTTTAGACTCGTTGGTAACGTCGCAGTGTCCAAAATTCCACACAGAGGCATTGAAATGGCTCAAGTGGTAGGGGCACGGCATGTCTCCCTTCGCTTGGTCCGAAGGGTTGTGGGTTCGAGTCCCGCCTCGGGAATGGGTGTTGCGTTTGTATTAGTGTAAGTAAAATAAAAGGAAACAAATGAAAACGAAAACAGAAAACAGAGATAACTTTGGTAAACGGCCTCTGGCCGGTCTAAATTTAAAAAAAAAAATCATTCCACGTGAGATGTAAACAAAAGCGACTGCTTCGGCTTTGGTTTTTCTCGACCAAATTTAAACCGCCCTCTTTCCTGTCAACAATTTCATCAAGTTGTTACCGATCCTTATTGCGAAATGTTGCAATCACGCTGCCCGTGTCACGGATCAACTAGGAGACAGCGATGAATGATAATAGCCATGAGGTCCCATGTTAGGCAAAGGCCTCCTGTCCTGGGGGTAGAACCCCTTTACAAGGGTGGCTCATGGGTAATCGCTTGTTGAGCCAATTCAGGCGAGTTTTAGATACGTTCTAGTAAAGTTTAACAGGGCTAATAACCGTGCCACAACAGTGTCGTTTTTAAAAGGGCATATTTCCATTAAACAATATTTGTGGAAAAGCACAAAAAACATATTCACATCTAAACCAAGAGACAAATTTATAAGATCTCATGTAGGTTACATAGAATTGTTTAAGACACAAGAACTTCATCAAACAATCTTTAATTAATTATATTGTATTAAGAGTAATTATATTCCAAAATCTACTAAATTATATCCTTTTAACAAAAAAATAAATCAAAGAACTGAAAACAACATAAAATACAAAATTTGTATTTCAAACTCCTAACTATTTATTACTAATAATGTTTATATGATTTCTTCTAGCTCTCCTTCCTTGTTTACTGTCCCTCCTGGTTCCATATCCGCTCCTGGGTCATTTTCCATTGATTTACGTTTTTGCGGACACAGGCCATTCCCTAAACTCTTCATAGAAAGCCTTATGTCGTCTGGAACATACTGGAGAGCCTTGGCAATGTCCTCAAGCTTTGCCTTAGCTATTGCTATTCTGTTTTTATATGCAGGATTAGGAACGGATACGGCTTAAACGAACTGCCTTGATGTTTGCTTCAGGATGAACGTATGTTGCACTACCCCGTTGATATGCGTGGAAGCTATGCGTACTCCATGGTTATCTGAATTCTAATGAAAATGATACAGGCTACTTATTCCAAAAAACAACCTTTCTCCCTTCGATTTGTTTGCAGTTTCTTGGGATACGGAGCATTTCTTGTAAAGTGGAGGCCACCAGTTTTTGAAATGAACACAATCTCAGGTGTTTCCAGTTCAATACAGGTGAACTTTTGTTGTGAGGTGCTTGTTATGATCAGTTCAGTTAACTGGTGAATAGGTAAAACCTATCATGCCTCCGTAGGTTCTTTTGATCAATGCAAAATCCCTATCGCATGGTATATGTGTCCATGAACAGGAAGCTGTGTTATACAGAGGGTTGTTTCCGATCTCTGGAAACGAATTTCGAATGACGTCATATGCATCAGGAGTCACACGACAGCTGTGGTGAGAGGTGACAGACCTGTAGTGAGAGATTTCATAATCAGAGTGCACGGTGTCTCACAGCAGCAATGGTCAAGAAAATCGAGCCTTTTGAAAAGGGTACATTGCGACCCTTTCCAATACCAAGTACAGTTTAGTGAAAATTAAAGAAGCCTGCAAAAAACGGGTTTCGTTATTTCTAAGAAAGACATCTTCTGTGTACCTAATGAGACTAATAAAGTTCGGATGGGATTAATTTGTATCATTTCGGTGGCGAGGCTTGTGGCGGGGGTGGATTTTCTTGCTTTTTCGCCTCTGGAATTAATCCCATCCGAGCTTTGCCAGCAGCAATCACCAAATTAACGAAAGTTATGTAGCTGACATCCAAAGAAATTAAAATGTTGGAATCAAATAATCCTCAATCACCAAATAACTGACATCCAAAGAGATTACGATACCGGAACTAGCGATAGCATCCACAACAGCACTAGGTTTCTTTGTTAAAAGGGCAGAAAAGCCAGACTTAAGCACATTCCACATGAAACCTAAAAACTAATGTGTGTCTAACTGCGTATTGGGTACTGACACATATGCTTCTTTAACATAGATTGATAGACCTACCTTCAAAGATTTCAATACAGTGAAAAAACGAATGCCCTTTTAACATCGACGCGTTCAATTGACACGTATGTTTGCCATTTTCAATTAGCACTTTCAAAATCACCTAGTTTACTATTTACAATATTTAATATCCTACCGGAAACCTTTCTGCATACAAGCGTTGAACGGCACGCGTGTTGCATATCGTCTCTCCGTAAATTAAAATCATGTTCAGACATTCCGAATTAGAAAATCTCGGCACTGCGATACACTAACAGCAAACATTATGATGGGCGCAAATAAAAAAGTTAAATTTTTCTTTTAGCATGTTAATAATGTCAATAGAAGTGCTAATACAAATTTTGGGCACAAACGTCACTTAAGATCGGAAGACTCAAACACACACTTCCACTGGATATTCACGTAATACTGAGACAAGACAACCTTGCCTATCAGTTATCCCCTTTCGAAAGAAAGTCGAGAACAGCTGATCAGTGTTGCCACGTCGTCTTGTTATTCAGGAAACACCGTCCACTCTATCGAAATAAGACAAAGGAAAAAAAAATATTCTGTATTAAATTCTCTATTAGCATTGATAGAAATCAAAATTGTATGCATAGAAATTATTCACAAAGACGAAGTTAAATAATTTTCGGGGAGGGGGGAAATCGAAAATTATGAACTTTCCACGGATATGGTATTAGACCTTTTTATCCTCAATATGACCAATTCGCTCTCCAAATCTGCAGGATTATTTACTTCCACTCTGTATATATTTTTATTATATTTTACCGGTATTTAACGACGCTCGCAACTGCCAAGGTTATATCAGCGTCGCCGGTGTGCCGCAAGAGTTCTTTTACATGCCAGTAAATCTACTGACATGAACCTATCACATTTAAGCACACCTAAATGTCATCGACCTGGCACGAGATCGAATCCGCAACCTCGGGCACAGAAAGCCAATACTCTACCGACTGCGCCACCTAGGCCGACTCCACTCTGCATATGTACTGGCAGATATTAATAAAACTGCTTGAGAGTGAGTGAGATGTATCGGACAACTCAGTGAGTGGTAAAGGGTCGAGTGAGTGATTAGTCTGAATTTCGTATTAATAAATATTTTCCCCTCCTGGACATATCTCACTCGTGACTCTGAGTTGTTACTCACATTTTATCGCCTAGACATAGCTGTGTAAGTTATCAATGTTTAGACTAGAGCTCCTTGCAGAGGCAAGTCTTCGTCACATTCGGTTTGTAAATACACTTTTGTTTCGATCATAGAGGAGGAAAGTGTGCAGTTTCAACACCACATATTATTCACTAAATCAGTTACCGGAAATGAGAAGTAGGAAGTATTTTCCTGTCATTGAAGACTTGAAGACAAATGCAAAGGAAAATTTGCAACATGATATTCACTGAAGCACAAAAAAAAACTTTATGAATATGTAACAATATAATGTGATGATAAACTTACCTATATGTGTACGCTGTATATTATTAGCATTTCATTTCTAATGACTCGTCTGAGTGATACATACAACCTGTTCGGTAATTCTACTCTATCTTCCTCCACTTCGTCCTACAGTAATGAAACTTCATAATCTTCAAGTAGGTGTTTAGTTACATTGTGCGATATAACGCAACACAATATGATCAAAGACATTTTCCATTGTAACTCTTATTTTGCTTCGGAGAATTGGAAATTGTTGCTTCACTTGGCCGAAACATCTCTATAATCGCACGTTCTTTCGTTACCGATATATATATTTTGTAGGCTCTTTGCTGTGGAGTGATGGTAAAGTAATAAGCCAAGGAGCAATTCTGTGGCTCCAAGGCAAAATGTGTTAGGCCTCTATGTCATTTCTTTCACTTTTCAAGAGAGATGATATACAGATATAATTTGAACAACCTTATAAAATCGTAGGAATCATGTTTCATAACAATGGATTAGACAAAAAAATAATAGAGATATACATGTTATCTTTTGCCACAATAAAGATACCAGCAGGATGCACAACATATCGCAAAATCTCATTTTCAAAAAAAAAATTAAATATCATGGAACCACAGAATTCCATAGTCCTTATCACCTAGAAGAAGAGCATTGGCATTATTGCCAATCATTACTCTAGAAACATCCTAATTTCTCCATATAGGCCTAATATAGAAATAATTATCCACGCTTGTGAATTCTTCCTTGACATTGCAGGTTGCTCGTACATTAAGGCTCGCAACACCTTTTATGCTTTGCTAAAATACTCATCGGCATGTTCATTTTTTAAAATAAAAATATTGGTATAATTCACAGCTTCAATGGCGTCAGGAAATGAATACTTCCTTTTTGAATTCTGTAACTCTTGGACAGTTGTTGGAAATTGAACGCAATTAAATGCTTTTAATTTCAAATAATCTGCAACTTCCCAGCAGTTAGAATTTGTTTTATAAAAGAAAGCTGTAAGGATAATGGCTAGCGCGTCCGGCCGCGAAACCAGGTGGCCCGGGTTCGAATCTCGGTCGGGGTAAGTTACCTGGTTGAGGATTTTTCCGAGGTTTTCCCTCAACCCAATTTGAGCAAAAGCTGGGTAACATTCGATGCTAGACCCCGGACTCATTTCACTGGCATTATCACCTTCATCTCATTCGGACGCTAAATAACCTGAGATGTTGATACAGCGTCGTAAAATAACCTACTCCATGGTAACTTACGTTAGTCGGCAGACTCGCTAGCTGCTGATCAGGAGCTGCACTCGGGCTTGGGTTAGATTTTTCCTTGGACTGACTACCTGGTTGAGTTGTTTTCCGAGGTTTCCCCAAACGTAAGGCAAGTGCCAAGTAATCTATAGCGAATCCTCGGCCTCACTTCATCTCACCAAAAAATTGTTTCACTCTTGTTTCGTATCTTGAAGCTTTAATGCTAACACAAGATCTATGGAATACAATGAAATGAAAAGTGACAGGGTACCATGGGAAATATCCATATCCTCTGGAACGCCCATTTGAAAACCTGGATCGCCCACATAAGAAAATTCTCATTTGCAGTTCATTATCGAGAGCTGTTCCTCTTCTCCCATTTGAATCTTGCAAGAAATTCCGCGCTAGTCACTGTACCGTACGTTCTCCTTCTTAAATTTGTACAAATCTTTGTAACTATGTTTACAAGTTTCTCTGCGATGTTTATACCTTTTCTTCTGCGTTATACAACAATAATATACCTCGTCATTACGGTTTTTTAACTTCACTCAACCGCTTTGTCACCTATTCAGTTAACTCAGAAAGTTGATAGTATAAACTCAATTATATGAGTGAGTTATAACGTTTATTAATATAGAATAGTGACTTGTCTCTCGTCTGTTGCGTCATCGAGAGTTGTTAGTCAAGGATCAAAGGTCAGTGCCAGACTGATTGAGAGATAAGTATGTTTATTAATACACATGCGAGTTATAACTCGGAATTGTCGAGTTGTAACTAACAACTCAACATTATTAATATCTCCCAATATGTATGCATGTACGTACCATGCACATTCACACATATGCATGCCTGTATGTATGTATGTATGTATGTATGTATGTATGTATGTATGTATGTATGTATGTATGTATGTATGTATGTATGTACGTAATATATATGCATGTATGTATAATTTGTATAAACATTATAAATATGATTATTACGTATGACTGGATATCAGTGTGTGCATGCGTGGATCCCAGTGTGCACGTATTGCATATATGATTTGTTGTACATCGGAAAGAATGCTTTCCATGCACGATCGTTTAATCGTATCCTACACAGTCTAGACATAATAAAAACAATGTATAGTGCATCAGTTTTTTTACACAAGTAACTGCGATTCCCATTTGAATTGATGAGTTCCGAAAGATGTTGCAGTTCTGGCTGCCTCGTGTCATTAAAGTTTCCTTTGTTATCGTTCCATAAATTCATGCCATGCAACTGTCACAAAAATCAAGCGGAAATTAATACAGTGTGTATATAAATAACTTGAACGTGATCGCATCTCAAGGGCTGCTCTAGTTTAGTCTGAAGTTTTTCAACACAGAGACGGGGATCGATCTGCGTAGTGTGTTTTCTACGAGTATTTTTGTTCCTATCATTTCCATCCCTCCATTGCTTCCTAATCGATATGAGCGTTCCATATATTTTTTTAAATATTTAAAAGCATTTTCAAAAAATTACTTTACTTCAATTTTGATCCGGCACTGAAAATAATTACATCATGTTCTGACAGTCTGTGCCCTTGAACCCTCTAATATAAACCTTCTTTTTGAGTGGAAGGTCTTCCCCATATTCGCATTAATATTAGACAGATGACAGACTGACATACAGTAGGCCTATACTGCACATTGTTTTACGTTGTGAGTGTTCGACATATGTAACAGTTGGTATACGTGGGAGGTCCGTGTAGCAGCTGCACAAACCCTACTCGACACGTCACAGCTCAGGTGCGTGAGTGCGTATTGTGGATGCAGATCAATAATCTGCTTTCGTTAGGCGGTCATCAAGTCTTGTTCCATCTCGAACTGATGAAAAATTCATATATGAGATATAGATGAATCACGAATAAGTAAGATTTATTTTAATAAATTCGTATGGCATGTCATAAAAGAGTACAAGGCTTACTCCATTAATATCCGAGAAGTCGATACATCCGGATTCTCACTAAAGAATCGTGGATTCAATTCTTGGCCGATAGTGAGATATTTGTGACTATAGTATAATTTATTTAACAAAGTTTCCAAATGGATAGGCTATTAAGCATTGATATTGAACGTGTCAAGCTGGGTCTACACTATATAACAAAACACGTTATATAACAAACTTTGTATGCAACATGTTTCTTTAACTTGCTATATGTTATATTTGTGTTGGTATCAAAATAACATTCTTGTAACAAATTATATAACTCGATAAATGAAATAAATGTCACGTTTGAAAATGGCGTCGAGGGCAGATGATGTAGTTCTTGCTGCTGCTGCTTGTGTGATTCTGGCAGGAAGTAGTAAGTCTTGTAAACGAAAATGTTGGGTGCGACCATCTTTACAAGCTATAAAACAATAAAGTAGAAGTAACCTTTTAGCAGATCTTAAGAGAGATGCTAGTGATTCTTTGGCAGAAGAACTTGAATGTGATGGAAGTTTCAAAATCTTTGCCAGAGTGATCATTTCTGATTTTGATTATCTTAAAAAACGTAATGGGACATAAGATAAGTAAGAAAGACACTTCATTTCGAGATGAAATACTGGCGAGAGAAACCGTTACTTTAAGATTTCTTCCAAGTGGAGTTTCCTACAAAATTTTAAGCTATTTGTTCAAATTCTCCAAGCAGACCATATCCAAGATTGTGCCAGAGTATGTGAAGCTATCACTGACTCATTTTGTCTCTTAAAAATAAGAGCATCTTGAAGTACACCCATTTTGATTTGTAGTGAGTGTTTGCTCCATATCCACTTTTCCCTTTCTTTAATTCTATCTGGAACTGACCAATTGTATTCTATTAGAATTAGAGTCTGGCTGGGCGGAAGAGAAGGCCTACTTTTTTTTTAATTTCGACCGGCCAGAGGCCGTTTTCCAAAGTTATCCATTTTTGCTTTCTGTTTGTTTACCTTTGTTTTTGTTTCCTTTGTTTTACTTACACTACTACAATCACAACGCCCATGCCCGAGGCGGGACTCGAACCCACAACCCTTCGGACCAAGCGATAGGGACATGCCGTGCCTCTACCGCTTTAGCCATCCGGTAGTGGCCTTAGCTTTGCCAGATTAAATAAATAAATAATAATTATTATTATTCAACAAAAAAAAAATAAAAAATAAGAATTCTCATTTTCTTTTCAACCTCTTGCACATCCATTTTCATATTAACACCCAATTCAGCCCATGCGTCGTGATTTTTATTTGTCTTTGTAGTCCACATCAGTCGCGGATCCCATAATACCCGTTTTTCTCTGTACAGCTCAATTGACTCATAAGTTGCAGTATTGTTTCACTACATTATGCCAAGTTGACTTCTGAACACAGATTAATAATCACGCCAAGCGCACAGAGAATGCATACAAGATACTACGCAATAATGCAAAACACATGACGTGATGATTCCAGCAAGACTCAGCTCGTACCTTTTTGTGCAGCGGGTGTGTTTTATAACAAGTTACATGATGCGCAAACATGTTATATAACGATGTTTTATATCATCCTTTGATCTTTACCGTCACCCGATGGATAACATCTAACTTGCTACATAACACAAAAAAAAAATCATGTTACATAACATTTTCTTCCCGTTTCTGCAACAAGTTACATAACTTTATTATATAACGTGTTTTGTTATATAGTGTGGACCCAGCTTAAGGGATATCGGTGTTAGAAGACCTGAATTAAAATTGTTTCGGCAATATCGCTCTAAAACAAAATTGGATGACAAGCTTTCTAAGCAGCGTGAAATAGCATATGACGTACGTCAAGGTTCTTGTCTGGCATCCCTACTTTTTAACATCTATATTAACGGCGGCTCTCGTCTGCACTTACGAGGTTAGGTACAGCTTACAGCAGTAAAATTTTGGAAATATTCAATATTGTACAAGATACAGTAATAGAACAAAAAAAATGTTGCATATTTCGAAACTTTTTACTGCTGTAAGCTGTACCTAACTCCTTAAGAGGACGCTTATGTGATTTTTAAAACTTCTACAATTTTCATCCAAAATGTATTAACTACAACACTATCATCTGTACAAAATTTGGTGCCATTAGAGCTAATATTTTTTAAACATACATTATTTTGATGCCACTAAAAAGGCTGTTTGCGACAAACTTTTCAAAACTTTTAGTTCGTATTTGTTTAAAAGCTTGAAAATAGTCATGGGAATAAAAAAATAATTACCTCTCTAAGCCAGTCTAAATAAAGAGTCACATTTTTTTTTTTAATTTAATGAATTTACCATTATAGCATACAATCTAAGTGCAATATGAATATACCTCGAAGGAACTTAATATTTCATACCAAATACTAATTACATTTTATTTATCAACATTTAATTGTCCTCTGTAAGAAGTTTCAGATCAATTTGGCAATAACTGTTGTGCAAGAAGTTTTTTCATTCAAGGTACTGTTTAAAATTTAAAAGTCGAGAAAACAGCATTAAAAGAAAGATACTTCCTCTATTCAATCACGCAGAGTATGTTTGGCCACATTTGATTATATGGGATGGTACCTTGGAAGGGTAAGAATTTTGGATTAGAACATGGTTCGTCTGTATAGCCACAGGGAGCATTTTGTAATTTTTTGCAGTTTCTTTCCTCTCTATTACAATATGCGGAAGTCACGTGACACAGTTTGAAGGGCTCTCAAATAGGAAATGAAACCATATTATGAAACTAGAATGATCAAATATAGGTCTAATTACGAATATAAAAACAAAAAATATTGATTTTCTTAATTTTTCATCATTATTTCATCATAGTTTACTCTTAAACGGTAAATACACTAAAATGTATAATAATTAAAAATTATATTAGAAAAGTAAGCTAAATAAGCTAATGGGTTCATACCCCATTTATAGAGGAAATCCTCTCTTCTCTAATGACCAACAATTCAATAAAAATCCTCTTGTATGCAGATGGCATGTACGTAATGATTGAGGACCTAACATTATAAATGTGCTAAGTGCCAAAAACAACTTTCTGAGATATTGATGAAAAACACATTGTGAAATGCATAGATACCTACAATACCGTCTTCTGGCGCACGAATGAGTTACTTACAGTAGAGCTACAACAAAGACAATTTAGCATGATATTCTCATGTGTGTGTTCCTCCCTTATATTGCATAAAATTAAATTTGAAAAACTTGCACTTAGCACATTTAGAATGTTATGTATTTAATTGTAGACAACAATAACACGGATTAGTACAAAAGGCCAATGAAGACCTAAAAAAATAGTGGTGTATTAACAGCAAACAAAGTTAATGTTAAGAAGAGAGAATACATCTACTTGAGTATTAATAGTAACGATTACAAATTGTATGTAAGGCCTAGCTGTATACGGACATGTTTAACACGAAAATTAAAGGAGCAGTCCGCGATAAAATTCGAAATTTTGATTATATTATAGGATGTTTACCTAAGTAATCCTTAGATTAACGGCGTTTGTCTCATCTCTCTACGCCTTTTAGTTTGTGAAATATTAAAGGTCTTACTGCAAGCTCTGACATAACCACCGATCGCTTCATAAGACTGCATTGTAGTTCCGTTTGACATACAGTGGTGTAGAACGAGTAAATACATATTCATATGTTACAGTCAGTTATTATTAACTCACTTAGGACCTATCACATGCATATACTGTAATAGTAATAATAATAATAATAATAATAATAATAATAATAATAATAATAATAATAATAATAATAATAATAATAAACAATAATAATAATACTAGTAATAACTTACCCAAACTCTATCCCACTTTAAACAGTGCATTCTGTTCCATTCTGTGATTAGAACGACTTGGGTCTGATAAAGGTTCAAACTGAAAATGTTTAATATTTTGATCAATTATAACCTAAGTCAACGTCTTCACTGAGTGAGTGAATGTATGTGAGACGTGAAATATTCGTTATGTAGGGACTACAGATACGTGTTTATCTCACATCAGCAATAAATTAGTACATGGTTTATATTATTCTATTGCACCATAGTTGTTGAGTCACACGGTTTAGGCACCGGGGCTATGTTTGAGAGAACCTCTAAAACATGTGGATCATCGAATTGCAGTAGTTGATAACCACGAGCTACTTCCAACACGTTTCTCTGTATATCTTCTCTCCATGCTTTTTCCTTCCTGCTGTACTGTATGTTTTCTTTTCCACCAATCGTTTAGTGGCTTTAGAGTACTGGAGTCTGGAGCCAGTTACATCTATTTTCACGTTGTAATTATGGTCCATTATCGCAATCATAGTTCTTGTTACCATTCCACCATATGGAAAATGTTTTCTCTTAGGAGTGTAAACCAATCTCTCGTTATGATATGATTCAAGTTTGCTGGTGTGACAAAACTGATTAGTCTGCTTTAAGTCTTTTAAAGGACAGGGTTGCATACAACATTTTTCAGAGCATTGTTGGTTCGGATCCAGGTTCGGTCCATTCCCTCTCGCTATTGTATGGGTGAATGTTTGCACATTTTTATATGCCTCTGTTCGTGTATATTACAAATATGATTTAATACAGAAATGAATCTGTCTTCTAAGTCGTCAGAATCACCTTCACATGTAGCACATAACCACCACGAGTGATTTATGATGCTGTCCTTCCACATTTGTATTTTCTCACATGTTTTTGCGGCGGCTTTAAGGTTTTTAGATAAGCTTTTTGCAATGTGCCAAATGTCAAATGATGGTCCACCATTCATATTTGGTCCTCATGAATTTCCTAATTCTTCTATTGCGGTCCGACAGAGAGAGGGTAATGTTCATTTTTTTCTTTTAGGCGATCTAGAACTTTTTCGCATGCTGCTTTTTCAAGATTGCCTACAATTAGACCCTTTTGCAGAACTACGAAGTCTATAAGATTATCTGAATCGAGGTCCATTACACTGTAAGTGACATATTTTGCACTGTAACCAGGTGAGTCAAAATGGTCATCACCGCGATTCGCACGTTTTTATCTTTTACAGAATTGATAAGTTGTTCATGAATCTGAAAATAACTACAACTACTGTTGGTTCTACGAATTTTGAAATTATTTTATATAATGTTGTCTTGCCGATGAAATATAGTTGTAAAGTTTTTGAAAAATTTTCAAATAATTTGTACCTTATACCTGATGAATTAGAATTTGAAGTTTCTTCTTGTATTTTAAAAGATCTGTCTAAGACAGTTTATGGCTCACTCACATATGATTCACCACATACATTTCTTAGCGTCTCGCACCCTATCTCACACTGCACAGCTTTGTTTATATTTCTGTGAATTTTCAGCCTCATCGAGAACTACACATACGTCAATATTTTCAGCTATAGGTGCATCATTGCAACTTGCTATTACTTCTTCGACGACCTTTTTTTCATTTATAAGCAGAGGAGCGCTTAGTATTAGAACTGTCTTGGGGAGATTCTCCTTTCAAAAATAAGGGACAGCAGTTTCCTTCATTTTCATAGGAGTTCTATTGTCTTTCATTAAACCTCTTTTTAATAGAGACGATTCTTCAATATTAATTTCATGGAAATGATTAGAACACACAACAACAGTTTTCGATGATGTAAAACCTTTTCTGTTGATTTTCTTCACCCATGTTTTAAATATTTGCGGTGACTTTTCTCTGTTCGGAAATACATGAAGTGATACCCCTTTTCCATGTTCTGCTTTTGTTCTTCCCTCTGAACATGAACAATCACAACACCACGGCATTTTAAACTGTATTAAGACACAATTTTTTTCTGTTTAGTCTACTGTAGTTCAAAATCGTTCATATAAAAGAAAATAGCCCTACATAAAACCACAACGTTGCTATGTACTATTTTATGATTAATTGAAAAGCAAAATATGACTTCACTCAATCACAACTAAGTCCGAAATTCTGTTTACGTGTACTACGGCGCGAGAAGATTATTTAATACAAAGCGCTGCACACGCGGATGTTCTCGGTCTACTACGCAATCACACCGGTACAGTGGCTATGATGTCATAAGTATTTGTGCGGAGTCAGTAGCTCAAAAACCATGCCTCGCATTGACATGCGGCAAATTACATTCTACTTAGATTGAAAAACGTGTTTCATTAAAGCCAACTTAATTTTATCGCTGACTGCTCCTTTAACATACAGCTCTTTAAAATATGTAGATAAATTTAAATTATTTGGGAGTTTATGTTGACAAAATCCAGATTGAACACCACATAAAACAGAATGGTTAAAAAAAATGTTTTTGACGTTTTCTGCAACGATTCTTATGTAGTGTGCTGTCTTCCCATTTGGTATTAGGGTGACACAAGTCGAAAAATGGGATACAAAAAAAGTTAATTAAAAAGTACAAATTTTGTTTAGAGCCTGTAAAATGTAAGACGCGAAATTTCCAGTTTTACTTCTCTCTCAGACTAAGCCCTAATATCAATTGAGGGGCTTAGAACAAAAAGCAGGCAAGTGACGGAAACCTAGCTTTGAGGAAATTACAGTTAAAGTTCTACATGCAATGGAATATTATACACTAGTTTGGTGAAATGATGCCCATATAGCAGCACTGCACAGTGTGATCACTTACCTGATTTTATCCCAAAGAAACATCCTTTTGGGCTATCACAACACGCACTTATCTCATTTTTTAATAATGTCACTTACCTGCTTTTTGTTCTAAGCCCCTCAATTGAAGAGTGTGTTCCGAAAACGCGTTAAATCCATTTTTATGAAAGGACTGGACTAGTATTTTTTTATCCATCGGTCTGCGGATTGAACGAGTTTTCAAGTGAAATGCACAATAACACAAACTTTTAGAAAAAAGATTGGCGTTGGTTCGGAAGAAAACTAGCTTGAAATATGACAGAAGTCCCAAACATAATCATATATATATATATATATATATGTAAGCCATAAAAATTACCAAATGGATTGAGCGAGTTTTGAGATCACACCCTTCAGTTACATCGCCCTTTAAAATCCATTGCTTTCCGTTGATTTCGAAGCCGCAAACCTGAATCCAAAAGACGAAACGTATGTGTAAAGTACAGCGACAAGGATGTATCGTCAATTTTCCAATCAGTTATGCAAAGATATGCATCAACTTCGCTGTTATCCACAGTCAATGGAATTGGAAACGGATAGATGGTATTTCGAGGAATACTGTAGCCATGGGATTATTCGACATTCGACTAGAAGTTTTGGAAATCTTTGGAAAGAAAAGTAACCAGATAATCAGCCAAGCGAGATTCGAACTCACGCCTGACAGTAGCATCGGCGCAGGATTACCGCTCACTGCCCCTAAATCACGTCGGTGGCCGAAAGGTTCATTTTTGATTCTTGTATTTTGTACGCTATCCTACACTATCTTCAACGTATCACTTGTTTTTAAACTGTCTCGATATTTCAGAAATACAATCTGAGGAAAATATTGGACTGTACTCTGCTGTGCTTCGCGTTTTCAGAACTACACTTTTTCAGTCTGAAAAAGTGAACAAAAAGCAACGTATTGCAGCCTATAGCTCAATCTTGCCATATTATAGCGACTCAAAATTCAAAATTATTACCGGTAGACCTATTTATATTTCTGAGCTTTGTCTTACAAATGCAGATATTCTTTGATAAAAATACAGAGTGAATTTAAATTCAACTGACAAACTTTGTTGACTGATAGGAGACGACATTTGAATTATTTTGAGGTAGTAAACTACGTACCGGAAAACTTTTGATTCTTAGCAACACGGCGCGATAGTGTTCAGGGAAGAATCCAATAATAAAATTACTTCCAGCAGGACGTATGCGCTCGCACTGTACCTCAATTCAGTCCAGTCCAATCTATGGAGTAACGGTTAGCCCGCCTGACCGTGAAATGAGCTGACTCGGGCTCAAATCCTGGTTGGGAGAAGCTACCTGTTCGAAGTTTTTCCGTGAGTTTCCCTCAACCATTAAGATCAAATGCTGGGTAACTTTCTGCGTTGAACTGTGGGCTCATTTCGCTGGCATTGTCACCTTCATTTCATTCAGACGCTAGATAACCAGAGCAGTTGATAAAGCATCGGAAAGTAGCCAATTAGACAAACTCAGTCAACGACGTAAGGCAATCTGTTTACAAAGCGCCTACCCAAACATTGCAATGGCTTAGAATACCTTGACAATGCTTTTCGTGATAGGAGGATTGGATGTGGTGGTCTAGTATCCTCGATTGCTAGGTCACCTGATCTAAGTCCGTTAGACGTTTTCGTGTGAGGACCGAAGTCTATCGTATTTCAGTTGCTTTAGTCGATGATCTTGTGGTACAGGTTGTTGTTGCAGCTCACGAATTCTGAGAAATTCCTGATATGTTTTCGATGATCAGGAGGTCAATGATTATGAGATACAGAGCCTGTATCGAATCAGGAGGATCAAACTTTGAACGAAATCTACTTTAATTTGTTTTTGTTAGATAATTGTGTAATTTCACCTGTGTGCTAATTCTTGCCTTTTTATGTACAAGTGTACATTATTAATTGGATTTTTGTTAACTAATTATGGTTTATTAAATTATAGAATTGTGTTATGAGTAAAGTAAAAAGTAAAGTGATAAAGCGTAAATAGTTTCCAAATAAAAAAACATGAACACTCTGTATCTTGTGAACAACTGGTTCCTGACCACTGGTTTCTTACCTTAAATTGTTCACTTGGATGCCCTCTACAACTCCTGGCAGTTTGTCGGTTGAATCCAAATTCACTGTGTATAGATATATAGGTTTATATTTTTACTAGGTTTTTAGGTCCGAAAATCGTCTTCTTCGTAGATCGCGCGTTCATTTACATGCTAAGTATGAAAATTTTAATTGAATTTTTTAGTTAAGAGTTTAATAAACATAGCCTACAGGATTTCTATAGCACCCAACACTGAAGGTTTTTTTGGACGAAAAAAATGTAAAAGTGGTATAATTTTCAGAGATAAAGTATTTTGGAATGTGAAGAATTCGTATAGGACGTCACTTGACTTGAAAACATAGATCTGTCAGAAAATAGGTAAAAATTGGAAAGAATTTATCGGTGAAGATAAGCTAAAAGTGATATTTAACAACTGAAATAAGGAGATAGAACACTTCAAAATATATCGTGAAACGCACATTTCACTTCACTTAGTACATTCAAGACACAGATAAGCTTAAACTAGCTTAAACTGACTTAACCTAACCAGTCACAGATTCGTATAAACAAGGCATACGGAAAACCAAAATTAAGCTGCACCGAAAAACTTATAAAAGTTCAAATTGGAAGTTTCAGTGTCGTGTGCTATGGAAAAGCCAACATACATACTGTGTTCTGAGAAATTGAGTTACAGTTTTAAAAATTTGCACACATGTACAGCTGTCAAGAGAAAAAGTGGCCGCTCTCCTGAAACAAAGTTCCCTTCGGGTATCTTCGCTACAATTCTGAGACAGGCGATGTTACATGTTGTTGGACCACGTTGCCTGATATCTACAGTTATAATTGAAGTATTTTGTGTGTTATTAGATAGCGTAATGGTAGCGTTCAGGCCTCTTATTCATGAGGTCCTGCATTCGACTACAACCTCGTGCATTTTATGTTCTTTTTTGTTCTGTTTTTGGGAGAGACAAACTATACATAATGGCTCCTTTCTCTTTTACGATTATTTTAGTAATTAACATCAGGTTCATTAATATATTATGCCATGACTTTATCATTATGATATCGTGGCTGCAAATGGAAAGAAAAAATATTTTATTCTCAATAAAAATATCTTTCGTGGCATAAACAAAACAAATTTACTGGCGTCGGCCTTAAAACATTCAAACAGTTAAGCGTTCAAAAAACAAAACAAAAAGCCACAATTCAATATTTAGTCTATCTTCCTCTTATCTCGATCATCTTGCAGTCGAGTGGGCATGGAATTGACTAGTCTTTGCAAATAGCGACTGTTCTTAGACACGATATTCCAGGCATTCTGAACATACATACATAAGTGTTCTGTCCATGGGCAGATCTTTAATTGCAAACCCAGCAATCACCAATCTTTCCTATTTTCTGCCTTCCTCTTAATCTCCGCATATGATCCACATATCCTAATGTCGTCTATTATTCTTTTCAACCAGAGACCCAACCAATTCCTTTTTCTCTTTCTAGTCAGTTTCAACGTCATTTTTTCTTCACTCACTTTTTCAAACACAATTTTATTTCTTATTCTGTCTGTCCACTTCACACGCACCGTTCTTCTCCACATCCACATTTCAAATGCTTCAATTCATTTCTCGTCATTTCGTCGTAATGTCCATGTTCCTTCCCCATACAATGCCACACTCCACACAAAGCACTTCACTAGTCTCTTCCTTAGTTCTTTCTCCAGAGGTCCGCAGAAGATCCTTCTTCTTCTATTAAAAGCTTCCTTTGTTCATGTTTGCAGTTTTTCTTGGGAAGGATAGGCCTAAATGCGGTAACATCCCGTTGCTTTCCGCACACCACTATCTCTTTCGCATCTTATTAAATTCCAGGGGGCCCAAGCGTGGAGATGAGGAGAGTGGATTTGACTAATTGGGCCCTCCGGACTTCACCGAAAGTCACGGCAAGGGTTAAATATTAATTCTATCAGGATGTTTGACCCGATCAGAGACCGGGAAATCTCAATTAGCCTTTGCCCCCCGCATCCTGAACTAGCTTCTACGAACCATCAGAAAGTATTAGAGTGTGATTGGGCCAATTTTTTCGAAAATGTTTCCACACTTTTGCCCTCGTAGTTCAGACGAACGTCGGAATTTAGATGTCAACGTCTCAGGTTCAATTCCTCGTTACTCCTTTTCATTTTATTGTGGTTCAAGATAGTAGGCCTATAATGTAATAATACAAAAAGAAAAACTATTACCAGTATTATGCGACTGGATTTTTCCAAACCTAATATTAAATTTATGTTATTTATATCGCTAAAGAACGATTACAATATAAATAACTTGAATATTATTTATGTCGCTAAAGAACGATTACAATATGAATAACTTGAATATTATTTATAGGCCTACAGTATCACTAAAGAACGATAACAGAATATAAATGATAAATATCGGTTTGTTTATTTAATATAAGATATTATATAATACGTATTTAATTATCTAAATAAAATAACCTATTTTACAAAGAAAGATGGTTATTTGTTTTATAAAAATTACATAAAATACAGATTATTTATATTGCGAAATAACAATAACAATATAAATAACTTGAATATTATTTTATAATGCTAATAAGGAAAACAGAATGTAAATGATAACTTGAATATTATTTATATCGCTGAAGAACGATAACAATATAAAAAAACCGTGAATATTATTCATATCGGAATTTCACAGATTTATTACAGATGTATTTAAGAAATTGTAGAAGAATAGTAATTAGTAACAGTGTCCTATTTATTCTTCTTGGAGCCAAATTTGTAACTTTTAAAAGTGTGGTTACTATGTTGAAGTGTATATGTTGCAACGGATGCTTGATTTGTTATGTATGTGAGTCAGTTATGGGATGCTTGATGTCGTCGCAATGTCGTAATTATAGTTTGATTGTGTCTGTGTGACTATTGTGTATTAATTTATGATGTATGGTACGGAAAGCTGCATATTTGTGTTATAGAAGTGTTACGTACGTGTGTTGTTAATGTTTTTGTATGTTTAAAATTGATAACTGATATTTGTTTTGCAATCGCAATGCCTAATTTACGGATTGTTTATGCTTTGTTTACATCGTGTAAGCTAATTTAATTTTCTTTTTCATTTCTTTTTATGCTTATCTTTTTTGTGTATAAAACTATAGCCCTAACATACATATGTAAAATATGACTAACCCCCATTGGAGATACAATAATAATAATTATTATTCATATCATTATAAAACGATAACAGAATACAAATGATGACTTGAATTTTATTCATATCTCTAAAGAACGATAACAAAATATAAATAACGTGATATCCATAAAGAACGATAACTGGATATAAATGATAATTTGAATATCATTTACATCGCTAAAAAGGCAAAAAAGGTAAAGGTAAAGGTATCCCCGTAACATGCCATGAAGGCACTTGGGGGGCATGAAGGTAGAGCCCCATGCTTTCCATGACCTCGGCACTAGAATGAGGTGGTGTGGTCGGCACCACGCTCTGACCGCCTTTTACCCCCGGGAAAGACCCGGTAGTCAATTTTATAGAAGGCTGAGTGAACCTTGGGGCCAGTCTTTTACATCGCTAAAGAACGATTAAAAAATAAACTGAAAACTTGAAGAAGGCCCAAACCCACAACCTTTGAATCATTAAACAAGCACTCTACCGCTGGTCTACGAGGCGCAGATATGGAAAACTTTCATAGTTCCGGAACTGCTTGTACAAGCACATGCATCGTGTAACATCGCCGCGACCCGAAGTGGACTTTGAAAATATTCGCTGTTCACGAGTGCGGCCACTTTTTTTTTGACAACTGTACAATGTTTTATTTTGTATACCGTAGCGTCGTGGACTAAGAAGGCATTATGTCTGGACTCGCGTTACGGAATAAACGCTGGTTCGATTCCTCATAGGAAAAGAAATTTTCTCATGAAATTTCGGCCAGTGTATGGGACCGGTGTCCACCCAGCATGGTGATGAATTTAGGGAGCTATGATATGTAGCGCAAACCAGTTTCGAAAACCCGCTGTAATGACTGGGGAGATCACCGTGCTGACCACAATTTACCCCCGTACTGGTTGGATGGTCGATCACCTCTACTGAGGTATGTGCATAGAGGCTAAGAGTCGCCACGGATTACTTTACTAAGTTCTACAGTACATAATTATGTACGAGTTTTCATTAATATAGATCTATGGCAAAATATTTATTCATTTGTGATTTAGCTAGTATGCAAAAAAAATGGCAGTTTTATTCTTTATGTGGTAGAGTACCTCTGCTTGAGGTTTTGGCTGATATGTACAGTTACCCTGAAAAAGAATGAGACGATTCTTGGTCGTCGGAAGTTAAAGTTCTACAGCGCGGTTCACTCGATATCGACGTAGGGATACATAACATGACAGATAGTACAAGAATTGTTACAAGGACCACAACAAGGACAAGGACCAGAATAAGGATCACGAAGAAGACTGCCATTTAAGGCCAGGACTTCACAACATAGCTCGAGTCACAAAATATCATTGCTTCACTGTACCGAATGGCAAATGTCTGCTAAGGGATCTACATTCTGGACTGCTGCTATCACTGTCTTGTCTCGGTAGCTCATATAGTAGCGTGCCGGTTCCATTGTATAACCGAAACGTCTCGTGTTCGATCTCAGGTAAAACTTTTTTTATTGAGGTGTAATTAATTTGTTCAGAGTTCCTCGACTGTCTAATTTGTCGAAAAATATGGAATAATTTATGCCCAATTTCTGGGTCTTACAAGTGGGCTGAACCTCGTCAAAAAAAATAAATCTTACTTGGAAGTTAAAAGTATTCTTCCTCAAACAAAAATCATAAGAAACAAAAAGAGACCTGTTAACTTAAAATCTTGTCCACATGCCATCAGCTTCTATTACAGCTCTAAGTCGATACGGCATGGATGTCACGAGATTGTGGAATAAGTTCTGATCCCCGGCGAGATCTTCCCAGGTGTCAACAACTTGATCCCACAATTCGTCTCGATTTCGAGGGCGTCGGTGGGCATAGGTGGCTATCCTTCTCTTTTTCAATTCCGCCCATAAATTTTCGATGACATTCAAATCAGGTGACTTCGGAGGCCAATTAATGATTTCGATCTCGGGTCTCCTTTGAAACCATCTTTGAATGCTTGCAGCATAGTGCACGGGATGGTTATCCTGCTGGAACAGCAATGTTCCTTCGGGAAAACGTTCTCGGGCGGAGGGAAGGAATATATTTTCCAGAATGTGCTCGTAAGTTTCCGCATTAAACCGGCCATCGATGCGTTCTATAACGCCAGGTCCATCGTAAGACATCCACCCCTAACACGATATGCTAAAGCGCCCCGATCTTTCACGTCGGTGCACATAGCGCTGATCATGTCGGAGACCATCCTCACGATAGACACGGACAGGACCTTCGTAATCACTCGAGATGGTTGTTTCGTCGGAGAAAATTACATTTCTCCAATCGAAATCCACTCGATTGGTAGCGAAGGCAAGACGGTCGACAGCTTGTGCTTCCCCCAATATTTCCATTTGCGCAGCCCTCCGGCTCCTAATACCGCGGTTCCTCAACCTGCTGATCACAGTCTGTGAAGAGCCGGGAAAGTTAGATGCTGCTCTTATTTCGTTAGCAGTCAGAAAGGGGTCCTGTCGAACTGTCTCGAATAAAAGAGCATCCTCTTCCAATGAAGAAATCCGCGGACGCCCAGGAATAGGGCGATTTTCGACCTCCCCTAAATTTTGGTAACGATGAACCCATCTCGCGGCTGTACTTCCAGGAACACCGACCAAACGGCCAGCAGATCTAGCCCCATATCCAGCCTCAACTAGAGCTATAACTCGCTGTCTCATGTCACGTCGGTTCGCCATTACGATGAGAAATGAGAGATGACGATAATACTTTAGTGTAGACAATGACTATTTAACATGATATAGAATTATTGAAATAAGAGGCATCTTGCATAGTAAGAGTTAATAAATCAACCCTAAATTAAATATCTAAATAACAGGCTATAACAGGAAGTCCAATTGTTTGCGAAACTAATCAAATTAAATCTAATTACATTAAATAAACAAACCCCAAGTTATGACACCACATTGCTACAGCTAAATTGTATGTTATTAACATAAGCATTGAATAGGTCCGTGGTTGTGCGTTGGACGACAAAACCAAACATCGAAAGTTCGAATCTTTCCGAGGAATGTAACTTCTTGCTTTTTATAATGTAAATCAGATTTATAACTACAATCATTCATATTTCTTACATTATTTATTAATATTTATAGCCAACATTGAATTTGTAAAGAAAAGACTTTAGAAATCTCATATGGAATTTGTGATCTGTAGTGACATAAACATAGATTATCTGTCGGAACTTTTCCGTAAAAGTAAATTAAATTCACTCCTTGAAACTGGAAACCTTATTCGTAGGGTCATTTTCCCATAGCATACAAGCTGAAGTAACACAGCCATTGATAAACGTTTTGTACACAGAATTAGACTGACTTCCTATTCGAAAGAACCTATAATCAATGGCTTGTCTGACCATGATAAACAAATCCTATGTGTTTCCAATGTCACTGAACAATTTCAAAATATTAATTTAAAAACTAAGAAAGGATCGTAATTGCTGTATCTAGTGATTATTTACATTTATGTCTACAAAATGAATCTTGGAAAAACATATATGATACTGGTACTACTGATATTAAGAGTAAATATATTGAATTTTTCACTTAATTTCATAATCACTTCAGTGGATGTTCTCCACTCAATGTTGTGAAAAAATTCAAAAGTTAAAACATGTAGATAACGCAGGGACTTCAAAATCTCATGTATTAAAAAGAAGAATCTATATGTAATGAGTTGCAATGTAATGATCTTCATGTTCTTAAATACTGCAAGAAGTACAGTGTAATTTATCAAAAATTATGAAAGAGGGAAATAGAATATATTTGAGTAGAAAAGTACAAAATTCAGATAATGCAATTAAACCTATTCGTAATATTATTAAATTTAAACTTGTAGATATCCTAAGAAAGAAAATATTTTTTCATTAAAACCAATGATTATAAAGTAGAGGATCCCAAATCTATTGCAAATTCTTTTAACGTATTATAGTATATAGTACAGAAATATTATTGACAACTTAAACATTCAAGATTTTGCAAAAGATACTGCAATTGGTTACTTAACAGATGTATTTAATAATTATTATTAATATATGTAATTAGTCAATAACTGCAACAGTGCTTATACATTCAATCATAACATGAATAAAATTGAATGCAAACACGTAGATAAAATAGTTAAAATTAACTGCAGGGGTGAGAATGAAATAATCCAAAGCCATACTTTTAACAAAAATTGTTTTTTGCGAGTGCATTTCTTACACATATGGGAAAGCTATTAATAAATTATTGTAATAATTACTCAACAAATGACATAGCCTAAGTACTCTAAACCTTTGTAAAAGTTTGTCTATTATTATATATTTTTTAAATTTCATTTTAATTGTTAGTTTTTAATATATATGCATTTACATTGTATATATGTGTGTGTATAAATGCATTCATTAGATTAACGTTTATAATATTATAACTTGTAATTTTGTATTGTTTGCGATCATTAACACTTAATCTCAGGACTTTGTAAAACTATATTTCAACGTGACTAAGCTATTTCAACGTTATTTAGACAAAAAAAATTGTTGTGTAGACTAAAAATCGAACTCGCACTCTTCTACACAACACGCAGAAATCTTACCGTCTGAGCTATGGAAACGACATGAAAGCTTTCCTTTCTGTGCGGAGTGTCGATCTAGTCATGAAGGTCCATTGTCGATTTAACTACACGATTTATGTATATATTTATCTTTTATTTACGTAATATTATCATATTTTTGCAGTTTTTTAATTGAATTTCGGAACGATGCTAGTAACAAACCAAATAGCCTGAATTTAAGTAACTCAATATTCGTTATCTTGTGTATCGGTGCTCTGGTCTCCGATCATGCGCAGTGTCTTACATCTGAGACTTAGGAATATTAATTCGTCTCATCCTTTTCCAGGGAAACTGTACATCTATTACCAGGCAATACACCTCCTTGACGATATGTGTCAGAGGAAGAATAATTGAAATGTGTGATCCCAAATCGCGTTAAGTCAATTTTTATGATAGGACAGGGCTAGTTTTTTTATCCACCCGTCTAAAGACTAGCGAGTTTTCAAGTGACGTGCACATTAACACAACCGTTTAGACAATAATTGGCGTTGTTTTGTAAAAAAAAAAACATGCTTTGGAAATAATGACAGATGGCCCAAACATAATAATATATTACGTTTTGTGATTAAATGCACGGTTAATTGGAAAATTAAATTTAAAATTTCAGCAGTCTGACAACATCGTCAACTGGCAACTTTACTCATATACAGATGTAAGAGGTCAACGAACTCGATGAGTCTCCGTACGTAAGCTGTCAAGGTGCCAAGAGGTTGCCACGCGTTCGCTTCGTGCAATGGTTTGAATTTAGAGAATTTAAAAATTGAATTTACACGAAAACCGTGCGCGCTATTGAAATACGCCAGAGAGATAAATTATCCTTTATTAGATTTCCTATCGATATGGCCGAACATCACGATCCTACTCGCAATAGTTACCGAATAAGAGATTGTTAAACATTTGGTGGGGGGAGGACTTTTTTTTTCTGAAAAAAAAAACTATGAACTTTCACCAATATGATATTATAGTTTTTCGGTACACACAACGTGAGCTATTCGCTCTGGAAATCTCCAAGTTTATTTCACTTCCAGCCTGTATATACTCTATGTATGTACAGATACATCATTTTATTTTTAATAACATTTTTAATAGTAACCTGGCTATACATTTGGATTTACGGTTGAGAACCGGAAACACCGTTTCCTATCTCCTTCCACGACTGGAGTTCGGTGATACTGGAGCAAAATACAAACAAATCACTTTACTAGGTATAGGAAGGAAGAAAAGTAGT
Source organism: Periplaneta americana (assembly GCF_040183065.1). Classification (NCBI taxonomy): domain Eukaryota; kingdom Metazoa; phylum Arthropoda; class Insecta; order Blattodea; family Blattidae; genus Periplaneta; species Periplaneta americana. The sequence goes on from NC_091126.1 coordinate 91,387,686, forward strand.
TCATCCATTTACGTAAACTAGGAAATATAGCAATTATTAGTTTGATAATTTTCATTAGGTTTTTGTTTAACCAAAATACAGTACGGTATTAACAATAAGTGTTTTTGCTCACGAACTGAGTTATCCATGCGAACGTATTCATTATGCAGTGTATATTATACTGTCTACAGCACATTAGCGTACACTATAGAGAATGAAGTTAAATTGAAAAAATAATCATAATATGAATATTTAAACACATTTTTGAAAATGGTGGCCGTTCATTTCGATACAGACTTCATTTCGTTTGTGCATATTAACGCACTATAGACTGTTGCATCTAATTACAATTACCAGTTTCGTCCTTCGTACTAGTAACTCATGTTGAAATAATTTTGTACCTACTCTATAAAAGAGTACATTACATACTGTAAATTCAATCTTCACTTCTGCCCGATTCGAAAAGTTAAAATTACTCAGACATGCTATCTACTGTCCGTCCATGCGGCTATGTTGCAGAATCGTAGAAAGTGGGGAAATCACGTGACAGTCAATTACTTAACGAGGCCCTTTTATTTAAGTTTTTTAAACAGTTGTATAATATTACATAGCCGTCCAATTCCTAACAGAAATTAATGTTTTCAGAAAAGAGCCAAGACAGCTCAGCCACTGGCCTTTACAGATGGGCGAGCAGAAGCGGATGGGGAAACCGGAATGCGACATAGGCAAACGGACGACAGTACCTGTGCGAGAATATGATTCAATATTGAAAGCTCTTTCGTCACTGGAAAACGCGAACATATTTCTGGAACGTATTATACTCACTAACTCAGTACTACTTGTTTACTATGACCGTAAAGCGACTGACTGTATAGGCTTGGTTCTGTGTGGAAATCGATTGGAAATTTATTAGTAGAGGGGGTGGGAGTGAAGTACATTAAAAAACTCGGGTACATTAAAAATTGAAATAAAAATAAAATGATGTCCCTGTATAAGTCTTAAGTCTGATTAGTATAATATGTTACTAGTCAGTTATGTATGCAATGGAAAGGGAAAGGAACTGGCCACCATACTCCATTATCTCCTGGCTTAGTTGTTTCATGAGTGATGCCTTATTGGCGTCACTTTTGAGTTTTAAATCTATCTTCGAGCAGTTGAATAAACAATAATAATGTTGTAGATATTATTTTTGTATTAAAACCACTTAAGCTAGACAAGGTAAGATCAATAAGAGGTGTATACAAAATGTGATTCTGAAGTTTTGCTAGTTTCTGGGAAAAAGGTGCAATATGTGGTCAATTTTTAATATATTTTGCATTTTAAATATTGAAAAAAATGTTGTAAGAATTATGTTTTGTATTATTCAATTGTCAGGACACGGTGGATACCCAAACGCCTAAACCTGATTACAGTCACCGTGAAAGAATGAGAATTCATAATTTGTGGCCACATTAAAGTTAGAAATATGTGAATTCCCTTTAAAATCAGGGCGTATATATTTCATGAAAATCACACAGGGGTTGGCGAGAAATCAGTGTTTATGTTAACAAAAGTCAGTTTGTTCATGATTTATTGCTATTACCGGGTCCCCTTAAGGTTGACCCATGTAGGCTATGTTAAAAAGAAAGTGCATTATGGACGGTTGGACATAATTTAATATTAATAGCGGAAAAAATAGAATACATGAATCCATTGCTGGTCCGCAAAGCCTTATTCACTTCACCTGGTCTGGGAAGTTAAATTTTTCTACATTGTATCCGCAAACAAGTTCCGAATTCATCGCTTGCAGACGACATTTTCCACGAGAAATCCTAGTGAATAGCTGTGTTCTTCCTCAATACGCTAGGCTAAACAGAGAGTGACCATGAGAAATTAAGGTTCCCAAAGTTAAGCTCAAACTTAATATTTATCTTCTACGTTAAGAACAAATTAAGACGTTTCTCCAACCGGTTGTATCATGAAAAACCTGAAGGTTCGTCATTTTATTGGGTCATTTATGCTTGAGTATTCCACAATTGAATAAATTATTGGGAAGGCTTAAAATCGTGTATGTAGTGTGTGAAAGAGAGTGAGTGAGTTTAGTGATTGAGTGAGTGAGTGAGTGAGTGTGTGTGAGGTGGTGATGTTTCAAATGGTAAATTTAGCTTCGATTGTAAGAGATGTTGCTAATACAGTTGTACATATATTCATAGGATGGATGCGTTCATAAGACAGTGTCGACGAACGAAGAAAACCTCATGACAAATATGGAACTAAAACGGCCAGTGTCAACTAATTAACATGAGAGTGTGTCAGTTTAACACACTGTTCTCTGAAGCCCTTCAGAATGCCAGAGCCTCCAAGACAATAATTGGATTGTATGACAAGAGCTGAAACCTCTTGCGAGGTGATGTAACTGCAGCATGAGTTTTTTTCGAAGTTGCATCATCACATGCCAAGATAGATGAAGCAACTTCAGGATATTTTTCGTGGGTCGTAGAAGTTTGAGAACGGTTCGGATATGATGATGGATGGGCGTTCCACATTTCGTCAAAAACCCAACAAGCGTATCATATCATATGAGAGAGTACTGATGTCACGGTCGTCGGTTTGAATCTCCAATATGTCATGTTTTCTTTATTACTTGCCTCTATGATGTCTTACGTGGTTACCTAACATTCGCCTTACGGTTGAGGAAAACCTCGGAAAATCCCAACAAGGTAATCAGTCCAAGCGGGAATCGAATCCACGGCGAGTGCAACTCCGGATCAGCAGGCAAACGCGTTACTATCTAACCTACGCTGGTGCCCTCGCGGCCATGGTATCCACAAGCGGACAGGGCATGGTTGCGCCCCAGGGTCAGGCAAAATGCAGCAGATAAAAAAGGATCCCTGTTTTGTGAGCATACTTGCGCCCCGTTCCCATCAGGTATAAAAAAGGGGCATGGCATAGTAATGAAATAGGTAGAGAAAAAGATATTACTGGAACTCGAGCCTCGTAATCAACCAACCTTATTGATTTTTTATTCGATTTAATATTCATTATCGATACCGTTAAAATGAACACCATGAAGTTGGCAGTACTTTATTAACTCTTTTTCTACTGTTTATGCAGTGATTATCGATAGCCTACCAATATCGATAGGCTCCATTTTTTAAACCACGTGATCGAGGAATTCAGAGGCGGTAAAATAGACAGATGTTCTTTAAAAATGCAGCTACCAATATAATATTTTAAGTAATTTATTTATTTTATGACAATCACTTTCGTGTGTACTATGCCCATCGGGGCGCAACTATGCCATGTCCATTCTGCTATCTGATTTCTTCAGGACGCAACAATGCCATGTCCATTCTGCTACCAGATTTCTTCGGGGCGCAACTATGCCATGCCTAGGTCTCCGAATTGACCGGGAGGTGCAACTATGCCATACCGCCACAAGCAAGAGGACTTAAAAACGTCTGAGAATACGAAATAAGACTTTGAAAAAATCTGCAGACAGTATAAATGTATTCTCCATGGAAGAGCAAGTTTTTTTTTCTGTTCGCTTATAATAGAACACTTTCAAAGTAAATTTTAATTTCACTTGATATATTTGCAGTCATATTTCGTAAGCTTTATCTTATTTTTTAATCGAAAATATAATAAGCTAGTATAGTGCTATTAACTTAATAAAACAGCATTATTTGTTATGAATTGAAGTAATAATGTAAGCAGTAAATATTTCATTATCTCAACGACAGTATTCATTAAGTCTTATTTTCACAATGTAATATTTCACAATTGAAGAATTGGGCCGAATAACGGTCTATGTTACAATCTTCTAACTGTGCAGGAGAACCAAAAATGATACATCGTAATTCCGTTCATAAATTTACTTTTGGTGGGGCAACATATAACGTTATTCCATCAATATATTTTGTACACTAAGCGAAATATATGATTGTATGTTATTTTTTTAGTTGGTTATTTAACGACGCTGTATCAACTACGAGGTTATTTAGCGTCGGTGAGATTGGTGATATCGAGATGGTATTTGGCGAGATGAGGCCAAGGATTCGCCATAAATTACCTGGCATTCACCTTACGGTTGGGAAAAACCTCGGAAAAACCCAACCAGGTAATCAGCCCAAGCGGGGATCGAACCCGCGCCCGAGCGCAACTTCAGACCGGCAGCGCCTTAACCGACTGAGCCACGCCGGTGGCCTTGTATGTTATTAAAAGTCATAATACACATCATAGAAATTTGTAACATTTTTAATACCACAGAAATGCTACTAGGGAATACAGGCAATAAATAGTTTTATACAATCAGAATATTATGAAATATACAAAATCAATAAAAAGGTTAAATTATGAACAAAATTATTATGACATTTATTTTTAAGTGTCACATATTAAAATGAATTAACACTCTGGAGAAGAATAAAGGAATGTATGTAGTATTTGTGGACTTGGTAAAAGCTTCTGTCAGATTGTATTGGAATAAACTGATTGGGATTCTGAAGAAAATTGGTGTGGATTGGAAAGAGAGAGGACTGTTCAGTAATCTTTATATGAAACGAGTTAAAGTCAGGATAGGAGAAGAAATGTCAGAAGAAGTGAAATTGGGAGAGGAGTACGTCAAGGATGTCCTTTATCATCTACCCTGTTCAGATTGTGGGAGGAAGAAGAATAAAGTGCATAAGATTTGCTGATGATATGGCGTTGTTAGCAGAAGAGGAAATGATACTAAAAGATACGCTACTGGAGCTAAATGACACTTGTCAGCAGTACAGGATGAAGACAAATGCAAATAAGACGAAGCGCATGGTCATAGGAAGAAAAATACAGAAAATAAACTTGCGAATTCTAAATGAGGCAGTAGAGCAAGTGGACAGCTTCAAATACTTCGGGTGTACTATAAGCAGTAACATGAGCTGCTGCCAGGAAGTCAAAAGGAGGCTAGCAATGGCCAAGGAAGCTTTTAATAGAAAAAGGAGCACTTTTTGCGGACCTCTGGAAAAAGAACTAAGGAAGGGAGTAGTGAAGTGCTTTGTATATAGTGTGGCAATGTATGAGGCAGAAACATGTACATTACGACGAAGTGAAGAGAAGCAAATAGAAGCATTTTAAATGCGAATATGGAGAAGAATGGAACATGTGAAGTGGACAGACAGAATAAGAAATGAAGCTATGTTGGAAAGAGTGAATGAAGAAAGAATGACGCTGAAACTGATCAGGAAGAGGAAAAGGAATTGGATGGGTCATTGGCTGAGAAGAAACTACCTACTGAACTATGCACTGGAAGGAATGGTGAACGGGAGAAGTGTTCGTGGTAGAAGAAAATATCGAATATGGAGAAGAATGGAACATGTGAAGCGGACAGACAGAAAAAGAAATGAAGCTATGTTGGAAAGAGTGAATGAAGAAAGAATGATGCTGAAACTGATCAGGAAGAGGAAAAGGAATTGGATGGGTCACTGACTGAGAAGAAACTACCTACTGAACGATGCACTGGAAAGAATGGTGAACGGGAGAAGAGTTCGTGGTAGAAGAAAATATCGTATCGTAGACGATAAGATATATGGATCATATGAGAAAGCGAAGAGGGAAGCAGAAAATAGGAATGACTGGCGAAAGCTGTGTTTACAGTGAAAGACCTGCCCTTGGGCAGAACATTAAATGAAATGAATGAACACCATTCAATTTATTAAAGTTACACTTAATTGTCATATTATGAATAAACATAAACTACTGATCAAATAATAACACTATAATTAGAAAATAACTGCAGTATTAAGATGTAGAGATACCATTAAATTAGTTAATGAAATTTGTAACAATAACAAATGAATAAAGAAAATTAATTTTTACAGTTCAGAAATTGTTGGTGGGGTGGAATTTGAACCCATGTTCCGAACATTCAGTATCCATCACACACATTCGGCTTATCTGTTAAGTATAAATTTTATTAATAATTAACACAATAACAATCACAGTTTTTAAATGCTGACTATAAGAGAGTAATACATTTTAAACAGCTCCTTTCTGACATCAGGAGCAAGCTGTGAGCACATCTCCTGACAAGAATTTCCAGAAATCCGTTGTTGAAACGAAATACCTTGATAAAATTCTAAGATAAACTGTAGTGGCAAAACACAACATACTCCAATTAACACTAGGTAAAGTGTAAATTAAAATACAACTAATAAAATACTACAAAAATAACAGACAGGAACTTACATTACTTGGGGGATCTTTCGCACCAACTTGCGACTTCGTCTTCCTTGTTGTATACTCAAGGCCACTGTCTATCAGCGACATTCGTGACACATCTTTCCACCTTTTAATATTAATTTATCTGAATCATTTTTTTTTAGATTTATTTAGCCGGTCAATATCCATCGTGGAAATCGTCACTGTCTTGCAGTCGTCCATTTTACGTACTAGATCAACCGAAACCTAATACACAGAGTTCAAGTACCCAGTATTCGTAAAGAGAACAAACTCTCGTGAAGTAACTCCCGATAGTACGATGTAAACAACTGGATACTCTAGAAGTGACTAGTAACAGACTGTTGTTCCAACCAAGAAATTCATGGTTGTAATTAGTGTAGAAACGCCTCTGATACAGATAATGAGAAACAATTTTTGTGACAGCTGTGTAAGATTATACAGAGCATTATTCCATTAAAAATTCGATTTTGAAAAATTCTAACAAACTGTTATTCGGCCCAACGTTTCAATTAGCACTACAAGCGTTCATTGACTGTGCACTGCATAATTGTCTAAACTTGGTTTTTAATTGACTATTACACTCTTACTACGTCATACTACTTTTGACCAATAAAACGGTACGAAAGGACGTATTTCAACCAATCATGGCTGCTTATCGCACAATTTTATCGCGTCCCTAGCATTTGTTTAATTTTATCGCGTCCCTAGCATTTGTTTAATTTTATCGCGTCCCTAGCATTTGTTTCTTTGTTTGCCAACATTTGAAACTGCGCTGGTCTGGACGTCAAATATATATATATATATATATATATATATATATATATATAAAATTACAAACCACTCCAGTCGATGCATAGCAGTTTCAAATATGACTCGCATTGGCATTCAAGAACAAGAATTAATAAAAATTACTGATCATACCTATGCATCTTATAAAATCCTATTTACAAATAAATGAAGAGCACCATTAGGAAATCCTGAATAAGTTGAATACACCATGTAGGCATAAATCAACGTGTTCCACTTCTATTACGCACACGTCCAATATAACATCAATTGAACTACCAACCACATTCAAATTTGAAAATTGTACATTCAATAATTATTCCTTTTAAAATTATTCATGTTTATTTTTTATGTCATCGTCGTTAATAAAAACTTTTCTAACACTTGTGTATATTAGTTAGGTTATGTTATAGCTCTGCTATATAATATTATGGATAGTCACGTATCAGAGATTGTTTAATATTAAGATTTATTGAAAATCATCTGTAAAGTGACGTTGATTACTGGGATTCGGATAATTGAAGTGGAATGCAACTGTTTTAATAAAAATGAAACTGAATCATCAAAGCCTTCTTGACTAGTAACATTGCCATCGTGTATAGATCGAGAACTTATCGACGAGAAGGCATTGCTAGTAATCATAACTCACTACTGCAATCTAGCATGCATCTAGCGTAATATTTGTAATGTTGAGATGGTACAATAATACATTTGAAGACAGTTGTATTTTCGTAAGTCAATTAATATTTTATTGTATTGGAGTACTTCGTTACTTCTAATCTTTATATACTATCTTCTAATCGTGTAATAGTCAATTAAATCCCACTCGAGTTTTGATTTTCTCTAGATAAATCAAAACGTCTAGTGAGATTACTGTTGATAAATAACCATACCTCAAGACGATGTGCGAAGACGAAATCGGCTCATGTCTGAATTGTGATGATTTCAAATTGATCTCAGATTTCTTACGCATTCTAAAAACACCCAATATAACAATCCTGAAGAAGCCGGTGTTTCGAAGGACTCCAACAGGGATTGACACTCCGTTATACCAAGTGCATAAAAAATATCAGTGATCGAAACTTCAGACAGCCATGTGATTGGTGAATGGAGCGCGAGTAGCGAGGCCAGTGAGGAAATCGATATGTGTTGTGCGGCCTACTAAGGAGCTACAGTATGTCTGCCACGGTAATCAATGCACTCGCCACCCCCAAATATCTGTCTACACCTGTGGCAAGGGCCTCCACCATCGAGTTCAATGGTTAACGCGCGTTTTTGGACACGAAATCTGTGCTAAATACCATGCCGCTGACAGTGTCCTTTAATGCGAGGCAATCAAATTTGAAAACAATATCTCATTTATGTTTTTCTATCTATGTAGTTTATCATTAAACAGAATAAAAATATTTAATTATGCTGTAAAAATCAATTTCCAGTTTTTCATTGAAATGCAATTTTTACATAACAGATGCCGAAAAAAGAATTATTATGCTGTCTCTATATCAGTCCTCGTCTCCATATGGGATTTCTACTAAGATATTAGACGAATTTTGTTCATATCCAACATGCAGGAGTCAATTCAATGGGAAATGATGCGCATGAAATATAATCATGTTAGGCCTATTAAAAATGTAATGCGTCTTGATTGGAAAAAATGATAAATATAACAATATATTCAAGACTTCCTATAGTGATTTCTGAACAGATTTTTCTCAAATAAGATAAAATCGTAAATGGCATGGAACATACAGTAGGTCGAAAGTATGTCTTAAAATACCTCTGTCTGCACAGAAATTAATTATTATCATAATCGTATATTCAGTTTAAAACTCCTTGAACCAGGACAAAGGACTAAAAAATATACATGAATTTGTAGAATTATCGTGATTGTAGCCATTACGAAAATAGGGCAAAATGGTGCTATTATTCTGTAAAATATACTTTTCTGTAGAAGAAATCTAAAATATATTCTCACAATTCTTCATTGCTTTTGGTCACAAGAAATTTAAAAACCAGATAAGACTATGGTAGTTCGATTTGTTCTTGTAGAATGTAGCTTTTGTACAGATCCAGAAACAAAATTAGGCACCTGAATTTTCCAAGTTCCAGTTATAACATACTTTGCATGCTCATCTACATTTTGTTTTTTAGAAATTTTTTCCAGAAAAGAGCATAACTCAGAAAATGTCTGGGTGATATGCATGTACATTTGTACTATATTATCCATATCATATGTGAAATGTGTGTGCCAAAAATGAACCAACTAGCTCAAAAAATACAAAAGTTAAAAATTTTACCCATCTCCTCCTTTAATCCCCACTCCAGTCTGACCGGTAGGAGCATCTGGTTTCTGCACACTTTGAAATATACAGTAGTGGCAAAAAAACCGGGACCGACCCTTGTAGCTGATTTCAGAGCCTTGTTCACTCCAGAGCACGATAGACTGGTAACAAAGACTTTCGTGGTTCGAATCCTGCCTGGGAAGGAAACTTTTTTCTTGTTCCTTATTCAAATTTATTCCCAATACTTATCGATTGCTGGTAAAATTCATGTTCTGGGAATAAGAAGTTAATTAAGTAGGAAAATATCGCTGCAATCGTAAAGTATTGGGAATAAATTTGAATAAGGGACAAAAAAAAGTTTTCTTCCCAGGCAGGATTCGAACCACGAAAGACTTAGTTACCAGTCTATCGTTCTTTGGAGTGAACAAGGCTCTGAAATCAGCTACAAAGGTCGGTTCGGTTTTTTTGCCACTACTGTACATATGTTGCCGAACCATATGTCAGTACAGTACGAGTACGACAACGTACTTATCGCCTGCACCACGCCACTCGCTTTTCTCGATGTTTCCGCTTTCACCATTACAGTAATTCTTCACTACCGACTCCTCATTACCTCATCGCCGCATGAGTTAGTGTATGACCTTAGAATACGGCCTTGTCAGTTTTATCATGTGCATTATCCTTCGTCATACAATAGCGACTTAATATCCCACCAACCACTTGATGTGGAAATAGGTAAAAAAACACGCTGACAAAAATAACAGGAGTTTTCTCATTAACAATATAGGGCTAGGCTTTAGATTTTTAGATGATACTGTTATTTCAAGAAGGCTACAGTTTCTTGAACTACACTGCTCCGTCGATATAGGAGAAAGCCAATGTCTACCTACTTAGATATAACACGCAGAGCAAGTCCTCTGCAATCGACAAGCATCGTTGTTAGATACAGCATGAAAACCCAAGAATATTATGGACAATAAAAATCAATCATACGTGAATGAGTATTTAAGACTTGTTAATTCATTATAAAAATTGAATCTGATATGTTAATACAAATTAATTTTATTTCCTAGAATAAATAAATGAATAAAATATAAGCAATAACTAAATACAAATATAAGAAATAAATAAGTTTAATTTCTTGATTATCGTACATTCAGTGATCATAAATATGTGCAATCCACAAAGTAAATAAATAAATAAATGAATAAACAAACAAATAAATAAACAAACAAATAAATAAATAAATAAATAAATAAATAAATAAATAAATAAATAAATAAACAAAGAAATAAATAAATAAAGCATCAAATTAAGGAATCAATGAATGAATCAATCAATGGCTAAATAAATAAATATTACATTAAACTCTCCAAAAATATCCTTAATATTTGCGCCGTTTTGAAGGCGTTGAATAATATTTACTTTGTGAAAAATACTAAGTAGTCTGTGTACTATTGTACTACTCAAAATACTAATGAGCCAACAAGATTACAAAAAAGAGTTAAACACAATCAAATAGACAGTACAAGAAACTGATACAACCCTAACATAATAAGAAAAAACAGAATTACAGAAAAACATAGAAATGCAACACAAACACAAGAACACAAAAAATACATCACGCTAACATACGAAAACAAAAACACAAACAGAAATGTAACCTCATTTAATAAATTAAAAAACAACCTTGCATACTGAACAAAAAACACTCTACAAAAGCATCTCAACACACTAACAACACAAACAAAAATACAACCACATAGGCGTACAAAAATTCAAATGCAACACCTGCAACAACTTCTACATAGGACAGACAGGCAGATCATTTGAAACACGTTACAAAAAACACGTCACAGCCATAACAAAATCACAAAACACTTCCACATATGCAGAACACATCACGAATGCTAACCACATGTACAGCAACATGAATACAGACATGGAAATTCCACACATTCAACAAAAAAACAGAAACTAAACACACTAGAACAATACGAAATATACAGTCACACAAAAAAACACCCTCATAATATTGTCAACACACAACTCAATTTCAGAATACACACACTATTTGACTCCATATTACACTACATAAACACACCCCCACAGGAAGCACAATCAGAAGGCGCAAAAACCAGGAACACCCAGTTCTGAAGATAACCTACAACAGGTTGAAATTTGTCAACAACAAGGTACCTAATTTTAACACGTGAAAAAGATACAGTTCATATTGCGAAGTTATATAGTGTTAAAAATTGTGTTTAATCAAGATGTATAATAAAATTCTATGTGTGCCTACTTAGTAACATCTTAGCTTCTCCTACCTTCGGTATCACTTGCCTGCTCATATGAAACACTGAAGCCCCTTCGCTTCTTGTAGCCTAAAATTTGTACAAAAAAAAGTTTTACAGCTCAGCGTTGACATCCAGTGAATTCATGGTTGTATCGTTATATCGCGCTTAAGAAAGTTTATTCATTATCAATACGATATTTGTGCTGTCTTATATACTTAGCCGGTGCCATAATGACCCCACGACATAGGAGCCCCACCGTTCGTGCGATCAGTGTCAGAGTAAATACCCGATAAACAGTGCTGTCATGGTACGGTAAATTTTTTCTTGGCCCTACGTCCCACTTCCTATTTTATTCCCTTGAAATATAATATTTTACTCTCCCCTCTCTGTCACTCCTTCGTCATTAATGTTTTTATTTAAATCTATACTAATAATAAATCTGTAGCCAAAATTTTTCTGGTAATTTTCGATTTTCCAAAAATAATTGGTGTTAACATGTATAATTAACCATCCTGAAACCGAAAATCGCTTTTTTGAAATTTTTGTTTGTATGTCTGTCTGGATGTTTGTTACCTTTTCACGCGATAATGGCTGAACCGATTTGTATGAAAATTGGAATATAAATTAAGTTCGTTGTAACTTAGATTTTAGCTATATGGCATTCAAAATACTTTATTTAAAAGGGGGGTTATAAGGGGGCCTAAATTAAATAAATCGAAATATCTCACTTATTATTGATTTTAATGAAAAATGTTACATAACAAAAGTTTCTTTACAAATAATTTCCGATAAGTTTTATTCTATAAAAAATTTTGATAGGACTGATATTTAATGAGATAATGAGTTTTAAAATTACAATAACAACGCTATCTAAGCGCTGTACTGAAATAAAAACAAATGACTTCGTCTATAAGGGGCCTTAGACAACAACAATCGAAAGCTATTAAACATAGCCTACATAGAATGTTCCTGTGTTTGTATGAAGTAATATCGGAAGCTAAGTAATTGTTTAATTATTATTTCACCATTCGAAAGTGCAGTTTCTCTAGATGGACATAATTCTACAATGTTATTACAGTAACGTCTGAAACATATAGCAAGTAATATAAAGTATACACATTAAAACTGAATGACATGTCAATCTTCATTAAACTATGGTTGCGTGTAATAACAATTAAGAAACATGTTAAAGGAATTGTCTTTGCACCAAATGATTGCTCTCTGGACCAAAATGACCGCATTTTAATTATTTAAATACAATTTCAATTAAGTAACATATTAAACGATTTATCCTTCTATCAAACACGAATGTTCCCTGGATCAAATGTCCCATTTTAATTATGTAATTACTTTATATTTATTTCTAACAGGTGCAGCGGAGCGCACGGGTACGGCTAGTATTAAATAAGAAGTAAAAAAAAAATGTTTTTGTTTTACTTTTATATTGAAGACCTCCAAGGAAGAAGGATGTGATATCAAGTTATTGAAATATGTGATGTAGGTGGGAAAAGTAATTTTGAAGCATTTATTTATAACAATAAATTATCGCATTCAATGGTTAAAATAAACTTGTATCCTTGGTCAGTTAAATGGTTGTGATCTATACTAATAATAAATCTGTAAGCGAAATTTTTTTGGTAATTTTTGCTTTTCCAAAAATAATTGGTGTTAACATATATAATTAATCATCCTGAAACCGAAAATCGCTTTTCTGAAATTTTTGTTTGTGTCTGTTTGTCTGCCTGGATGTTTGTTACCTTTTCACGCGATAATGGCTGAACGGATTTCGATGAAAATTGGGACATAAATTAAGTTCGTTGTAACTTAGATTTTAGTCTATATGGCATTCAAAATACTTTATTTAAAAGGGGGGTTATAAGGGGGCCTGAATTAAATAAACCGAAATATCTCGCTTATTATTGATTTTTGTGAAAAAGGTTACATAACAAAAGTTTCTTTAAAAATGATTTCCGATAAGTCTTATCCCAGGCAAAATTTTGATAGGACTGATAGTTGTCTGTCTGTCTGGATGTTTGTTACCTTTTCACGTGATAATGGCTAACAGATTTCGATGAAAATTGGAATATAAATTAAGTTCATTGTAACTTAGATTTTAGGCTATATAGCATTCAAAATACTTTATTTAAAAGGGGGGGTTATAAGGGGGCCTGAATTAAATAAACCGAAATATCTCGCTTATTATTGATTTTTGTGAAAAATGTTACATGACAAAAGTTTCTTTAAAAATGATTTCCGATAAGTTTTATTCCAGGCAAAAGTTTGATAGGGCTGATATTTAAGGATATACAAAAGTTTTAAAATAACAATACAATACATTTCCACCGCCGCATAGTGTCGTTGTTCCGTAACTTCTAGGTGAAAAATATTAAATTTTTTAGTAGGAAGAAAAACAAATTTATTCATTCTATGGCAGTAGTGCATAGGATATCGTGAGTTCTTACATTTTCGAAAGAAAGAAATATAATTAATTTATATATAGTAGATTGTATTATTTGCTGCATCATTAAGTTATTTAGTAGAGCAAAAATCTGAAAATCGATATGTGACATAGGATTTATTGCAGGAACGACGACGATGGCTACAATGAAATCCAAACAAATGACTCCGTCTATTTAAGGCGGCCTTGACGTTTATCAATATTAATATACACAGAATATTTTGTGTGTTTTGTATGAAGTTATCTCAGAAGCTAATTAACCTCCACTATTTGAAATTTGTAGTTTCTCTAGATGGATGTAATGCTACAAATGAGGACTAAGGCAAGATGAAAAGAAATCTGTACTCACAGAAAACTTGATATTCTGTCGAAATATTGTATAACTTGATTATTACAACTTTATTTGGTCCACATAAAATACTCTAATTTTATACACTCATTTTACCACAGAGATCACTGGAGCTGAGTTATTTTAAAAGGTGTCATGAAATGGCGTTCCTGCGCTCATAATTTACCCATATTCGTTTCCTGTGTTTCTTAAAATAATATTTATGTAGGGTACCTCATTTTTTTATTTTCATAAACAATGATATACAACCGAACGAGTTGGCTCAGGCGGTAGCATTTGAGACACGCATTCGGGGGTCCCGGGTTCAAACCCCGTGGCCGACCAATCTGACTGAGGTTTTTCATGATTTCCCTTAGTCATAAAGGCAAATGCCGGATTGGAAAGATACATGCCATTATTCATCACTGCCTCAGTTACCAATACCAAAAACATTAATCAAATCTATAATCAGTTACATGAACACAAGCCATCTACAACACACAACAGAAACAGGAACTCAAGAGTAAAAACGGCCTGCTAATATACCCACACATTCTAAACACGCGACATGACCACAGATGTTAAGGCGTGAATAAAATAAACTTAAAAAAAAAAGATGCACAGTAAGGTTAACATAAAAATGATCTTCGTACACAATCAACTCTATTAATTTGGAGTGATTTATTAAAGGATGCATTTAAGACTAGTTTAGAAAAATGTTAAACGAATTATATTTGCACCAAATGAGTGGCCTCTGGACCAAAATGATAGCATTTTAATTATTTAAATACAATTTAAATTAAGTACCATATTAAACGATTTATTCTTCTATCAAACACGAATGTTCCCTGGACCCAATGTTCTATTTTAATTATGTAATTACTTTATATTTATTTCTAATAAGTGCAGCGGAGCGCACGGGTACAGCTAGTGATAAATATAGGCCTAATGCAATATGCTACCTCTGATTGAGGTTCTGGCTGATATGTACATGTATTATCAGGCAATACATTTCACTTGGCAATGTGTGTCAGAGGAAGAACAATTGTTTATATACTGTACATCTGAAATTAGTATAATATGTAACTAATCGATGTATGCAATGGAGGGGGAGGAGAACTGGCCATCTTACCCCAGTATCTCCTGGCCTAGTTGCCTCATACGTGATGTCATGTTGGTATCACTTGTGAAGTTCAGACCTGTCTTCGGACTGTTTACTAAATAACAATGTAACTTGCCCCTGAAATTATTTTCCTTTCTCCTGAAACATAAATTACAGTTTTGTTGGCTACATCCTTATTGCGGAGAAGTCTTCAATTGTAAAACAAGCTTGATTTGAAGAATACCCGATGTAATTCTAACGGTAGTGGCACACTTGTCTTGATGAATCTTGGAGTGTTTATCTGCAGCACTTCGTGTTTTTTAACCATTATTTTATATTTAATTATGGTCCTGGATTCTAGCGCTGTAGAGGTGAAACATTTATTTTTATGAATATCGAAGAAGATACATTAGGAACAAGAGATGGTTTTCATGTACAAAATGTAGACCTCCATGACTTAAGCCCCATACGCCGTATGGCTCCTTATGGGCAATATTTTCCCTTCCCCGTACGACTAATTAAAACTGTAGGTTTCCATACGGCGTACGGCCCCTTATGCCTCCTGCCGGTAAGTAGTCCAGATAATACGGGTTACGAAAACTGGTGACAGTTACAGCTAATAATGCTAGACACATTTATTTAGACTTTAAGACGAAAGGAAGGTTTGATAGGTACGTACCTTTAGCGACTGTCGTTGCTTGTCAAATACTATCCAGTGAAATGTAAAATTTCATCTCATATAAACATATTATATTTCTTCAGATTTATTAACAATGGCTTGAATGTGGTATACGAAAATTAAATAATGTAACGATTCTTCACTCTCTTCATAGCAAGTGTAAAACTATAGTTTATCACGCTGTGTTTAAGCACTCACAAACTGTCTAACAGCTTTCCTCAATCATACGTTCCCTGAATCATGCAACACTGAGCATGTACCGACATCTCACGCCCAAATATATCACCTTAGAAGTAGAACAACTGCCACCACACACCGCCAACAGCAGCAGCGAGCTCGAACTGCTGTGATGCAAGCAGTTTCAGTGTAGATAAGAGTTTACATGACGCCCCCCTAACCTGCCCCCTTCCCTCGCCTCGTCTTTATGAAAGCAGCGGAACTGTGTTGGTGCCGAGCGCGTTCTACGACGCGACGGTCTCGTAATCAGGGTGCAACTCCACTTGATTTCTCACTTCACTAGATATGTAAGGAATCAGTGGCGTTGGCTGGGGAAAGGGCTCACTGAGTTGAAGTCCCCCATTTTCAAAGAACTATTTTAAAACTATATTATATTTTAATAATGAAGAAACAATCCATCATTGGCGTTGCGGGTGCGACAATGAAAGCAAAAAATGTTCGACTGTTTATACCGAAAATAACCAATATTTGGAATAAAAAAATACTAGTCACCGGCGTAGCTCAGTCGGCTAAAGGTACGGTTTGTTTATGGCGATCATCGTCGGACGCACATCGCCGGCGATTATAAACGCTGGCGATGATCGCCGAGAAGTGGTTTCTTTATTGACGCACATCGCTGTAGATTCTCATTTGTTTATTCCTTCATCTACTACATATGGTCAAGTAAATTACTGTAGGCCACGGACATAACCTAAAAATTATAATGAATAAATCCAAGATAATGAAGTTGCTATTTATTCTAGAAGAGGGAGATGACGATATCAAAATCTCGCATGCGTATTATAAAAGGAACAAGCTACGGACTAATGAAATATTTAGGAATAGGTTCACAGAATTCTGTTTTAACACATCGATAATGAGACATCTTTATAAAAACGCTACAAAATTTAAGGACTATTTCAGACTCTCACCTGACCAGTTTGATTATGTTTTGAGTCTAATTGAAAATGACAATGTTAAATTACCTACAAATTTTGTCAAGACCCCCGTAACTCCAGTTGAAAGATCGGCAGTAACTCAGGTTATGAACTGATTATTATTATTATTATTATTATTATTATTATTATTATTATTATTATTATTATACTGTATTACATTACATGGTGTATTCCAAACTAAAATTAAAAAAAAAAAAATGGCTAAACTACCGCTGAGGTAGTTCCCTTCGTAATCCGCTTATACACTTTACATGTACGAACATGTGATAGGTTAGGTTTAGTTCGTTTGGGCTTTTATTATGCCTTGTATATACGATCTACAAAAAAAAAAAAACCGCTACATCTCTACAAAAAAAAAACCGCTATATTTCAGAATACCGCGTAAGTACTTAGGTAGGCCTAGTCACAGAAAACTTACAGAAGAGAGAATTTCCCCCTTACACAACACTGAACGAAATTCTCTGGGGCTCGGGCGTGATAAAAATGTAATATTTAATGTAAGGGTTTATTGTTTAATTTGTTTATTAATTCACAAGCTCATATTAAAAAGAGCATTATGTTGTGACACATATTCAATAATAATTTCGTCTTCAGACCGCGAAAAATTTACAAAACGTCTTGATTTGTTTTGCAGCCAAAACGTACAGACATGTACAGATTAGATATTCGATATTACAACATGACCTTGTCTAAATATCGATTATTGAACACGAATGCGGCGATGTGCGTCCTGAATTTGCTTCAGAAGCAACCTCCAGCGATCTGCGTCGCGTCCAACGAACTGCGCTGGCGATTTTCGCTGTAAAGAAACCGTGCCCATTCATTTCAACTGCTAGCAACTCCGGCGACAATCGCTGGCGATGTGCGCCCAGCGATGATCGCCGTAAACAAACCGTGCCTTACGGCCCTTGGCTGCCGATCAGGAGTTGTGCTCGGACACGAGTTCGATTTCCGCTTGGGCTGATTGCCCGATTGGGGTTACTTCCCGACGTTTTCTCAAACTGTAAGGCGAATATAAGGTAAGCTATGGCGAATCCTTGGCATCATCTCGCCAAATACCATCTCGCTATCACCACTCCCATCGACGCTAAGTAACTTAGTATTTGTTACAGCGTCGTTAAATAACCAAGTAAAAATATCTAATCCTTTATATTTCTGCTGACAAATTGTTTTAAATTGACCAGTGATTTTCAAATAAATTATGAAGCTACGGTTCTCAACATAATAACTAGGTCAAGTAATTTATTTAGGGTCTACGTCTGTCGATTCACTCTGCAGCAACGGAGAAGAGATTTTGCTTTATAACAACTTTGGGGAGTCTAAATTGATTTTAAATTTCATAATATTAAACACTAGGCCTAATTACACTGAATAACAAATTTTTACATTTGTCTTGCTCCGAAATAAAAATAGGAGAATATTACTAATATGTGTGCCCTAAATCTGAATTTAAAATTCAAATTGCCCAATCACGTACCATTTTCCGGGAAAAATTAATTGAATTTTTTAATGGAAAACTTATTATTATTTTTTAAATTTTTACTGCTAGTGGTAAAATTACAACACACTAGGGATTCAATGCTTGAAAAATGTGTACTGGATACAAAAATGATGTTACATAGTTTAAAACACAACAATAAATATATTTCATGCGTATAATGAGAAAAATCTCGGAATTTGAACTTAGATTGAAAAGAATTTTCTGCATGGCTTCTGTTTATAAATAAATCCGAGACTGTCTTTTACAAGGAACCAACAATAGTCTCCAAGCATGCTGAATGATGATCTTCCTTTATATCGCCTTTCCACTTCAGATATTTCTTGATGAAATCTTTACTCGTGCTCGCCGCTTACCGCTCCAAGGTTAGGATGAAAGAAATCAAAATGAGAATGTAAAAAGTGTATTTTGAGAGACATATTACACCTCATTTTCTCATATGCTCGACATGGTTTCCACAACAAGTTCTATGGTAATTGTCTGCCCTAGATTTCCAAGGTAATTTGAGCAAACATCTTTGAAAGCGCGCCATGCCTTTTTTTTTCTCTAACGGAAAGTTTTTCCTCAAACAAAGAGTCAGATATAACTTTGTGAATTTGTGGACCGATGAAAATGCCTCTTTTAATTTGCCTTCACTCAAAATGATAAACTATTCTTTTAAATACTGAAAATCACACCCTTGTTTGTTCATTGCGTAGACCTCACTTTGAACTGTTACTAAATTGACTGAATAGAAGGGTCCAATATATGTTTATTTATTAGAAGTACAGAAGAACATTCCAACAACCATAAGAAACCGGAAATAAGTCATAAACTAATAAAATGCATTAGCTTTTGTTTTGGTTTACAACTCCCAACTCACGCAGATGTTTCCTGGGTGAGCTTATCGAAAAGTAAAATCATTATATATCTTTAAACCTCACGTGATACGAAGAAAAGCGATGCATTTTCGGATTCAGCGCACACAAAACCATAAGGACTATATTACACGAACGTTAAAAACGCTGCGTTGACAACGCTCTTTTATAGGAACTTAATTTTTGGTAATATAATCGCTTGTATAACTGCATGACTATACTACACAAGCGTTAAAAATGCTGCGTTTGGTTGCGTTCCTTCGACGTTGAGAAGTTTCAACGCAGAGGTCTGCGTTGGCAACGCCATCTTTTGCAAACGTATTCACACTACATGTGCGTCACCAACGCAACGTTAACAACAGACTGGATCTTGTCAAGCAAATGCAGTTTTTACTACCTACTCTTGGTGAGAATGAAACCATTTCGAATATACCTCCACCTAAACAAGAAGACATACCGGATGGTATTATTTCTCAGGCTACTTCGGGTCATGAGAGTAATGTAAACGATACCGAAACAAAATCGGGACCATCTCTTCGCTCGACAGGGACAGGAAGAAAAGAAAAATCTGAAAATATTCTAGTAACTGTAACAAGGGATATTACAAATATATTATCAGAGAGCGTGGCCATACAAAGACAAGACAGAGAGAATGACAAGGATGGAATCAAAGCTTTCCTATTATCATTTGTCAAAATCATGGACAATTTACCTCCAGAGCTTGCAATTGAAGCCCGTTTCAAAGTTTCTGAAGTGTTCAGAAACCTGCTTGTCGAGCAACGGGCAACATCAAGAATGTCCCAATTGTCAGATATGTCGTCATTGAGTGTTAATGCCGATGGTTCAAATGATTCTGAATTCATTGTTAATTTCAGTCAGTACTGATTTCTGCAGCTTGTAATGTTCTTAATTTTCAACATATTATGCATAAAATAAAAATATAATCATTACAAATTAAGGCAAATTTTATTACTTACCTTAATGTTACAAGCAGCTTTTCGACAGGATGAACTGATTTCCTCATTACAGTATCAGTTTTCCTAATTTTATGAGAAATTAAATTCAAAAGATCATCAAAAGTTTTTATTGACATTCTGCAACAGAGAAAAAGCTTGTCGGGATACTGTCTGTGATTTTCAAATGCAGTACTGTATAAAACTTTCCTGCCGAGTCTCTTAATGTTTGCGGTTTCTCCTTTTCCTCTCTTTTTGAGACAGACTTACAAATTGAACACATAGCAGAGCTACATATGCAACTTTTATAACATCCATTGCAGTTCGGAAACCAAACACAGCGTCCCTAACGCAACGTGTAGTTTATACATGTTTCATGCGTTGCCAACGCCTGTCAACGCAACTACGCAACGTGTAGTTTACACATTTTTCACACGTTACCAACGCCTGTCAACGCAACATTTTTAACGTTCGTGTAGTATAGCCCTAAGGGACATGGTTTTAATTCGGAGCAAAATTCCTGTTGTTCAGTGTATTGTCTTTTAAATATGTTGTACGAAGTTATAGGCTAATTTGCCAAGTGATGTTCGCAAAACTTAAATTCTTGGCTACGCTACTGTAAAAAGTTAATGCATTCATGTATTATTTCAAACATTTTTTTGCTTGGTTATATAACGACGCTGCATCAACTATGAAGTTTTTAGTATCAATGGGATTGGTGTTAGCGAGATGATGGCGAGCATTCGCCATAGATTACCTCACATTTGTCTTGTTTGAAAAAAAAACTAGTAAAAACTGTGCAATAATTTCATGAACGCATTATAATAGAACATATTGTAACATTGGCCTTGTAAAACTGAACGAAATTTTGAAAACAGCTTTAAAATTAACTGCTTCGGTCAACTGACATTAAGATTGAAGTTAGAGCACTATAATAAGCGATGTAATATCAATTTTCTCTATGCGTTCACATTTCTAATACGTACCGCACTTCTACTTTCTCTTCAGAGACAGGTTTAGCTGAAGATTGACCCTTTTCTGTGGAACAATAATCGTGTCTTAAATATGCATCAGTAACATTCTGTCATGTTCAATTGGGTAACGGGATTAACTTGAGAGAGAAAAGCCACAAGTTTTCCTTGAAGAGTAAACAACAGACAATGCTTGTGAATTTTAATTCATCCCTTATTTTAGATGTGAATCCAAGCGTACTAAGTTCTCAAAAATAAATGTATTACTAAGTGCACAGGCACGCAATGCTAAATTTTACGATTTTGTGTAAGAATTTAGACTTTTTTTACATTTTAAGGCAATAGTTTCTTGCATATGAAAGAAGTATTTATGAACATTAAACCTGATATTAAGGGATTAAAATTGTACAGCATTTCATCTTAGAGAGTCCATAATGCAAGTAAAACAGAAAATTATTCTAACTCCAGTCGCCAATTTTCCTCTTAAAGTAATCTGATTATTAGCTATCAGTAGAGCCCATCGTTTGGTCACCAACCCACTGGAATCAGATTAGCTGTGTGCATAGTATAGCTCAAAACCAGGCAACAGAGTTGGTACATTCAAATTATGATTACTATAGTGAAGTATGAGAGTATCTTGATAGCAAAGTTGCGGTTTCAGTGCGTTTCCTTTATGCTAAAGCTAACCTATTCTTAGGCTGATTGAAGCTGTCGACTTCTACGACAAATTTAATCGTACCATTACTTCATAAACAACTCTCCACCCACCCCGGCTTTCTCACGATTAATTCAGGACTTCATATCAGCAAACAGGTTAGTGGCTATTCGGATAGAAAGGAATCCTAAGCGTTGTGAAGTTAACTTACTCATGGAGTAGATTTTTTAAATTTTAGTAGGTTATTTACGACGATTTATTAACATTTTAGTCCACGCCTGTGGAGTAACGGTTAGCACGTCTAGCCGCGAAACCAGGTGGCCCGGGTTCGATTCCCGGTCGGGGAAAGTTACCTGGTTGAGGTTTTTTCCGGGGTTTTCCCTCAACCCAATATGAGTAAATGCTGGGTAACTTTCGGTGTTGGACCCCGGATCCATTTCACCGGCATTATCACCTTCATCTCAGTCAGACGCTAAATAACCTAAGCTGTTGATAAAGCGTCGTAAAATAACCTACTAAAATAAAAATCAACATTTTAGGTTACTTAGCGTCTGAATGAGATGAAGGTGATAATGCCGGTGAAATGAGGCCGGGTCCAGCACCGAAGGTTACCCAACATTTGCTCATATTGGGTTGAGGGAAACCCCGGAAAAACCTCAACCAGGCAACTTGCCCCGACCGAGAATCGAACCCGAGCCGCCTGGTTTCTCGGCCAGACGCGCTAACCGTTTCTCCACTGGAATAGTTTGGAGTGAATATTTTCGAATGGGGTAAATATCAGCTGTTATGCAATTCTGAAATCAGAGCAGAAAAACGATATTTCATATATTATCAACAGTAATGTCACTAGAGATTTTGATTTATCTAGAGAAAATTAAAACTCGAGTGGGATTTAATTGACTATTACACGATTAGAAGAAAGTATATAAAGATTAGAAGTAACGAAGTACTCCAATACAATAAAATATTAATTGACTTACGAAAATACAACTGTCTTCAAATGTATTACAGTATTTACCATCTCAACATTACAAATATTACGCTAGATGGCAGAAGTGTGTTGTGATTAGCTGTTTTCTTATTATCAGTTGTGCCAACTATGAAATCTTCATTGAACTCTGTGGACGGTTACTGGTCAAGAAGGCTTTGTTGATTCAGTTTCATTTTTATGAAAACAGTTGCATTCCACTTCAATTATCCGGATCCCAGTATTCAATATCACTTGACAGATGATTTTCAATAAATCTTAGTATTAAACAATCTCTGCTACGTGACTATTCATAATATCATATAGCAGAAGCTATAACTTACCTATATAATGTAAACAGATGTTTGAAAAGTTTTAATTAGGGATGACGAAATAAACAAGAAACGTTTTAATTAACGATGATGAAATAAAAAATAAACATGAATAATTTTAAAAGGAACAATTATTGAAAGTACAATTTTCAAATTTGAATGTTTTAGTGGTTGGTAGTTCAGTTGATGTTATATTGGACGTGTGCGTATAAGAAGTGGAACTCGTTGATGTACATGGTGTATTCTTCAACTTATTCAGGATTTCCGAGTGATGCTCTTCATTTATTTGTAAATAGGATTTCAGAGAAGACGCATAGCTATGACCAGTGACCTTTATTAATTCTTGTTCTTGAATGCCAATGCGAGTCATATTTGAGACTGCTGTGCAGCGATTGGAGTGGTTTGTAATTTTCTGTTTTTTTTTTTTTTTTTTTTTGACGTCCAGACCAGTGCAGTGTGAAATGTTGGCAAACAAAGAAACAAATGCTAGGGTAGTAATAAAAATAAACAAATGCTAGGGAAGCTATAACATTAAATAAATGCTAGGGACGCGATAAAATTGTGCGATAAGCAGCCATGATTGGTTGAAAGACGTCCTTTCGTACAGTTTTATTGGTTAAAAGTAGTATGACGTAGTAAAAGTGTAATAGTCACTGAAAAATCCAAACAGAAATATAGTATTTCTGAAGGAGACTCACTATACACCTTTCTTATCTTTAAATTTATTTACTGCTATACTTTCACTATTTTTTTTTGTTTTTTTATGACACTGTATCAACATCACTTTCACTGTCCTATAAGGACATGTATAATATGTTGTTCTTAACTAATATTTCGTTTGAAAAATTCTGAAACCGTCATTTTAAGATATTTATAGAAAGTACACAGTAAAATAAACTTCCTTATGCAATAACATTGCATAAACAACATTTTGGACTCTGCTATGGAAATGTTTTAACTCTCTTAAGAGACGTTATACGAGAGAAGGAATTATGGTTTTTTCCATATGAAACAACAGATGTAACTGGGAGATTTGTAGGTCATGTTATCGCGGAATATTGTCATCTAATAGTATGGCGATATACACATCTCTGATATTCCACATATTTTCAGTTTGTTCAAGTAACTTATTGAGGTTGAATGGAGTTTTCTATATACAAGCATTATCATCTAATAAAGGGGAGAAATGTTTGTTTGGAAGCACTTTACAACATAATCTTCAAATGTAAATTACATAAAAAACAAAATATACATGTCTAGTGCTATTCTCTTCTCGCCAGTAACAAAATCAATTCATTTTCCTCTTCCTGATCAGTCTCAGCATTGTTTTTTCTTCGCCCACTCTTTCCAACACAGCTTCATTCCTTATTCTGTCTGTCCACTTCACACGTGTCATTATTCCCTATATCCACATGTCAAATGCTTCTAATCGCTTCCCTTCATTTCGTCGTAATGTCCATGTTTATGCCCCATACAATGCCACATTCCACACAAAGCACTTCACTAGTCTCTTCCTTAGCTCTTTTTCCAGAGGTCTACAGAAGAAGCTTATTTTTATATAAAACGCTTCCATTGCCATTGCTGTCCTCGTTTTGACTTCCTGGCAGCAGCTCATGTTACTGCTTATAGTCCGGAACATTTATTTCCTTGAAATTATTCAATTATTCACGTCAGCTTTACGGGAAGCTATAACTGAAAGCTAGATTTGTATCAACTATACCCATTTACAAAATAAATCACACGCAACCCAATAATCGAATACCACGCGACTCTTCA
The DNA here is from genome assembly GCF_040183065.1 of Periplaneta americana. Classification (NCBI taxonomy): domain Eukaryota; kingdom Metazoa; phylum Arthropoda; class Insecta; order Blattodea; family Blattidae; genus Periplaneta; species Periplaneta americana. The sequence continues at coordinate 91,412,979 of NC_091126.1, forward strand.
AAGTTCCATTCGTGTGACGTCACACTTGAATACTTAGCGCTAAAGCAAAATACAGAAAAAGAGTATAGTAATTATATTGCATACAAACGCGATAACAATTTAAATTACAAAAGGCGCACAAATAAAATTAAGGAAAAATAGTGTCAACGGATTTGATGACACCATCTGCACTAGAAAAAATTCAATTATGATTGGACGTTGTGAATTTGGATATTTTTGAATATTTAGTAATGGGCTGATCTCGGGACGGATCCGTACACTAGTCCATATATGCGATGATTGTCCATATCCGAGAGGTGACCTGGGTGGCATTCGTGAATCCGATGCTGACAGGTGGACCATCTTGTCTCGGCCCCTGTCAGAGCCAGGTCCCATTTCGCGGTCGGGTAACCTGATTAGCCCCAGGAAATTGGAGCCCTAAGTCATTCCTGTTTTCGTCGACTCACAACTGGACCATCCTGTCCTAGCCCCTAATAGGACCAGGCCTCTTTCGCACACTAGCAGGCTGATAAGGCCCAGGGGCCTCGAAGTTCATACTCTTCCCTTACTGTCACCCCCAAAAAATTCAATACAGTCTATTTTTTACTGTTTTAAATGATAGACGAAATGAGGGGGCGTTTGAGTGTGTTGGTGGAATGATAGAGGAGAACGGGAGTATCCCGAGAGTAACCCTAAAAATGTCTGCTTTGTCCAACATAAATTCCATTATGAAGTGGATCGAACCCGGGTCGTTTGGATGGAAGAGCAGGGCGCTAGTACTTGAGTCACAGACGCGGCGAGAGTACATTACATAAAGATCACGAGACTGCCCGTGGCGAGATCGGTGACTGTTTTATCATATCCGAAAACAGAACTCCAGACTTCATTCGCCATACATTATAGCCTACATCTAGGAAGTTTGACTCTTCTTCGACTTGGAAATGCGATTCTGTAAATATTCATCAGAAAATACGTTATTTTATTTTTACTACATTTAAATCATTAGTAAATAAATATGACGGCATAACAGTGCCCAACTGCATTTTCTTTACTTACACCAACATCTTCAAGTGCTTAGAATCTTAAGTGTGATTATTTAGCATACACTCGCAACTATGGGAGCTGATTATACAAGGACATCGTTTTATTTTTACTAACATTTTTAATATTAACTTGCCTATACCTCTGGATCAACGCCGTTTGCTACCCCGTTCCACGACTGGAGTTCGATGATACTGGCGTAATATACAAACAAATCACTTTACTAGGTATAGGATGGAAGAAAAGTAGTTCATCCATTTACGTAAAGTAGGAAATATCGCGCTTTTGAGTTTGATCATTTTCATTAGGTTTTTGTTTAATCAAAATACAGTACAGTATTAACAATGTTACTCACGAACTGAGCTGTCCATGTGGACCTATTCATTATGCAGTGTATAAGTATTATACTGTCTACAGCACATTAGCGTACAATATAGAGAATGAAGTTAAATTTGAAAAATAATCATAATATGGATATTTAAACACATTTTTTTTTAAATGGTGGCCGTTCATTTCGATACAGGCTTCAGTTCTATTGTGCATATTATCGCACTATAGACTATTGTAAGTAATTCCAATTACCAGTTTCGTCCTTCGTACTAGTAACTCATGTTGAAATAATTCCGTACCTACTCTATAAAAGGGTACCTTAGGTACTGTAAATTCAATCTTCACTTCTTCCCGACCCGCACAGATAATATTACTCAGACATACTATCTACTGTCCGTCCAAGTGGTTATGTCGTAGGGTCGTAGAAAGGGAGGAAATCACGTGACAGTTAATTACTTAACAAGGCCCTTTTATTTAAGTTATTTTAAACAGTTGTATAATATTACGTAAACGTCCAATTCCTAACAGAAATTAATGTTCTGAGAAAGGAGCTAAGACAGCCCAGCCACTAACTGGCGAATAAAAGCTGGTGGGGGAAACCGGGATACGACGTAGGCAAATGGACGACAGTACTTGTGCGAAAATGATTCAATATTGAAAGCTCTTTCGTCACTGGAAAACGCGAACATATTTTTGGAACGTACTGTTTACTATGACCGTAAGGCTACTATGACTGTATATGCAGTCTTGTATCTGTGTGGAGGACGGTTTAACTTCATTAGTAGAAGAGGTGGGAGTGAAGTACATTCAAAAACTCAGGTACAATAAAAATTGAAGTAAAAATAAAATGATGTCCCTGTACAATGGCAGAAACATAATGTAGGAAACGGGCACTGAAACAGAAGTGTTTGTTTCGGTGGAAAGTCTCCAGCTAATAGAGCTATGATTGGGTTCACGTCGAGTAAAAAAAAATGCATGAGAACTAAAAAAAAAAAGAGGAAAGAAATATGACCTTCCTCACGGCTGAAACAGCTGTCATTAAAACTGTCACTGTGAAATACGTCCATCATGTACCGGTTGCATAGCAGGATGCAGAATTGTCAAGGAAATGCTTGGCAGTTCATTACAGAGAGTGATATGTTTTTTACTCCAAACTCTGTCGTGTAGCTCGATTCTAGTGCAAAGTTAAAGCTCGGTCAGCTCTTCCAGTAGCTGGAAAATATAATAAATAGAGAAATTGGTCAGTACCTCTAGTAGCCCAGAGCTAGAACAAATCTAGGACGCGGGTTTATTTCGCTAACCCAGGTTCGATGAGGTTGTCCTGAATAAACAAGACAAGAGGATGAAGGTTTTTCCCATCATGCACTCTTTTTTTCAACTTCAGAAATCTCATTCCACCAACATTTTCTTTCCAACATTTCATTCCCCTATTTCAGGAAAATGTATCTCATCGAAATACTGAGTGGTTGACAATAGCCGGCGATGATAAGGAAGACAAATTTATCCCTGTAATCTGTATTGCTCACTGCATCGGGGAACGAGGTCGGAGACACCTAGGATGAGACCCAATTCCTGAGCCGTTGTACTTCCATCTGAAGACTGCTACGGTACTCATCAAGTTTTGTGTGTGTCTTGGTCTGAAAATGCACCTGCAGGGGATCATTCACACCTTGGAATGCTTCCTTCGTGGTACACATAAATTTGTTATTGCATTTTACATGACATCAGATTTCTGTAGTCCCCGAAAGAGTTATTTCACTGTGTCTCTGGTTATATAGCTATCATTACTTTGGATTACTTTAAATTAGTTTTGTTTTATCAATTTTAGTTTAATGGTAATACTTGTTTGATCACTTTTCTTTTGCCTAGCGATGAGCGTGTTTCCTAGAAATGCGATTCTCACAAAAAAGTATGCCATATCAAGAAAATATCAATGCAGTATTAGTACAAAATTTATTTCATCTCAAACACATATAACCCGAAAACGTGAACTCTTAAGAACTAAGATTTCTTTTTATTTCAATATAAAAACATAAAACACTAGTAAAGTGCTTTGTGTGGTGTGTGATATTGTACGGGACAGAAACATGGACATAACGACGAAGTGAAGAGAAGCGACTAGAAACATTTGGAATGTGAATATGGACAAGAATGGAGCTTGTTAAATGGACAGACAGAATAAGAATATTTAGTTCATTTAACGACGCTGCATCAACTACTTGGTTATTTAGCTTCTATAGCAAGATGGTATTTGGCGAGATGATGCGAAGGATTCGCCGTAGATTACCTGACATTCGCCTTACGGTTGGGGAAAACCGCGGAAAAACACCAAAAAAGGAATCAGCCCAAGCGGGAATCGAACACGCGCCCGGAAGAAACTCCAGACCGACAGGCAAGCACCTTAGCTGACTGAGCCACGCCGGTGGCACAGAATGAGAAATGAAGCGATGTTGGAAAGAGTGGGTGAAGAAAGAATGATGGTGAAACTGATCAGGAAGAAAAAAGGGAAAGCTGCTGGCTGAGAAGAAGGATGCCTAGTGAAGGATGCGCTGGAAGAAATAGTGAATGGGAGAATAGTTCGGGGCAGTAGAAGATATCAGATGATAGACGACATTGTGATATGTGCATCTTATATGCGGAGACTGAGAGGAAGGAAGAAAATAGGAAAGATTGGATAATGGTAGATTTGATGTAAAAGACCTGTCCTTGGGCAGAAAACTATGAATGAATAAATAAATAATCAAGAAATAAAAATAAAATAATCCACAATAAATAAAAATGTTCATTTTTGGATTCTCTGGTTGTTGAAAGTTTTCCTTCTACTACTGTCCCTTAGTACCATACATGGGCTTCTTTGGTATTTTCAGTTCCCTAACACGTTGTTGCATTCTTGTGATCATTGGATATCGGTTCGTCCTAAGAAAGAATTTCCCATTCTATTGGGCAGCTCTAATGAGATTTTGAATTGTTGTTCAAGGTTAAAAATGATTAAAAAGAGCCATTTTCAACAGCTTTCACGTGTAGGCATACTCAATGTCTGGTGACTTAGTTGCCTAAATCATACGGTTGATGTCACCCTCTCTCATGAATTCTCTTACTGTTTCTCCACGATGCGGACGAGCTTATTGTCTACAAAACAAATCCAGCACCATATTGATCTCAAAATAATTGTACAAATGCCTCAATAACTTCATCAGTATCCCTTCGGCAATTAAATCTTCCTCGAATAGATGACAAAAATGTAAGGAGTCTATAAATTATTCCAGCCCAAATCATCACTTCACCAACTCGAAATGCATGAACTTCTTGAGCTTGTTGGTGCTCCCCACCGCGTCTCTCAAGTCTTTACATCCTTCGTTGTCACGTATCTGGCTAACTGCTATCCATTTATTTATATGAAAACATAACATTACGGCTTTCATTAAGATGATCTAGTGGAACACATCACATTAGTTTCTCCCTACATTATCTTAATTTGGTGGTATGAAGCCGACTTCGTACAGCTTGTTTAGATATAGTAGAGGAGTCAAGACCTGTCCCGTGACCTTATCACGCGCAGTGGTTATATCATTAGTGGTTATGGAAGGGGGAAATATGGTTTTAGTCTTAAGTGAATTTCCGTGTCGGTAGATTCGTCTAACATCAACCAAACCGGAACAAACTTCGTTTCTGTCCTCACATGCTTTTCCCTCTCGCGTAGCTCACATGCCAGGTCTTGCCTCCAGGTCCGCCGAGTCAGCTCGAGCCCTGTGGTAGCGTGTCTACTTCTAGACTAGCCGCCCTGGGTTCGATTCTCGACGGGTTCATAAATGTTCATGTAAAATTTTTACCTCGGGACTAGGAGAGGTGGCGGTGCACAACTTCTAAACATTAGATTGTGCACCACTACGCCTGGGTTAAATCCCAAATCTCTCCGCAGTGCATATAATCAGAAGGCATATGTCACTCACTGTATTTACTGTTATTGGTTTATAATCGTGACTCATAATTTTGTGGCATACAGGCACTGAGAATTTTGACGCGTTATATTATGTCGGTTAAAGAGCTTGCCTGCTGGTCTAAAGTTGCATTCGGGCGCGGGTTCGATCCCCGTTTGGGCTGATTACATGGTTGGGTTTTTCCGAGGTTTTCCCCAACCGTAAAGTGAATTTTGTTCTCCAGCTGCTAAAAAAAACAGCTTTCCCATAACATAATGCCGAATATCACCAAGGGGTCCGCCAAGCTTTAAGTACCCTTTCGACGGACGAAACACTATCAACAGTGAATGTCAGGTAATCTATGGCGAATCCTCCGCCTCATCTCGCCAAATACCATCTCGTTATCACCCATCTCATCGACACTAAATAACCTCGTAGTTGATACAGCGTCGTTAAATAAACCACTAAAAAATGAAACAGGTTCGCAGTATTGAACGTAAAATACATTGAAAAAAAATTTCTACAGTTCATAACAATTATTTACATCAGAAATTCAATAATTGCAAGTAGACAACAATACATAATAATAATAATAATAATAATAATAATAATAATAATAATAATAATAATAATAATAATGAAACAGGATCGCAGTATTAAACGTAAAATACATTGAAAAAAAAACATTTTTCCATCCGGAATGACAATAAAATTAATGAGCTTAAATTTAAAACTGCGTAGGTAGAAAACTTTATTTCTTTTCATTTCTTTCAATATGTAGGACTCTGACCAATATACTCTCAAAATAAATACAAAGAAAATCAATTAATTCTAACTTCATATGAAGAAGGTCTTTCTTCTGTGTATGTGTATACATTTTCAGTCGCCTGCAAACTGTCAACCCTTCTTTTACTTCTTATCCCCTCTCACCCCTTTTCCATAGGGCTGCCGAGCATTCTAAGCAATCTTTTCCGCTCGCGAGTAGAGAGTCTGCTCAGTGAGTACAATTCGTGTAGCCTACAGTCCTACGATAGAGGCTTTAAACATTAAAATCATGCATCAAATTTATGTGATCATTTGAAACGAAAAACAGTCCAGTCATTCTGTAGAAGCAATTATTGAAATTATCAATCGAGAAGAACCAGTAACTTACAAATTTTTATAAATTAACCGAAATTAGCAGTTTGTAAAATGTTACCATAATGGTGGGTTTACACGTGCATGGATATACTGGCGCCAGTTAACACGCCAGTCGTACTTTTGCGCCAGTAAAGGTTTACACGGGTTTCTTTATTTTACCTCACCAGTGCCATTTTCAACTGAGGCTGCTACCTGAATGTTGCACGAGGACATAACATGTCAACTGAAACAAAACTTGTTCATGGAGCTTGCCTAATACTCATAACTTTGTTGGTTGAGGAGATGATTTATAACTTGGAATAAAGACAAGACATAAACGAAAATTGCATATTATGGGTGAAAAAATGGATTGTTCGGAGGGAGAATTTAAATACATCTGCGAGAATTCTAAAAGAACTTTCAACAACAGATACCTAGTAATGTTACATATGACAACAGACAATTCTGATAATCTATTACAACATGTAATAATAATAATAATAATAATAATAATAATAATAATAATAATAATAATAATAATAATAATAATATAATAATAATAATAATAATAATAATAATAATAATAATCCATGACGACAGCCCATGAAGGGTCCAGACCACCAGCCGGCTGCTGGCCCCACGCTCACCACATGCCGAAGCAAAGATGGACGATCATCCAACCAGAATGCAGGTATCGTGTGGTTAGCACGACAATCCCCTACCCGTTATAGTTGACTTTCGCAACCGGATTTCGCTACCTATCGTAACTCCCAAAGTGCTGTGAGTAGTAACATGAGCTGCTGCCAAGAAGTCAAAAGGCAAAGGAAAATTTTGGCAGAAAATTGAGTATCTTTTGCTGACCTCGGAAAAAGAACTACGGAAGACACTAGTGAAGTTCCCTGTGTGGAGTGCGACATTGTATGGGGCAGAAACATGGAAATTACGTCGAAATGAAGAGAAACCGCTGGAAACATTTGAAATGTGTATATGAAGAAGAATGGAGCGTGTGCCAAAGAATAATCCTGAAACTGATGAGGAAGAGAAAAAGAATTTGGCTTTGTCACTGGCTAAGAAAAAAATTGCATACTGAAAGATGCACTGGAAGGAATGGTAAACGGGAGAAGAGTTCCGGGCAGAAGAAGATATCACGTGATAGACATCATTAAGATGAATGGGACATATGCGGAGACTAAGAGGAAGGCTGAAAATAGGGAAGACTGGAGATTGCTGGGTTTGCAGTGAAAGACCTACCCTTAGATAGATTTTTTAATTTTATTTGGTTATTTTACGACGCTGTATCAACATCTAGGTTATTTAGCGTCTGAATGATATGAAGGTGATAATGCCGGTGAAATGAGTCCGGGGTCCAGCACCGAAAGTTACCCAGCATTTGCTCGTATTGGGTTGAGGGAAAACCCCGGAAAAAACCTCAACCAGGTAACTTGCCCCGACCGGGATTCGAACCCGGGCCACCTGGTTTCGCGGCCAGACGCGCTGACCGTTACTCCACAGGTGTGGACCCTTAGATAGAAAACTATGAATAAATGAATGAGTATAGTATTTGTATAGGTAAATAGCACGCACACACGTCGAAATCTCATTTTTCAGTAGATGACACTTAGCCCCTTTTGAATTTCCAGTCTTAAATTGTATATAAATTAAGATTGTAATCTTCTTATACAGAGTTCTCAAAATTTCTGACGACTGTATTTCTCTTATTTGCACCACTTGGTACAAAATCCTATCAGAAACTGGAAATCATGTTACTTTAGGTTTGTTGATGTCATCTGAACCACCGTCAGATTTCATGCTTCTTGTTACTTTCCTTACCTACAGAGTGTGGGCATCTCGTATGAATTTTATTTTTGCTTTCACCTGGGCAATTCCGAATCCATCAATTTTCATTGTCCTTGCCATATTTTCGTAACCCTTTATTCTGGCATCTCTATTTTTTTATATAAAGAATAGAGTTCAGATCCCACAAAACGCTTGTGTTTTCATATACGTAAAGAAGCTCTGTGACTATCTCAGAATTGCACTTACTCATTCTTATAAGTCAAATTTATAAAACTTGATGCAAAGACATCAGCGGACTATGTACTGTACAATACTGGCGTGTCGATGAGCAACTTCATGTTTACACGTGCAACAGAAATGTCCGCTTGCGCAAGCGTCGCCACTGGCGCATTGAAAAGTTAGAATGCCACTAACTTTTCGAAACATTGCATGCAATGTTTAAACTTGCACGCCAGTAAAGGTTCACACGTGAAAGTTGTTTTTACTTGCGCGCCAATAGCTATTGGCGCCAGTGAATCCATGCACGTGTAAATCCACCACTAATTAAATTATTTGACTTTAATAGCAATAAAATAAAAGGCAAGTGCATACTACAATAATGCAAATATGTTTCCTATTTGAGTAAAAAACAACCGCTATGGAATAACGGTTAGCACGTCTGGGTGTGAAACTAGCAGGCCCGGGTTCAATTCCTGGTTGGAACAAGTTACATGGTTGAGGTTTTTTCCGTTTTTTTTTTTCCACTCAACCCATTAAGAGCAACTGTTGCTTAAATGTCGGCGTTGACCTCAGACTAATCTCGTTAACATTATCACCTTCATCTCACTCAGAAGCTAGATAACCACAGCAGTTGGTACACCGTCGTAAAATAACCCACTAAAAATAAATAAACAACTTTACCGAAAACGAATGAAATTATCGAATGAGTAAATTTCAGCTACCTATATGCGTTCGATAGTGAAAAATATTACTTTGTGCCCATCACTACTGCACTGTATATAGAAATACGTAGAGCAATGATCATCAACTCAGTCGAAAGCGAGCATGAGCGCTCAACACTGCTCCCGTGCAGGGCAAGCGGGCATTACCTCATCCTCGGCATTATGCAACCCTATCTCCCGTTCAGTAGCGTCTCGTGGCAGAAGCTAGCTGCAATGTTGAATAGAAGTATTGTAATATGTCTCAACGGTCTTCGTCTCTTTCGGGAGGAATTTCATTCACGATTTCCAAGACTTGAACGTATGGAGTCAGATTTTAAGATTTTCATAGCATAGTGTTGGGAAAAGTCGTTCTCTTTTCGGAACTTTTCCGAGTGCTCCGGTTTCAAGAAAGTATTAGTTACAAAGAACAGTTCCGAAATAACATCAAGCGTCTGACAACGTAATAATCACCAAAATATTACATTGTTTCGGAACTAGTTATTTTTCCAAAAATCTTAGATCATAATGCAATTCGAATCACGGCAACTGTTATAGTCAGGTGTAAGTGCAGTAATTTATACATACTATAAAACATCACAATGGTTTGATCATGCCTTCTGCTAAATAAAGGATATTACTACTACGTGACGTTAATCTCAATTAAAGCTTCACTATTTTATTTTTAATAAACATTGAGGTTATTTGGGCTACATTTGCACTGTTATGTTACCATATACAAATTTTATAACACAATACAATACGCTATATAAAATTGTATAGGCCCTAATTCTTTCTCAACCCTCCTCCTACCGAGAGGGGGAATGGGATTACCTCACTGACGAATTTTCAATATTGTTTTTATTTTTCTCCATATTTCTTTTTGATATTCTATGTATTTGTCTGTTATGTGTAACCTTTACTAACAATTTGAATTAACGATGTAATAATTACAGTACCGTAGTTTCCCCTAACTATGGTCCACATGTCACATTTTTCTTTGTATATTCAACACTATTCATCCAGATTAAGTGAAATTTTGGCTTCGGACTCTTGTAAGTGTATATTAAATAAATATTTACATATGTGTTTGAAATTATTTAATTACAAGTGTTAAAAAATAATAAGCATTGGTACATAGTTGTATTCTGAGTTGCCCAACTATGGTCCATTCATATATTCATGCTTGAAAGTATGAATGGACTATAGTTGGAGCTGTAATTATTCGTAATCAATACATTGAGTTTCTAATTTAAGGGTAGAAACATAATCTAGCACAGAAATATTAAAAATAAATGAAAAGTACATGGATTCTTTTTATTAGTACACATTGCATAAACGCACAATAAAAAAGTGAAATCTGAAAGTCATTTTCCTGCAATAATGAACAACTACACTCACCAGTAAAAATACCAGGCCACATAAATTTTCTCAAGTTTTTTATGAGGTCAGAATCAGAAAACCCATTATGAAATGAGGAAAACATTGCTTCCCAGAAAAAAAAAACTCTTTTTTATTATCACTTGCGCTATTATTTTCAATGCCAAACAATGGATATAATTTTTGATGTGATTGTGAGCAAAACGTAATCGTTCAACACGATGTTGCTGGAGCAATTCTAGGCCTTTAGATGGTCTTCTGGAATTCAGCCCACATTCATCCAGACGTCTGCTTATAGTTCTCTCACTCACGTTATTTTCTGGAAGGCTCTTCTGGTCCTAAGAACTGCAGCCACATAACGCTGACTATTCCCATCTTCTATCGATGCAACCATTTTGCTGAATCGGTAGGACTTAGTGACATTTGTATACAATGAAGTACTCCAATACTGCCTCAAGAGAGCTTACCAATCTGTAGTTCTTCAGCATAGCTTGAAATGAGTCCGAGAAGTTTAGACACAATGTTGCAAGAAGAACGAATCTCCTTTTCAGATCATTGTTGGCTATTATGTATTCAATATTACATTGTTACGTATCACAAAATAAATGAATAACTAAATGAACCTCAACACACCTACAATTATTTAAAAAATCCTACAATTTTCAAAAATTTTAAATAAAATGTAGTTGGCCCGGTTTTTTTGGCGGTGAGTGTATATTAAGAACAAAAGTACGGTATCAAAATAAACTAACACATTCTTAGCAAAATATTATGCAAATAAAATGTTTATTTACCATACTGAGTCAGTAGGCTTATTTCTATCCTTTGAATCTCCACTTCTCTTGTAATTCTGAAATTGAAAATAGATCTCTCTTTTTCGAGACGCATATGGGGTCTTCAATTTGTTTTATTATGTTTTCCTTTCTATAGAATAAAATGTCTTCCATTTCTCGCCACCTCAGCAATTGCCGCTTCTTACTGTACATGAAACAACAGCTCCATTGTTCTTCATTTTCAAAACTTTCCCTGGCCACAATTTTTCTTCATAAGTAACTACCATATAACTATGTGCCTTTAGCATTATTTTAACAGATTTCATCTTCTTTTCCATATCAGACTCACTGTATATGTGGAGAGTACACCGGAAACATCATAATCTGTATCAAATTCAATTTCATCGCTCTCATAGTCACTTACAGGGACGGTTGTGATCCTTCTACCTGAAGTTTTCGTTTTACCGGACCATCACTCGTGATAGTACCATTGATGCTGGAACAGCCTGTTTCTTTATTTACTGGACTATAATGTTAAACGGTGTTTTAGAATATACTGAGATACCGTATTTGCAGAAGTAAATAATCAAATTGTTCACATTTCATTCAAACAAATATTTCAAAATGAAATATAACTATGGTCCACGAAAAATTGTGGTAGACAGTTGAGGACTGACTTCTAGCCTTGAGATTAAACATTTTTCACGCAGAATCCTTAACCTCTGCCAGTCTAATTATTACGTGAAAGTAAACATTATACAGCCAGGTTTAATTGTACAAACAATCATATATCTATAATTTACTAGTTCTGCAGAGGAGAGTTTAATAAAACAAACACAAACTGAATGATTTCGTGTCTTCACACATTCAATAGAACGATGCACACTGACCTTGCTAACCATCTATATCATTGCCACGTGTAATGGTAGATAGAAGCATCTATGGGGAACATAATTCCATCACAGTGGCGCCTTAAATGGCAAACACCGAACTCTTGGGGGACTAAGTAGTACATAATGCGTTTTGGACCATAGTTAGGTGCCTGGGCCATAGTTATGGGAAATTACGGTACTCTATTAAGATTTAAATCACATTTATGTGGAGTGATCTTGTTACCATCCTTGGTAGTCTGTATCATGACAATTCCAGGATATAAAATTCAATCTGTAGTTTATTTTTCTTCATAACTACTGTATGTTTGTTCTGCCTCCAAATTATTTATAACAATTTTATATTGTTATTAATATTATCATGATATTTTGTTTTAATTGTTTATTTTTTTCATTTTTGTGTGTTAAGATTTTTCTGAAAGTGATTTTGTTAGAAATAATTATTAGTTTAACCTTTTTTCGAGATGCTTATTGTAGTATAGGTGGTGTTCGAATACAATATTTGAATTTCAACAAATAACTAAAATTATATTTATTAGTTTTTACTTCGTTATTTAACGATGCTGTATCAACTACTAGGTTATTTAGCGTCGATGAGATTGGTGATAGCGAAATAGTATTTGGCGAGATGTGGCCGAAGTTTCGCCATAGATTACCTGACATTTGTTTTACTGTTGGGGAAAACCTCGGATAAAACCGAATAATCAGCCCAAGCGACAACCGAACCCACGCCCGAGTGTAACTCTGGGTCGTCAGGCAAGCGCCTGAGCTTCGCCGGTGGCGATTTATTGTTTTTATGTTTTTTATTTACTTTTAGAAATGTATTTTTATTTTGTTTTATTATAAACAAATGTTTTTGAGTTGTACATTGTTATATATATATATATATATATATATATATATATATATATATATATATATATATATATGGTATTATAACATTTAATTTTCAATAACTAAATGAAATGATTTCCAATTTATGTTATAATACTGTAACTTTCATTACTTGTAAATGTGTTTTCCACGAAGTCAAAATTATGTAGCATTAAGGAGTTTGTCTTGAAATGATAGAGAGATAAATTTAAATTTACTCTATGTGTTACCTTATAATGTCACCAGTAACATATCTCAAGGTCATTAATTTTGGTATACGTTCTCAACAAAATTTAACAGAACATTTGAACCACCCTGTGTTTTTAAAAGTAGGATGATTATTTTTTTATTTTTACATTATTTGAAAGTGTATAATCAATAATACATAAATTGTTTATATTCCAAATTCTTAACGAATATTGGTGTAAGTTATTTTGATTATTATTACCCCTCTTGGTAGCAGTAAGTTGTGAAAAACCTTGGTAGCAGGAGGGTTATATGGATAAAATAAGACAATCATTTTGAAAAAATAATAATAGACACAATCTAATAATTTGAAATTTCATTTATTCTTGTTGCTATATTAATAACAAACAATGTAAATGAAGCTGATTAGCCACTCATAATGAATGTTTAATAATGAAACGCGCCCTGCAAATTCATTGGAGTTAAAAATTTCGCGCTCCCCCATCATACTCAGCTGTTAAGGAACTACTGTACACTCAAGGACAACACTTTGGCTGGAACTTTTATGGTTGGTAGGTGAAAAGAGGATCAAAAATCCCGAAAAATCGCTGCCATTGTTGAGTAAACTTCTATTCGTGTTTCACAAATAGTGTCAATATTTATTTTTACTCTGTTACTTTCATAAAAGATTATTGTTTCTCATTTCAATTATTTATCTCCTTTCAAATCTACAATAGCAATTCATTATGTTCATGGTTTGATTAATGCATATTTATGCATGTAGTGGCAATCAGTGTTTAATTTAGAAATACATACAAAGTTTTATT